>NW_027395966.1:232448-590709 GCF_047715735.1 Aspergillus multicolor | reverse complement strand
CTCTCTCTCTCTCTCTCTCCCTCTCTCTCTCTCTCTCTCCCTCTCTCCCTCTCTCTCTCTCTCCATCTATTGCGACTCTAGCCAACAACGCTCGTCCTCCATCCCGCCGAACCTCCCCCCCCTCCTCCAACCAACTTCCAACGTTCCAACGTTCCAAGCGAATGGAACCCGCCATGTTAGTCCAACGCGGAAATAGAATTGACAACGTTGTGGCCAACAGAGCCCCCTCTTTCGTCTACCATGAGGCATATGCTCGCCCAGATGGAGGCGTGGAATGCCGGGGAGCGGTTGGTTACGACAACGGCGGCCAGCTCCGTCTCGTCTTCAGACAGTACTGGCTGTGCGTTACGATGCTGATTGCGGTCTTGGTGCTGGTGATCGTGTTTCTGTTTGGATGGCCATCCATCCTCAATCCGCGGTGGTCCATACCCATTATCACTAGGTGCTCCGGCTGAGGTCGTGTTTCTTGTCGTCCCCGGATGTTTGTTTGTACCTACTTTCCAGTCGTCAAACGAGCTGTTGCTTTTTGTGTCTCATCGGATAAATCCTAATCTCATCCTCTGCGTATCCAGTAGCATACTCTATCGGAGCAGCGGCCTCGATTGCTTACCACCCCCGTGATCCTCTGCCTGCATCCCATCTTGCCCACTGCCTTCCTCCCTCACCTCGCCGCACGATCTAGCTCCACCGTTTGGATGATGAGCCACCGCCAACCTGGCCCAGTCTCCGTGTAACGACGTCTGTTTCTCACCCGACGCGTGTTCTCCTCTTCCTCCTCCTCCACCGTCTCAGAAACTACACCATCGCAGCTGGCTCGCTGGCCGCTGCCGGGGTCCTCAATATGGCCGACTCCAAATCCTCCACCTCATCAGACTCGGTAGGTAGTGTGGCTCTTTGTGACCGAGAGAGTTGTGACGCTGCTTGGGTGTCCTCCTCCTTCTCTCCAACGTGGTCCTCTCGCGCAATCAGCCCTTACAACACCGACTCATCGCTGCTGGTACTTGTTCACCAAGCGCGAGTAATGCATCCTTCTCCATTCTACCATAGCGGACAACGAAACGATAACAGACAGCAAGCCCGTCACGTCCTTCCGCAACCACGCAGACGCAGCAATCCCACCATGGCATCTGGCTGCATGTCGTCTACGAACAAGTCCTGTCTACGCCCGGTCGGTTTCATGCTGCCTATATCCAACTCACCACAGAAACCCAACTCCCCAAGACGAGGTTTGCGCTCGGAAGCATCATTGACCTGCTCCATCTGAATCGAGAGTGAGATATCGACAAGCAGCACGGAATGCTCTGCCAAATGCAATGCGCCTGTTGGAATGGACCTCAGGAATGCGGCGCCTGGCCTGGACCGTAACACCGAAGCTCGGAAGGAGATCGGGTGGGTGTCTTCCGGCGATAACGTTGCGTCAAAAGCCGTCATGCATTGGTCAGTGTACGTATTGCGCAACGACGTTGTTTTGATAGAGGGCTTGTGACGACACGATTTTGCCAAAAGATACGAAGATCGTCGACTTGACTTCTTGCGCGCTGTCATGGGCCCCTTGCATTCCAACTGCGGCGGTTGTGCTCTTGTGGCGTCGCCGCACCCGGCATGTCCCTAGCTTGGCACCAGCCACCGGCTTCTATGGTATGCTTCTATTTGACTCCACCAACAGCTGTCACTGACAGGCTGACAGCTATTGTCGTTCCACCAGGCACACGAGATCGAGATCAAGGGGTCATTGATCTGACACCGGAATCATCACCCACTGTGAGCGGTGTCATTCTCGTGTCGTTCTCGTGTCGTGGGTACCTGGTTGCATTGACCAGTTAGACTCTGCCGGGTACCTATTCCGGCGATGACAGTCTGGGGTTGGAATGTTCTTCTCTCGAGGTCGACTTCGCTGACATAGGGGTGCGGAGGGACATAGTGTCCATGCAGATGCATAGTTACTCTGCGCTGCTGCAAGGAGTAAGATGGGACGAGGTGTTCCGACGGTCTACCCAGCGCTGTACAGCTAATTTCTGCCTAATGAAAGTAGGTTTCAGAAGAAATCAACAAGCCCAGTTAGCCCAGTTAGCCCTAGCCCGCACCGTATCAACGCCCTCAAGCCACCCTCCAGCCACCCGGCGTGCCCAAGGTCCATCCGGCAACCGGCAGCCCATGGCTCAGCGAACCAGCTGCTCGCGGACCTGCGCCTGGCGTCCAGAGCCACGGTTGCAAACAGGGTCGGTGGCTTGGGGGCTTGAGTGCCCGTCTGTATAGATGGCATCGAGATGTAGCATCGATCGACGTAGACTGGATGCTGAAAACGAGCGTCGTGAGCTAAACGGTTGTATCTTGGTGTCGCAACCAGCTTCAGATGTTCGTCTCTACGGCTTCCGCATACAACGAGGACTTGAGTGATTGTATAGAGGCTCAAAGGTATATAAACCCTCTTCGACCTCGCCGTTTAGCTCAACCATCAGCATCCTCATCCATCTCTATCATCCAATACAACATTCAGAACTTTCAAACCAACAGCTTCCGATCCAAGCTCATCATCAAAATGAAGTTCCTCGCTGTCCTCGCCATCGCTGCCACCGCCGCGGCCTCCGCCCTCCCCGCCACCGCGGCCCCGGCTAAGAAGCTCTCCGCCTCCGCGGCCCTCCTCGCCCATGGCGAAGGCGCCACCTGCACTCCCAGCGGGATCTCCTGCTGCAGCTCCCCTGAGGAGACCAGGAACGACGGCTTGCTGAACGGCCTCCTCGACTTGGGTCTCCTCAGCGGCCTCAACGGCAACGATCACAGTGCCTGCGCCAAGACTAGCTTGATTGACCACCTTGGTCTTCTCTGTATGTACACCCTTTACCTTCCGGTGTTTACTCGGGCCCTCGGCGTCTTGAAGAGAGAAATGAGTGCGATGGCTAATTCATTCATAGCTCTGGTCGATGACAAGGAGGACGGCTATGCCTGCAAGAACATCGTTGCTTGCTGTACCGATGGAGCCACTGTATGTTCATCTTCCAAACCTTTTGTCTGGCGTATTTGGATAAAGCTAATTGTGGCTAGTGCATTGCCATTGACAACGAGGGTGGCAAGGCTTCTGGCAGCGCTGGGGACTACTAGATTCTGCCTTCTTAGGGGGAAGTCTAGACTAGACAGGACAAGGCTGGAACTGCAGATCCAGTCTTGTTCTCTTTCTCCAAAAATGGGCCGGCATGCCATGGTGCGAAAGATAGTTACTCGTTAGTGGTTTTAGTCGTTATTAATACTAATTGTTGCTTTCCGGGATACTTTCCTCTTCTCTTCTTCCCTTTCTTTTCTTTTCTTCCTCGGTATATGTCGACATGCTTAGGTGGGCTACACTACCGCAGACTAACCATGCGATGCACAGCAGACTGCCTTCCCTATCTCCATCCAGCTCCCACCACGAGACTCCCAACACCAAACATCCAACCCGATAGGCCGCATCTCACCCAATCTGCGACCGGAATCACTCATCCTCAGCTGCACTCCACAAGCAGGATGACCTCATCGTCAGATGCCCGGCTGGCCAGGCCTCCCATCTCCCGCAGCGAAAGTGTGGGGTAATGCACTGCACTCTTCGCTGCCACCGCCACGCCACGAGCCCTGTGCCCGCCTCTTGGCCAGCTTATTTTCGCACGGAAAGTCCATCTTCGCGAATGAGAGTCGCCTGTCTTACATGGCGTCGGTAAGCTGTCCTAAGCCCTGCTGACACTGACAGCGCCTCATGCTTTGCTTAGCTAGCGGTCGGCGATGTCATGCGGTCAGTGCGTGATTGCTGTAGCTACCAGCTAATGTACGCAACACGGCAGAGACGCCCGCATCTGCCCGATAATGCCGATACCTAGCCTGCTAGCTAGCCTGCAAAGCTCCATTTGTTTATCTTTAGATAGGCCGTGGTGGGTGAGTGGTAAGTGGTGATGGTGTGCTCCCCGCTAAACCCTCGCGATGCCCGCGCCCGGCGAATGCGAGAGAGCGGAGAAGGTTGCGACTTTACCAGCAACAGCTAGAGGATCTGCAGCTCATTTATCGCATCGGAGTCGGAGGATACCTTAGTTGCAGTACTTACCTCGCTAAGCACGGCCCCGGTCGGATTTACAGTTGTCGCCCTTGCTTGTCTGGGCTTTTGTGAGGGTTGCGACCGACCGCCGACCGAGCGACCGCGGGAAACGCCATCCACCAGCCGACCACCATGCTCAGCAAGGTAAATAACAGGGAAACGTGGCTCCAATACTCCCCTTGCGCGAGATGCCTGTCGGGCGGGCATTAAGTCAGCCCAGACAAGGCAGAGGCTATGCAGACTGCGGAAGGGGCTTAGTGGGTTTGGGCTTGCCTATAGGGGGAGGATGCAGCGCAACCCGGTAGGACAGGACAAACGAACAGGATGGGCACTGTGTGACGTCGGGCAAGAGCAAGCAAGTCAGGCACAATTAGCACGATAGGCAGGAAAGTGAATGTGATGACCTCAGGAGGGATACACTATTTGCATCCCTGCGGAGAGGGGGAACAAAGCCGCAGTCGATCGATGACGATCTCTTCCTTCGCCAAGTCACTCTACTACCTAGTAGGTACGTACGGGTGCAAGTGAAGTAAAGCAATCACACCATCCTCGAGTCCGACCGAGTCGGATCTTGTGACACGTCACTTGCATCCTTGCAGAAGCCGAGCGGTTGCAGGTGAAGGAGGCTATACAAACCAAGCTAAACTAGCAAAGCTTCCAGAAGACAGTCCTCTCCCTTGCGTGACATCAGCAGAAAGTGACTGAATACCGCAAGTCACTAAGAACAAAGGGGAGATCCAAGGACACGGCAAGCAGGTATAAGAATGTCATGACGGCCAGGCCATTCCTCCTGCATTCTCTGCATTCCAGTCAGCCCTCTCCTTTCGTTCATTTGAGGATCCTTAAATTATATCGATTCCCTCCACCTCTTAATCATATTAAAAGCACATATCAACGATGAAACTCCTCCTCCCCTTTCTCACAGCGGGAGCCCTGGCCCAGTACTCCGACCCAGGCGCCTGCTCGGGCGACTGCTGGAGCCACGACCCGGGCTTCTACCAGCGCGTCTCGGACGGCCGGTACTTTCGCTACTCGACGGGCGCCGGAATCTACATCCACACCTCGGACAGCCTCGAGGGGCCGTGGGAGGCGGCGGGGCAGGCGCTACCGGGCGGATCGAGCGTCGATCATGCGGGGAGCACGAATCTCTGGGTACGTAGCGGTCTAGCGCTCCCTTGGGATTGTTTGCGATCGTCATGATGTTTGCTTGCTTCCCTTTGTTGGCACCCAAGGATCCAGCATTCGGAGTCTGGGTGATTGGGTGTGGCTTGCAGCTGAGCGCCCGCGAGCCCTAATCGATCCGCATCCCCGCACAATACGACGATTTGCATGATATCCATCCTTCTATCCAAGCAAAACTGACGGAATGACTCCCAGGCCCCCGACATCCACTACGAATCCTCCACAAACCTCTACTACATGTACTATTCCATCTCCACCCTCGGCTCGCGCGACAGCGTAATCGGCGTCGCGACCTCCCCCGACCTGACCGCAAACTGGACCGACCACGGCGCCCTCTTCACCTCAGCCGAGGGCGGCTCCTACAACGCCATCGACGCAAACTGGGCATCGATCGGGGGATCCCCGGTCCTCACTTTTGGGAGTTACTGGAACGGCATCCACCAACTGCCTCTCTCCGGCCCGCTGAGCCTGGAGGACGACACCCCGGTGCAAATCGCGTACAACTCATCCGGAAACCACGCCATCGAAGCGGGCTTCATCTTCTACCGGCGCGGCTGGTACTATCTGACCTTCTCGAGTGGCCGCGCCGGCAGCTACGACACGAATTTCCCGGCGCAGGGGGAGGAGTACCGGGTTGTTGTTTGTCGGAGTGCGGAGGGGACGGGGGATTTTGTATGCCCTTCTTTCTTTCTTTTTTCTTTTTTCTTCTCTTCATTTTAAGTGTCGGTGGCTGATAATAATCGTGTGAACAGGTCGACAAAACCGGCGCTTCCTGCCTGACAGAAAACGGCGGCACGACCATCCTCGCCTCGCACGACAACGTCTACGGGCCCGGCGGCCAGGGCGTCTTTGAGGATAGCTCGCGGGGCTGGGTGCTGTACTACCACTACGCCAATCCGAACATTGGGCTCACGACGGCGGATTACCAGTTTGGGTGGAATGTGCTGCAGTGGGCGGATGAGTGGCCGAGTGTTTAGGGCTGTCGTGGATTAAGTGCACTCTAGTCGGCAGGAGGAGATGGAACGGGGAAATGAGAGGATAGATCACTATCCGGGTTTGGCTGTTCATACTAATACGGGAGGATGCCAAACGATATCTACTGCGAGTTTGATACCGAGGTAGGGACGCGGCTTGGTACCCAGGCCCGTATCCCCGATCGAAGAACATAGGATGTTTATTGCCTAATGTACCTATTTCCTGTTGTTGTGCTGTAAATGCTTTCAGGCACATGAACCGCCCTTTCAGATATATTCAGCGTTTCGTCGATGCGGTATGACGCTACGGTATTGACGCTATCCCATTCTACCACCCAAAACCGCATACTGCCCGTCTCAGATACACAAGCACCTGCTAGCTGGGGTCTTAATAGACTGAACGGCCCGTCCAGGGCAGAGAACTAAAATGCTAACTAACGAGCCGCCTTGATCCCCGCTCGCCTGCAAAAAGAACTCTCGAGCCGCAGACAATGCGTTGGACTTGGATACATACATCATTACGATTTATGAATCAAATTCCATTCCACAGTCCGCTACTAGCCGGAAATGCAATAAAGCAAATACGTCAATGTCGCTAACAGATTTTCTTTTCTTTTTCTCTTTTCTTTTTCTCTTTTCTTTTTCTCTTTTCTTTTCTTAAATACCGCTACCGTACAATACAGAGTCTGCAAGAACGGCACTCGATCCGGGGTCGAGGGTCCGAGCACAGCTCTAACCTAGAACCGATCGAGTCCAGCGACAGCACCTAGTACGGGAGGAGCCTTGAAGTTGGATACGGATGGCGCCGGGCTGCAGTGCTGCAGTGCAGTGCAGCCTTCCGGTGTAGGGTCTCGAGTCGAGTCTCGAGTCCACGTACGCCTCGCGGGAGCAGAAGCAGAGCGGGATGGGCCAGTGCAGGCGCCACGAACCAGAACCTTCTGCTGCAGCGGCGGCAGCAGGGATGACCATGAGTACAACTCTAAAAGACAAGGACATTAGCGCAAGAGGCAAAAAAGCCAAATACATGCTGCGACGCACATAGCCGTCTCGAGGCTTGGGTTGCTGGTAACACGGACGCGAAGCTTATTCCTGGGCGGGCGTGGAGTTAGGGCTAGGGTTGGCGGGATGTAGGGCTAGGCTTGTGTTAACCCTGACTTGGTCCCTGTTAGTGTCAAGGTAGTGTTAGGCAGCGACGGCGACCCCCAAGCCTTGCCCCGCATGGTGGGGGAATCCCGGGGTAAGGACACCTAACCTACACTTGGAATCCCTCTCACGTTTTGACTCTTCGCAACCTGCTCCTTTTCGATCGCCACGACCAAAATAACCAAACTCCAGTCCACCCAACTCAACCACCATGCCAAAACCCCCCGTCACCGTCACCCCCATAACGGACCCCTCCGACTTCACCCCGTTCTTCGCCATATCCGCCTCCGCATTCGGGTCTCAAGCCCGCGACGGGATCTGGATGGCCATGAACCCCGGGTGGGACACCCCCGAGGGCCAGGAAAGAGGCGTATACCGGCTCCTGCAGCGGTGGTCGTCCATCACGGCGAACCGCAATTTCGAGCCGAACACGGTTTTTCTTAAGGCGACCGTCCCTAATCCTAACCCCGACGTCTACGGAAATGGTGAGGAGGTTATTGCCGGCGTGGCGATCTGGGTGCAGGCATCTATGGTCGAGGGGTACGGTGATGTACCGGTTGATATCGACGCGGAGGCGATTTACCCACGTGACCCTGTTGAACAGAAGTATCTGCTGCAGCTGGACCGCTCGCTGCATAGACGGCGGGTTGAAGTTGTCCAAGAGATTGCGACATCTGATTCTCCTGCAGTGATGGTGCTGGATCTGTGTGTCGTTGACCCGGCGTTCCAGCGGATGGGTGTTGCGACGAAGCTCGTGCAGTGGGGTCTGGACGAGGCGAAGAGGCGCGGGGGACTGGAGGCTGTGCTGGAGGCTGTGCTGGAGGCATCGAGTATGGGGCGGCATGTGTATCGGCGGCTGGGATTTGTGCAGGACGGCGGGGAGTGCGAGTATGAAGTTGACGAGGAGTTTCAGGGGAGGGAGATGCCGTCGAATATCTTTATGCGGACGGGGCGGCCGCAGTAATGAGCTGGATTGCTTTGTCTGGGCTCCTGCGGGTCGCATACTTGGATGTTCGCCATTCGTGGTTCCTGTATTGAGCACGTTGATTGTGAGAGCTACTGAATCGACCGTGGTTTACTATTCTAGAAGCTAACTTAAAGAGAAACTTGCAAGACAGTTCCTGTATTTTCCCTATCACCCGAGGATGGCTTCTGCAAGTTTGCCCCCGGAAGCAGCTTCTATTAAGACAAGCAGACTAACCTAATTCCAACCTACGGCGCCTTCATGCCCAAGTACCTCCTCTCAACATCCTTCACAGCATCAGCCCTCTCAACCCCAGACTCCTCACCCATGGCACCCCCAGTACTGGTAGCACCACCCCCTATCTTCACCTTCAGATTCCCCGCCGCCAATCCCCCAAGCCTCCGCAAACTCCCGGCCCCCAAGATCTCCAAGACCGTCAGATCCAGCCCAAGGTTCAACCGGAACCAATTGCGCAGCTCAATAGCAAGCAGGGAGTCAACGCCCAGGTTCTCAAGGGGCCTGTCCAGCTCTGTCTCCAGCTCCGCGTGGTCACGGAGCATAAATGTAAACAGCGCTTTGCCTATCTCGGTGGCCAGGAGGTCGGCGGAGGCTTGGTGCGTGAGCGTCTCCGGGGTGAGTTTTGCTTGGTGTAGGAAGCCATGCAGCACGGCGTTTGTCTTATCAGTGGTTGTGCTTGTGGTGTCTGCGCTTGTACTGATATTGTGGTAGAGGGCCATGCGGGGGTCGCGGCGCCAGGGGGTGCGGTTGCCGGGGGCGTCGAGCGGCATGGTCGAGCGGCATGGTCGAGCGCAGGCCGATGCAGAACTGGCTGTGGCTGATGTAGGAAGATACAGATGTTGCTTGGCTTTGCTCGGACTTCAGTAGGAGCGAGTTATCAACGGCAAGCTGGATGGCGTCGAGGACATCCTGCTCCTGCAATACGTGGGCCGCCATGGCACGGAACTGGTCGAGCGTGTGCGTGTTGCGCGTGAGATAGCCTACGTCCTCGACGACTCCAATGTCGATCGCCGAGCAAGGGAGTCTGAGCGAGTGGCGATACTGCACAAAGGCGTCCTGGAAGCTGTTGCCGGCGGCATAGTTGGCTTGACCTGGGAACCCAACCAGGCCCGAGCACCGTGCCCGGAATAAACCTCCAAGCTGGCACCGTGACACCTTATGAGATTATTGTGTTCAAAACAACCATTCCAGGAGGCACTTTGCTGTATGAACGAACTTCAATGATACAGGGGAAGTTGAAACCAGTGTCACCCTTCAGGACGCTTGTTTTGTATCGTGGGCCCCTATGCCAAGAATGCGCTAATCCTATCCTGCACTCTTCCAAGAAACCTTATTTAGCGCAGCGTATGGTATGGTAAACTCTATCACATGAGTTTTCTTGGCTGTATACTGTTTGTTTTGGGGATACGAATGATATAAGATAAGCCAGCACAAGGATCAATCCCTCTGATGACTCATAATATTATAGTAAGCATTGGTCTTACGGCATCGCAGATAGCGGAAGCAGCAATACTAATCAGTTCGTTGTAACTAAATAAGCTAAGTAAGCTTGGTGCCTTTACATTGTCAAAGTGGGCTAGGTAAGAGCGGAAAATCATTTTTTATTCTCCAGTGTGACGACCTTTACCCTATCTTCCCTACATCAGCATTCATATACTAGCCACGAATATTTTCTTGTCATTAATAGAAATGTCTTACATGTTGCGAGCAAAGTAAAGCCCGCGTAACTAAGCACAAAGGGGGAGGACCAAGTCGTTGCTGGGAACTTAGGTGATATAGGGTAACCTCAACCCATGAAGCATTCCGTACCCCATAACTATCAGGGAAGAGATAGAGATGACTGCGCTTATTTCTAGCTAGTAGGTCTCTTTGAGGGTACACAGCCCGCTAATCAGTACAATGGCCCTTACTTAAATAAGTGGCAGCCTTCCCCTCCAATTGGTTGGAATGCAGTTTTAGCAGACCAGGCTGTGCTCAGCCCCGGGCGCGTACAGTTTCTCTAACCCATGTCAGTTCTTTCTCCCACCGAACATCCTCACTTCTTCTTCTTCTTTCCCTGCTCTCCACTGCATTTTATCGAGAGTGTCGTGCGATATTCACAGAAATCTCGCAACTCTCTTCATCCACTACTCAGAACATGCTTGGCACCATTCCAATACCTGTCTCATTCACAACTACTAGTGTGTCCGATGAGGCTTTCCGCGCGGTTTCCGCTGAGGAGAAGTGGAAGCGTGCTGAGGCGGCTTACCACGGACGGACCACCGCGTCGTCTCCATCGTCTGAAAGCATGGACATCGACCTCGTCAAGCATCAAGTTGAAAACCAGACTGTTCATGGAAATGTGTATAATGCTCCTGTGCACTACTAGTAAGCAGCCTAATCCTCAATGTACGAAGACTATCTCACAACTATCAAGCAGCCCAATTAACCAGATGGACGAACTAATACAAAGGTGCGAGAAGGCTATTGAGCAATCCGAGGAAAGAATTCAGCACAGTCAGGAACAGCGGAAATCTGACTCCAGCCACATGAATACCGTTATTAATGCCGCCGAGAAAATTGGGAGTGCTCTACTAAAGTTATTTCTTGCGATTTCTTTTCCGACCCCAGCTACAACCGCTATGTCGCGGGGCTTCGTTAGTGAACTGACGTTTGCAAAGGCTGCCTATAATGTGCAGACAATACAGTCGAGTACGAGCACCGAGTCTCTGAAGGACTCGGAGGACGAGATACAAGGCCTATTGAAGGAAATATATGTGTTATTATCTGAGCAAGAGAGGGTCTCTGAAAATCAAGCTACGCAACACCTCACCGTCGAAGACATCCATGCCTCAAAAGTTGAAACCATTGAGTGCGTTGAAAAGGGGGCCTTTATTTCTCACCGTGCACATGTCGCGCTCACGACGGACACCAGCGCTCGCTCAACAACGGATAGCAGTGATACAAATGAGCCTTATGCAAATCCAATAGACGAAGCCAAATCTGCACCAAGCTTCTCATTGGACCCTGATAAATCACGGAATAGGCAGCCTGAAATGATCCGTTTGCTCACGGAACAACTCGCTACCCTTGAAGATCATAGGCGACAGATGGAGCATCAGCAGGATTTACTTAAATCAGAAATTAAAGCACAACGAGAGGAGCTGGAAGCCTCGGCGGCACGGATTGAAAACCTGGAAGAGCTTATGGCGCAGAAAAAACAGTCCTGGTGTTTCATCCTTTGACTTTGTCTCCATCTTGTTCATCAGACGACACTACTTGAACCACTTGATTATTGTGAGATTCAAATTTTGTTCTTATATTACGCATTCAGTAAATGTACGGGGTAGCAGGTCATCAGCCGCCGCCAAACTTTGTCTTGGAGCTTATAAAAATAGTAACCCATATTCCATAGCCTAATCAACGGCCGCCGATTTGGCAACTTGTCAACAACTTACTTTCTGCCTCAACGGACCATGTATGGAAATATATGTTTCCCTTCCACTTAAGCCAACCCGCTTGGAATTAGCTGATCATAGAAAGAAATATTGTTTGCATTTCCAGGTGGTTGAAGATTATGCAGTTCGCCGAGCATCGGATTGTTGCCCTGATATATAATGGTTGGAAATGAGGAAGGAGCCAGAGAGACATTAGCGATAGCTTTCATAAGCTCATCCCTCTTCTGATCATCGCGTGATCCAGTACGACATTTGATTTCGTCTTCGATGTCAACTAGGGCGTCTACAGTCCTGCGACCGCAGAAGAACTCATCCGGGACGACAGTAACGATCCGATACAGAGGACACTTAAACTTGACCGACCGACTTTCTCCACCCCCTTCGAAAACGGCCAGAATCCTGTACTCATCGGCCGCAATACCGTTGTCCACTAAAAATTCTTGATGGTGATCCCAAATATTTCTCACAGGTTCTGTCCCTGTGTCGGAGTACCCTAGTGTTGTCGCCGCATCCAGAGCATTGTAGACATTTGTCAATCCCTTTGCCCATACGGCAACCACAATAATGTCCTCCTCTTCGTCCTGTTCCATTTCTGCCCGCCGGTTCAGCGTTTGGTGCCAGTTGGTAGAGAAGCACCGGAACCGTGTCGGTCTCTCTGTTTGCCACGAGAGCGTATCATCAAAGTCTGCCGCCGACGGGGGACCCTCGTGATTTGGCGTCCGTGCGCGTATGGAGCCATTGAAGAGACTCCGGGTACGACGGCATTCGGCACGAAATAGGACGGCAGGCACTTCGTCGCAAGGTATTGGGAAAAAGATCTTCTGAATGCGATTTGCAAATGTCCCATTAGCAGGCGGCTTCCACTCCTGGAGGCTAAACTGGGTCCTGAACCTTTGTTGTTGATGTGTTGTGCGGGATACTGGGTGTGGTGAGGTTTGGGTCAAAGATCCATGCGGTCGACTGCAGCACCGACCGCGCTGATGCGTGACAATACATGATAATGGATGAAGCAATAATGTTAATGGTTTAAGTAGGATGAGGTGCATGCAGGGCAGCGGGGTATGAAAGGGAGAGAATCCACACTCTGCTGGGTGATGAGAATAGCGTTCAGTAAAGCTGCTGCAGAGCTTGCACGTGATATATAATCTATACCGTATCGGAGCACACAGCCCCGCCTCAAAATAAGGCCTGAGGAAAGTTGAGTCACTCACTTTGTCTCGCCTGTTACCGATACGACTTACACATTACGAGGTTGGTAGTTACATCATGCCAGACACGGAGCTGAACAGGAAAAAGTAATCCACTGACCGAGAATGCTTCTCCAGGCTCCGGTGCAGGTTCCATGTCCCTTGGATCTTTGGTGCAGTGGCAGCCTGCCAGTCCTCGAAGGACATGCTGCTCAGGGAGACATCTCGCACGACCATTGCGGCGTGGAGGATGCCTGCTATAGGCATCTTCAGGTTCCAAATCATCGAGTCAACATCTGCATTTGTCGCGTCACCGGAGACTAAGTCAACCCGACAGCCTGTGCGCGAAGCTCCAGCACAAAGTCATCCTGCTCCATTTGTCCCGCAGACCGCAAAAAGGAGACAAAGTGTCTGGCCCCGTGATGTGCCATCCACGAGGCGATAGATCGTCCTAAGCCACGCAGTCCACCAACAATGACATGGCAAGCGTCCGAGCGAAATCGCGGTAGCCTGGGAGTCAAGGACAGGGGTAGCGTAGAGGCTGTGGACGGCATGGCAACCGCAACCTTGCCAATGTGTGTGCCCTTCTGCATGTACCGAAAGGCTTGCTCCACGGTTTCGGCGGCGAACTCCTGCACAGGCAGCGGGGTGAACTGTCCCTGGGCAAATTGCTGCATGCACCGCCGAAGCAGGTCTTCAATGATATCCGGGCGCCTCTCACAGATCAAGCCCAGGTCGACGCCGGCAAAGGTGCGGTTTGCCTCAAAGGCCTCCATGGCCAGCTGGCCTTTGCCGATAAAGTCGCGCTTCCCCAGTTCGACCATGGTGCCAAACTCGGCAACGCACTTCCATGACACATGCAGGAGCTCTCCGGATAGCGAGTTCAGAACTATGTCGACACCTCGTCCGCCTGTCGCGGCCAGTATACCAGGGAGGAAAGTGTTGTCGCGAGAACAGAAGATGCGGTCTCTGGGGATTCCCATGTCGATGAGATACTTGACCTTACTTTCGCTTCCAACAGTGCAGTATATCTACTGTCGTTAGCATCTAGTAGTAGAAACAGGGCAGACTTCATGAGACCAACCTCAGCCCCTATCATCCTGCACACCTGGATAGCAGCCAGGCCGATGCCACCACAAGCAGAATGGATCAGAACAGTCTGTATTATTTATTAGTGTATAACATCAACCCTGGCAAAGACGAACCTACCTGGTCGGCTCTGAGATGACCCACGTCAACCAAGGAATACAACACCGTCGCAAACACACACGGCATGGTGGCTCCCTCGATCCAACTCAGTCCAACTGCGATGGGCACACACAGCCTCTCACTCGTGACTACCGTGGTAGCAAATGCCCCTGCAGTAAGGGCAACCACGCGATCACCGACAGCGAGGCGCCTCACCCCGGGTCCCACACCCAGCACAACCCCAGCACATTCGATGCCCAGCTTCCCACCTTCCACCACCCCCATCGCGATCAGCAGGTCCTTGAAATTCAGGCCAACTGCATATGTTTCGACCTCCACCCAGTCGTCTGGTAGGGGAACTGTACTAGTGCTCGCAGAGCTGGCCGAGGGTTTCCACGACAGCGTCTGCAAAAGGCCACGCTTGCCCACATGCAGCGCCGCCGCCTGTGTTGAGTGGCCCGAGTCCAGCAACTCGTTTCCCACGCTGGCCGGGTAGAATTTGCCTACCAGCAGCTGGCCCTGGTTGTAGGCGTATTCAGACACGGGGTCAAGCAGTGGATCTGAAGAGAAATTCCTGAGGACTCGCTCTGCAACGGTAACACACATTCCCATTGCCTTGTCGTCGATCCGGTCTAGTTCTAGTGTAGCCGCGGAGAGCGAGAGGTCCTTTCTCGCGATACGGAAAAAGCCCAAGGTCGGGGCATACCGCGGGTCTGAGCAGGAGACCTGAGACGATCTGGTCACCCAAAGAAGCGGTGTTGTTCCAAGTGAGCTCAGCAGGCCCCGCAGAAGTAGGAACTCAGACCGATTACAGTCATGCAAGAACGGCTCCTCCAGCTCCAGCAGCGAGATTACCATCTGCTCTGCTGGGCGCTCGTCATCGAGACAGCATATGTCCGTGTCGAATCCTTGCTTTTGGAGCTTTGAAAGAACAGGGGACACGGCCTGAGATGGTTCCATTGTTCTGCTGAGCACTGTGACACGTTTTCTGCGTGTGGCTGCTGATACATCCTGGGCCACAACGGCAGAGGAGATGATATGTGTGTTGAAATGCCCATCGTGGACTTCGGCATCAATCCCTGAAAGCCCTGCCTGGCGTAACTCAGCGTCCCAGCGTGCTGATGAGACATACGGCTCCCACACACGCCCATCCAGTTCGCCGAGCCACCACCCAGGCAGCGTGCCCATGATGTAGTTGAACCACTTTGATGTCGGCGCCAGCTCTTGCAGAAACAGCTTGCCATCAGGCTTTAGCAACGCTCTTACATTATTCAATGACTCCGCTAGACTGGGAGTAGCATGGAGCGCATTGGAGGCAACCACGAGGTCATAAGAAGCGGGCTCAAAGCCCTGTGCCTCAGGGTCAGCAGTGATATCCAGCGGGCGATATATCATCTCTGTGTACTCTTTGAAGCGTCCCTGTGCCGCACTAAAGAACCCTGTGGATATATCGGTGTATGTATAACTGTCGTACATGTGTATCCCGTGCGGTCCTTGCAGCGCTGGCAATATCATAGCCGTAGCACCTCCCGTCCCAGCGCCAACTTCCAGCACTCGCATATGCGGCCTGTTGTGTGCAAAGACGCGGAAGAAGTCACTAAAGTCGCATAGGAGCTTGCCGCCGCTGTATATCGCTGTTAGGAGATCGCCTTCCATCAGCAGGGCTAAGGAATCCACGCTCCCGCTGAAGAGAGCTGTAGATTGCTCACAAATGCGTTTGATTCCCGTGGCCACATCACGGCCGTCCGTGTTGAGTGCCCGCCGGTATAGATTGTCGATATGGCTTGCCCGCTCTGCTGATGACATGTTGGCAATTGTTTGGCAGGTTGGAACATGGCCGTAAGCACCTTCCTCGACACGCTGTACCTGCATACGCAGCCACTCGCGGTACTTGGGATAGTGTGGGAGCGCAGGTGCAATTTCACGAGTCTGGTATTCCGTCTGGAGCATGCACGAAAGACCCAGTTCCTCAACAAGGCTGGCCTGGTCTGTAATATCCTTGACCGGGTGCAGAAAGGTCATGAGGTCAACCTCATCGATATCTGGCTTCCAGACTAAACGGCTGCCAGCGTGTGGGTCAGCACCACGAATCTCGTCATCGTCACTGAGCAGTGACAATCGGATAAACCGGAGGGAAAAGACCAGCACCTCTCCGCAGAAGCCCGATGCGTCGCCAGCGAACGCACCCTTGGATTTCATGTCGACCGAGGTTTGGGCGGCGATGGTGCCAATGGGAGGGCGGATGTACAGTTCGTCAATGTATGTGGGAACATGGACATGCATGAAATGCCGAGGGATGCCCTCGGATCCAGCCACGCTGAAGAGCTGGAAGATGCTGTCAATGGTGCACGGATGCAACGTGTACGAGCTCTCCCCATGCTCACGCGAGTCCACAATCTCCGCCGTTGCTGTTTGATCTACAACGCTGGCAGCGATCTTCTGCATGCCTTGAAATCGAGGTCCGTAATTCAGTCCACTTTTTTTCATAGTGCGATACCAGACCGGTGATTGGACTTTGCGAGCCCCTGGGACTGGGCAGGGCACATCAAGGGCACACTCACGCCCACCTCGGGCTTGACCGGTACAGTGCTTGGTCCAGACTCCGTCAAGTAGACTTGTCACTGTAAAATCATACCACTCTGAATTGAGGGTTGCCGTCACGCGTGCCGGTCGAAACTGGGACAGAATCTCTGTTGGACGGTCCTCGTGCATGACCATCGCAGCCAGAACGTTCACATTGCGTACAGTGAAGTCGTGACTGTCCGTCAGCTGGCGAATGGCCTCCCCGACCATGGCAATATAGCCAGCACCGGGAAAGATGGTCTGGCCCAGGACATTGTGCTCGCGGATCCAGGGCACATTCTCCAAATGAATCACGGATCTCCACGTGGGCTCTTTTGCGTTCCCATCGGTGATTTGGGAGCCCAGTAGGTCGTGGTGCGGGTACTTGCGCAGCCTCCAGTCGCGTGCAGTGCGAGATTCGAACCAGAAGTGGCCTTCGTAATGCCAGGGGTACGGGGGCAGATCACTGAGCAAAGTACCCTGGCAGAGATTGGAGAGGTCAATGGCCGCATTGGCTTGGAAGAGACGCCCTGCGGTACGAAGCATCGAGGCATATGCATCGGCTTTGCGCACCAAGGTTGAGATGTATGGGACCGACTTCTGCTTCGCTACTGCGATCTCTCGCAGTTGCCCAGAGAGAGCCGAGTGCGGTCCGACCTCCAGGAAAACGGGGCTGGATCTGCTCTCATCTGCAAGGAGGTTTGCGACAGCCGTGTGGAAGAGTACAGGGGACGTTAGGTTGCGGCACCAATACTCTGCGCTCAGTTCAGATGCGTTGTGGATGGATTTCCCGGTTACAGAGGAGATGAAGTCTGCAGACAGCGGCTGGTCTGGGGCATGGAGACAAGCTAGTCGTTCTCGATATTCACCCTCCACCTCCTTCATTTGGGCTGTCTCGAAGTCAGTCTACATTCCTCCTCAATAGTATACCCATTACTGGTCAACTCACCTGAATGGTATGCGCAGTTTACGCGCAGCTTGCGGACCAAAACATCGGGATGGCGAGCCCTGGTGGCACCTGCTATAGTATCCAGAGCCTTCACATTGCCGCTGAGGGTCACATTGTAGGGGCTGTTCTCGCACGCAATAGTAACATGCTCATTCAAGAAGGGAGTCACATCCTCTCGCCCCAGGCCAACGACCATCATGCCTCCTTGCCCTTGCTCCTCTGCCTTTCGGCTTACCTTGCCACGATGATACGCCACGGCAATAGCCTCTGCAGCGGACAATGCATTGACGGCATATGCAGCAGCTATCTCGCCGGATGAGTGGCCAACGACGGCGGACGGACGTACATTGAGCGCTCTGAGAACGTCAACGAGCGCGATTTGCAGGGCAATACAACAGGGCTGGGCAAACTCGGCCTTTTTCAGGTTTGAGGATGCTTCATTTGACATGATTTCTTCTGTGATGTAGCATATCAGCATGTGTCTAACAGAGTGACTACCTCATAGTGCATGGAGTCCGTACCGTATAGTGTCCAGTTCCGGTGCGGATCAATCTCATCGAGCACTTGATCAAGCCGGTGGATGGTTTCTTGTGCAATCGCACTGTTTGCTATCAGTTCGCGGCCCATGCCAGGGTACTGGGCTCCTTGGCCAGTGAACACCCAGACCAGATCAGGCGGGTGCGTCGCTCTCTGACTTGGGGAGACGTCCCAGGAATCGGCAGAGCCAACGGCAAAGGCGCGGTGAGCAAATCTCTCGCGGCGACAGCCTAGTGTGTAGCTACAGTTGACAGCTTGGGATGAGTGCGTACGGATATATTCCGCCGTATTTGTGATGCTTTGTGTCAGGGCCTTTGGATGACTGGCGGAGAACACAAACAAGTGAGTGTCCTGCTTCACTGGGTTCGTGCCGTTCGTCTGGGGCTTCTGCCTGGCATTCCATGATCGGGCAGACTCGAGAAGTACCTGGTCACCGTGAGAGGGCTTTCAATCAAGGACCTGGCAAGGACTTACATGTGCATTGGCACCACCGATGCCAAAGGAGTTGACTCCTACGAGCTCGTGCCTGTCGCTCGGCCATGGCTCGCAGTCGACGGGGACTCTCAGACGAGCAGTGTCGAAGGGAACTGAGGAATGTAACTATGAGCGACCGCCATGTAAAGAGATAGCTAGTTGTCACGTACTCTTCGGGTTAGGGGTGCTGAAGTTGATGTTGGGTGGGATCGTCTGGTTCTGGAGAGCCAGGGCCATTTTGATCACGCTGCTGAGTCCGGAGGCTCCTTCGCTATGCCCGATATTGGGCTTGACCTGCGAGGCATAATCAGTCTTCGTCTCGCATGGCAAGAAGGGTTGATCAACTTACAGATCCAATGAGGATGCCCCATTCCCCAAACACTTGGGCAACTGCCCGAATCTCCAGCGGGTCTCCCACGGCTGTGCCCGTGGCATGGCATTCAATCATGGCCGTCTTGGATAGATCCGTGATGCTAGCCAACTGGTGGCTGCGTCGAATGAGAGCCTCGTGGCTTTGGGGACTGGGAACGGACATGCCTGCTGTCTTGCCATCGGAACTAATGCAAGTAGATCGAATCACGGCATGTACATTGTCGCCATCACGAAGAGCAGTGGATAGGCGCTTGATATAGATGGCATTGATGGCCTCTCCACGTGCATACCCATTTGCACGGGCGTCAAACGAGTAACTGTAGCCTGTGGGCGAAAGCACGCCTTGCTCTGCCATGGCAATCGTAACATGAGGCGAAAGGATCATGTTACAGCCGCCCACAACAGCTGATGAGCATTCTCCAGCATAAATTCCCTGGCAGGCCTCGTGAAGCGCTGTCAAGGACGACGAACAGGCCGTGCGGATGGTCATGCTGGGTCCCGTAAGCCCCAGTTCATAGGAGATCCGGTTCGCAATAGCAAAATCACCATAGCCAATGATCTGATACGTGCCGCTGGTCTGAGGGTCTTTGGCCTGGATCTCTGCCCAGTCCTCGCCAAAGACACCGACGTAGCACCCGATATCTTGATCCTTGAAGCCCGTGGCACCGCTGTGTTCGAGACATTCATACACAACCTCGAGCAGTAATCTTTGCTGGGGATCCATCATCTCGATTTCCTTGCGGGTCATACTCCAGAAGGAACTGTCGATCGTCGCAAGGTCGACGTCCTGCAAGAAATACCCGTACTCGGTGCATGTGTGCCCAGGTTTCCCTTTGGGCCCGACAAAGGCATCGACATTGTATCGATCTGCAGGTACTCGACAGCGTCCACTTCCCTTGACTGTCAAGAGGTCCCAAAACTGCTGAGGCGTGCGGACAGACCCAGGGAGCCGTGACCCCATGCCGACAATAGCAATGGGGTCGTCAGCCCACGGACTTGTGTCGGTGTGACCATGGCCATTTGTTGCCATCACGTCAGGATATCATCGACTCAAATCGATAAAGACTAGAAGATAGATCTGCTAGTTCTTCGGCACGGTCACGGCGGTGTATTGTACGGAGGGGACAGAGGGCTGGCTCATAGCGGTGTCCCCAACCCAGGCGATCTGCAGATCGAGGAATCATGAGTCCGTAACCTCCATCGAAACTCAGCCGGTCAATAGATCGAAACCTTCGTCGTTCAGTCAGGCTCTTTCCCAAGAAGTCAGACTCGTAGAAGGCCGACCCCAGTGGGGTCCTGCAAGGAGACGTGGCATTGACAATGACACCGCACCTGCAAGGGAGATCTTTACTACACGGGGGGCGTCGATGTGATGTGACAACTTCAGGAAGAGTCTGCTGGTATAGTCAATAGCGGGACCCTCGTGATTGGGATCGATTGAGTTTCCACTGCCAGGGTTGGAGTCCAGGTCGAACCTCGTCAGCAGGGCCGGGGAGGTGGGAAGGGTCGGGATTGGAACGATCAGCACAACCTTAAGGACCCTCGGGAGAAAAAGAAACTCCGGCTTATCTTTTCTTTTGATGACACTGATGGAGCAGGTCCGGTGCCCATCCCATGCTGTGGAGGCAAGGAGGTCCCCCCCCCTCCCCCCTCCCGCTCCTGCCCTCCAGCTGCCCTCTCCTCCTGCCTCGTGGGTCTACTCCTTGCAACCCTACATCTCAGTGAGCAGGCCACGACGTTGAAGATGCTGTTGCCGCTTGCCATCGCGGCCTTTCTAGTAGTTTTGATCTTTTTCTCCAAACGGGCCCGGCAATCTCAACTCGGTCCAAGACCATTCATTCTGCCATTTAGACTACCATTCGGTATGTGCCCTTTCCCGAGCTGAATGGCTGTTGGCTTGCTAAGTGTAGCAGGTATTGACTGTGCTGTCCGTGCCGTCTCTCACCTCTTGCGCCATGACTTCGTCGAATGGACGCAAGATATGCTCGACAGGCCGGGAGGGACTATCGAGATGTATCTGGCTGGTACGAGCCTGGTGTTGACGGATGACTGTGAGAACATCAAGGCTATTATGTTTAGCCAGGTGGGTTCGAAGCACAGGGCTGGGCTTTGCCTGCATTTCCTGATCATAGCCCTGTAGTTCGCGGAGTTTGGCAAAGGCGACTTCATGCATGAGGTCTTTGCCAATGTGTTTGGGGACTCGGTGTTCAGCAGTATGGCTCTCTTGTGAGCTCATTGTCATCATCGTATTGCCAGCTGATGTTGCCATCGCAGCCGATGGGAAGATCTGGATGGAGAACAAGAATGAGCTGCGTCCCCATGTCTGTTCCCAGCCACCATCGAGAAGACAACGGGATTAACTCGCACTACTACAGCTATCCAACAGCCGGCCCACTGATGTCGCAACTACTGAAACCCACATCCAAACATTCCTTGGTCACTTGGACAATGGCGGAAAGCCCGTGGAAATATACGACCTCGTCGACCGGCTTCAGCTGGACATCGCGACAGATATATTCCTCGGCCATTCAGCTTTGACTTTGGAGGGAGAACAGCAGCCGTTTCGGGATGCGTTAAACACGCTCATGGCAGTGAATACAGTGCGAATGCTGATTGGGTAATTTCCACTTTCCGTCTATGTCCTGTGCTTCGTATATGAGGTGCTAACTTGTCAGTCCTCTGGCCCTGTGGTCCCCCGATAGACTGCTCGCCCCAGTAGCCAGCAGAGACATGAATCGGTATATGGATAAGCAGATTGACAAGACGCTTTCATTGCCACGGCAGGAATTACTCGAGCGGGAGGGCAAACTAACCCTGATGGAAACCCTTGCCCTAAAAACTCGAGATAGAAAGGTACCCTACGCCGGCGCTGTCAATGGCGGGCTCCGGGCTGACGCAATGGAAGCAGTATATAAAGAATCAGTTGGTTGCGATCTTGCTTGCTGGAAAGGTTGTTCTCCTCTCTTGCGGACTCCTACTTGTCTAACGAGAGCGATGCAGGACCCGGTTGCCATAACTATATCCTGGGCACTTTATGAGCTGGCTTGCCATCCAGATGTTGCGCAGAGATTAAGGGAAGAAGTGGTGCGTGTGTGCGCAACCCCTACGAGCTTCATGTCTCGCGACCCTGCATACTGACGCTCGATAGTTGCGGTATCGAAAGGACTCCATCGGCCGACAATCTGAAGGAGATGCTGTTATTAAAGTATATCATCCGCGAAACACTCCGATTATACCATCCCCGTGCGTACAAGCCCTATAATAAGTCCCCTACTCCGTCCACACCTTTCGCTGATATAACTCTGCAGTTGGCTTCAACATCCGTGAAGCCCAGCGCAACACTACAATTCCCACAGGTGGGGGCCCTCGTGGGGACCAACCCGTCACCATCCTCAAAGGAGAGCGCGTCGCTTACTCTGTAATCGGTCTGCAGCGGAGGAAAGACCTTGTCGGGCCTGATGCAGGTGACTGGAAGCCAGACCGGTACTTCCACTGGACACCGAAGACATGGGAGTTTATACCGTTCAACCACGGCCCCCGGATCTGCCTTGGCCGTGTCTTTGGGTACTTCCAGATGGAGTATACGCTGTGCCGGATTTTCCAGCGCTTTGAGCGCATCGAGCTGCATGAGCCCCGGGCGCAACGCATCAAGGTGGAGTTGAACACGAAGATGGCGTACCCTATCAACTGTAGTTTCCATAGAGCTGCTTGATACCCAGATTATATAGAATTATAAGCTAAGTGCAGATACACGAGACACAAAGAAAGCAGCAGCCAATCAACAGCTGCCCCCCTGCATGCCCAGGCCCTCCCCTAGTCGAATCCTGTGACGCCCCAACAACTTTAAACCGAGTCCATGCCCCAGCTCAACCTCTCTCCCTCTCCTCCTCCAGCTCCCAACTACGAGACTTTTACACCGCAACTCCCTTCCAGCATCTATGGCACCATCCAACCCCCTAACCGGATTCTCCCGCCTCACCAGCCAAATCTCCCTCTACACCTCCCCCGCTCAACCCTCCCACCCCCCAACCCTCATCATCCTCTGCCCCTGGCTCTTCGCAGCCCCAAGGCACATCGCCAAATACACCCAGCTATACCAGTCCACTCTTCCAAGCGCCGACATCCTCCTCATCCAGCCCGTCGTCGGCGACATGGTCTGGACCACGGACTCAAAACAACTCCATCACCTCATGCCTGCCGTCGCCGCAATCGATGCGTTTCTGGATACAACCAGCCACAATCACCACCTCGTCATCCACGCCTTCTCAAACGCAGGGAGTCATGCGGCCGTGCAGCTGGCCGAGGCCTATCGAACCGCACACCACGACCCCTCCACAGACCGCCAGCTGCCATTGACAGGATTGATACTGGACAGCTCCCCCGGCGCACCATCTGCCCTCCTCTCAGCGAACGCAATGATCCTGTCTCTCCCGCGCGCAGCTGTGATACGAGCGCTCGGTGCAGCCCTAATCTACGCTGTTGTTGCGATCGTTGCGGTCCTTGACTTTCTAGGTGTCTACGAGAACGTGATCTCGAAGACGCGGCGGGTCCTGAATACCCCGTCGAGCTGCTTTCTGGTGCCTGGTGTGCGCCGAGTGTATCTCTTTTCGCGGGCTGATGTGATGGTTCTGGCGGGGGATGTTTTGGGGCATGCGGAAGAGGCACGAAGACTAATCAGGCTTGGAGCTGGGAGTGGTAATGAGGATGGGAGTAAGTATATGATCCGGACGGTTGAGTTCATGGGCAGTGGGCATGTTGGGCATTTTACTGTTGGCAAGGAGGAATATACCAGGGCCGTTTTGGGGGTCGTGGATGGATGGGGAGTTGATTAGGGTTAGTGGCGTCTGTGCTTCGAGGGTAGGGGCAGACGGGCTTTCTTGCCCTCTGTTGGACGACCTTTACTTAGCAAGCTAGGGAGGGTATTTACTTCTCTATTAATTTAGGACTTGCTCAACTAAAAGGTTATGCACATTGTTTTTCTCTCTGCTGATCCTCAACAGCAAAAATATATATTTGCGACCGAGGACAGAGTACCTCAACAAACGACAAGAAGTTAGCCCGCACCATAGTCTATTGCCTCAGCTAGCTAAGTAAATTACAAACTTTATACTAAACAGACATTATATGATACTCGTGCGTAGTACGTACTCACTGCCCTTCTGCTAGATTATGGGAAATGTCGCCTCTCACTTGCAAAAAGGACAATGTTCTGGTAAACCTTCATAGTGGGTAAAGCGGAAGTAGCAAAAAAGACGACAGATGCCCCTACTAGAGCCTACTCATGGAGACGAGAGCGACCCCGATGTGTGGGTTGAATCCTGGCCTGCCTCCTGTACTTGGAAAGAGACCTGTTCTTACAATTAGCCTATTAAACATTTTTATCTTTATATATTTCAAGTGTAAAGCACTAACCAATAAGAAGCTTCAGTGGTCCAACGGTAGGATCTTCGCCTTCCAAGCGAATGGCCCGGGTTCGACTCCCGGCTGATGCATTTCTTTTTCTCCCCTCGTTTTTTTTCTCTGGCAAGAAAATAATTGACACGCACCGGCTAATAGAATAATGAAATCTCAACAGCATGTATGGAGTCCCTGCTATGGATGGATGGCAGCTACTTGGTGTTGCCTCGCGTGGTGGTTGTCAATCTTTTTTTTTTTTTTTTTTTTTTTTTTTTTGTTGCCGGCAACTTATTAGCCCTAACATCCCTATACTTATTTATACCTATATCCATCCTGATCCTCAGAGTACTGAGTCCCAATCGGCTTTCAAAGGTTAACGCCCTTATACTCCATACAGCAAGCAGCTTCAGAGCTGAAGATGGCGTTCGCTCGACTTTCAATATGACTTTTCCCACTTACTCTGATATTGCGCAAGTCAGGCTTTTCAAGCCTTAGGTCCCTCCCACGGAATATCCGCGGCCGTTAGTACCAGGTACCTAGGTAGATGATAACCCTGATCTTTCCCGAGGTCCCGTCCATTAAGTCCCGCTACAATCCTTGGTTTTCCGTCCAAAGAGCGCTACATGCTTGGTAGCTGGGTAAATATGCTCCTGCTCCCGCTACCGCAACGGCACCTTAGTCGCACCTTCCTGCCCTTGCATGCGCAGGTGCAACCCGAACATGTCCCGAAACAGAAGGAGCACCCCAGTCCACGTCCTGAGGCCAGCACAAGACCCCGGCCAAGAACCCCCCGGCCTCCCAACATTCCCCTCCCATTAATTTCCTCTCCGCAGCCCTTTCAGTTCCCAACCCAGGCAGTCACAGTATCAAAACAAGAAACACTACAATACTGGCCAGTCCACGGCCACGGCCACGGCCGGGTGGTTGACCCACCGCCAGTCATCGTATGTCTAGCCCAGCCCAGCTCCCAATCCGTACTCCGAATTCCCTCCAGGCTAACAGTTTGAATTTCATAGTGGGGAGTTTTACATTGAAGTGACCCCAGAGGCATTTGCGCAGGGCGGCTGGGGGACCCCCGCGATGCCAAAAAGGCCAAAAAGGCAAAGTGTATGTACAACCTTGTCCTGACTTATAGTTATTCTTGACTGGCGCTGACACCAGGCTGCTATCAAGGGCCGCAAATTGCCACGGAATCCCGAGATGCCTGGAACCAAAGACCAGAGACAACAACCATCACCGAAACCATCGAAACCACCTATCCTCCCGCCACCGGCACCAACACCTTCAGCAGTCCCGGCAGCCCCGACGCCACCACTATCAAAAAGGTGACCATCAGAAAGGTCATCAAGATTGTCGAGACCTCCGCCACTCCCGCCGCTCTCGTCACCTCCTCCACTCCCGTTACTAGACCGCGCCCAGCAAGGACTGGATTTTGAAGCTTTTCGTGCCAACATGGTTCAAATTGCCATAGACAATATCTTGGTATACGGTGTTATTCTTGTTGATGTTGCAAATACCTTGTATATATTAGACCTCAAGCAACAGAATGCCGTATCCTCAAATCCATCAAACCCAGCTCTACCCCGTCGACGAGGTAATTCCCCCATCAACAACAAGCTTCTGCCCCGTGATATACCGCGCCTCATCCGACAGCAAGAACCCCGCCGCATTCGCAACATCAAACGAATTCCCCATGCGGCCCATGGGCACAGCCTGATTGCGTTTTCTTCACCAACCCCTCCAAATCCCCATTCGCATATCTATCCGCCAGATACCCCACGAGCGCGTGTGCATCAGCCCCGGGACAACGACATTCATCCGGATATTGCGCGCCGCATAGATGACCGCCGTGGCCTTGGTGAACTGGATGACGGCGGACTTTGTGGCCGAGTACGCGACCTGTGGCTTGCCAATGTAGCGCAGGCCTGCAATGGAGGCGACGTTGATGACGTTGCCGCCGCCTTGCTTTTCCATCAGCGGGAGGCCTTCTTGGCAGCACAGGTAGACCGATTTCAAGTTGATGTCTGTTTGCGCGTCCCTTTACCAAAGAATCAGGTCAACCACCATTCTATCATCTTCCACATCTTCCAGATAACAAGGGAGGATGGACGTACCAGACTTTCTCCTCCATCTCCGCCGGACCCCCAGGCTCAGAGCGCCCAACGTTGTTGACAAGGATATCAATGCGCCCAAACTTCTCAATGCACTCGGCGACCATGCGCTTGACGTCGCTGGCCAACGTCACATTCGCCGCGGTGACCTCGCACACGCCACCCTCGGCCTCGAGGCGCTTCTGCGTGTGCAGCGCCGATTCGAGACCCACAATAGCCCCTTTACCAAACTGTTGCTCCGGTTTCCATTATGGCCGTCGACCTGAGCGATACCAAGTCAGACCAGAGCGCTCGATCCGCCCATGTCGAGGCAGCCGGCGGACTCGACGACGACGCCGCCGCATTTCAGGCCAACTTCTCCGAGTGTCAACGAAAGACGGTCTTGCGGAAGATTGACGTTCGACTCGTTCCCCTGCTTGGGCTGGTCTATCTCCGGCCGTTTATCGACAGGGCCAATATCGGTGAGTGCTGTTTCCGAAGATGCGGTACTCCCGTACTGCCAACGCGATATTAACGACGGTCAACGAGTAGGGGATGCGAAGATTGAGGGCCTCCTGACCGATCTCAACTTGACAAACCCCCAGTACAACATTTATCTGTTCATCTTCTTTGTGCCATATGTCCTCCTTGGAAGGTGCTGTACTCGAGACTGGCCAGAAAAAGTCTGACAATCCAACCTAGAGGTCCCGAGTAACTACGTGTTGAACCGTTTCACACGCCCATCCCGGTACGTGGGGACAATCATCATGGCATGGGGCGTTGTGATGACACTGGAGGGCGTTGTGCAGAACTTCGCAGGCCTCGCAGCGCTGCGAGTCCTTCTCGGTGTATTCGCTCAGTGCCCATCTAAGCCAACGACATACCTCAAAGCAGAAACCTGAGCTAACACAGGCATGCCCAATCTCAGAAGCAGGGCTTTTTCCCGGCGCTGTCCTGATCATCTCCAAGTGGTATCTCCCGCACGAAACGCAAACCCGCATCGTCTGCTTCTACAGCTTCAGCGCCCTCGCCGGCGCCATATCCGGTCTCCTCGCTGCCAGAATCGCACAGATGAAAGGTGTTGGCGGTCTCGAGCCCTGGAGGTGGATCTTCATCCTCGAAGGTATCGCGACTTTTCGCTCAGGAGTCCTACTCTTCTTCTTCCTGATCGACAGCCCAGCCCTGTCTTCGTCGTGGCTAGCTCCTGAAGAGATCCGTTACCTCGAGCTGCGCCAGCTCGCCAACCGGCCTATAGCCCGTGCAAATGCAGATACACCAGAGCCAGAACGCAGACGAAAAGGCGTCGATACTCAGATCCTGTGGAGTGTCCTCACCGACTGGCAGATCTACCTGCAAGCCTTGATCTACTGGAGCAACACCGTGCCCAACAACGCGCTCAAGTTTACCATGCCCACGATAAACGAGAATATGGGCTACGAGTCGACGGCCGCGCAGCTGCTGGCAATCCCGCCCTATGTGATCGGCGCCATCAGCGCCTTCACGGCGTCCATCTTCGCTGACCGCTACCGGTGGCGCATGCCGTTCATCGTCGGGCCTCAGGTGCTCGTGGTCGTTGCATACGCAGTATTGATGACCAAGGCCTCTGATATCAAGTACAACATGGGCGTGTGTTACTTCGTCGTCGTCCTCGCCTGCAGCGGGCTCTACCCCGTCAACCTAGGTGGTAATTCCTGGACCCTGAGTAACCTAGCCGGCCCAACCAAGCGGGCCATGGGCATTGTGTTCATGGTCTGTATGGGCAATGCGGGCGGGATCGTTGGGAGTTATATCTTCATGATCAACGAGGCGCCCGGCTATGTAACGGGCTTTAGCACCTCGCTCGCATTTGCGGCGGCGGACGTGGTGGCGTGCGGAATTCTGGAGCTGGCGTATACCGCGCTAAATAAGAGGCGAGACAAGTTGGACCAGGGGGTTCTGGACCAGTACACGCCCGAGATGTTGGATAGGCTGGGAAATCGCGCGTCGACGTTTCGGTACAGTCTCTTATTGTGTTGCAGCTATTTAGCGTAAATTAGAAGCCTGATTCACAATGTTCCGCTCATTCTTAGGTACTATGAGCGAATGGACGTACCTGGAATTGGTCAATCGGGTCATGTCATTTCCTTGATCCACTCTCCAGATAATAAAAATGCCCTCCTGTCAGCTTACTGCCATCGCTGGGATTTCGATGATCATTCATATCCACATGTATGTTCCAACCAAGCTTTTATCAAGAGTAAGTCAACGCATTTAACGAACCGAGTAGCCGCGCCGTCTTGGTGTTTGTGAGCTCCACTCGCAAAGGGAGATTTTGACTCGGCACGCCTCTGACCACTTCAGCAAGCGCCTGCATGCTGAGATCTGGGAACTGTCTCGCCAGCGCATGGACCACAGAGCTCCGAGTCTGATCGCGCATCTTCACGAGCCAGTAGTCTGGGTGGCAGCTATCTTGCCTGAAAATCGGCATGGACAGCATCTGCTGCAACATCATGTCCACCAGGGAGGAGTGCACCAGAGAATAGCCTATAATCCACGGCCGTTGAACACCCTCTGCATCCAGATGGCCTGCAAGGTCCACATACGTCGCGTGGTGAGTGGCTGCAGGGGGCCGCTGTAGCTGAAGTGCTGGAGTAGCGAACGGGGGCCCCAGAGACCACATTATCAGGTGCAGAGCTAGGAGAAGACCGATATGGCAAGGTATCGCTGTTCCTGATTGCGGAATTGTAATATCACTTGCAAAGTGGACAAAATCAGATTGCAACCACGCGGCACCCTGATGCTCATCTTGGGGTTGGCTTTGGTGCGCAACGATTCGAGCTAGCAAGGAGAGGCGGCCGAGCTGCTGCCATGGGATGAGAATGGGAATATTAGAATCCGGTGGGGCCTGCAGCAGCGTGTGTATATTGTGATAGCTGAGCGTCCTTGGATCCTGAAAGTCCGCATGCAAGAACACCATGGGCGACGTGATGTCGTCATCAGAAATGCCACAGGGGCAATCCACTGCCATGAAAATAGCCCTGGAGACGGTTAGCTTTAATACTACGTGTCATTTGGTAGGGGTCTTAGCCTGTCCAGAACATATGCACACCAAAAAGCGCGTACATTCGGGTCATGGTTTAGGTTTTCATTTTCATTCTGAGGAATCTGATGGAAGCCCAGGGCGATCGCAACCTGTACAGCCAGGCCCGCTAGCTGCCAGGAATTCCCACCACATGGATCGTACAGAGAGAATACCGTAAGCAGAAGGAGCAACTGTAACGTCTCGCTCGACTCTTTCTTGATGATCGCGTCCATGTTGCGGCGGGCAGCACGCGCACACAACGCCGGATGACACGAGCGCTCCAGAGACCGGATGTCCTGAATCACAGCACCTATGGCCAACGCCATCAGGGCGAGACTGTCTAGGGCCGATAGTGATAGTGGTAAAGAAGGTCCAGTCGAGGAAACAAGCATTGTCGCATCGAGATTCCGCGTACATGTGTCTAAATCCAAGAATGGGAGGGCAGCGTGAATGCTGTGTCGGTAGCAGTCCAGATATTCTTGCGCCTGGTGGATTTGAGCCTGGAACCCGGCATCTACACTGCTGTTGCCATTGCCAAAAGGCAGCTGCCGCTGTGACCAGTCCACGAGCGTGGCTGTGACGATGCGCGGTAGTGTCATCGCTCGGTACTGGTCCGAGGCCGCGATTTCTGGAACACCGAGGGTAGAGACTGTCGGCATTGTCTCGCAATCCTCTCGATCCTTTCTTCTTGGGCCATGGGTCCAGTTGGGGTAGACGGTCCAGGCAGCAGGTAGCCATAGTCACTTTTGAGTTGGGCGAGCCGAATTCCAAAGCTTCGATCTGCCTGGTAAAGAGAAAGCTGTTAGACCTAATCCAAGCCCAGTCTAGTTCGCTTATGGTATCCTACCCCCGTCCTCCATGCTCGGCTGAAGCTCGTTGAGGCGGGAGACAGTCGGTTCTCGCCTTGCGGCAGTGGCCACATGCGGGGGTCTGCAGATCGCACTGCTGGTTCTTAGCTGGGCTGGGTTGCATTACACAAGAGAACAGTGGTTCATGGGCCTATCTTGATCTTTCTCTTCCGGCATCTGGCACGCCTGGAATGGGCGGCTAGCGCTTGGTTGCGCCCGCAGCATGGGATGGCCTGGTGTTGTTGATTAACTGGAGCAGTGAAGAAAGAGAGAAAGCGGGACCGGCGACTGGAGGAAATCTCTCGGCTGGGAGCAGATCACGCAATCTTCCCCATAGATGCCCCAGACGGCCCTTTCCTGGAGAATATCTTCTGCCTGTCAAGGTGAAGGCGCCTGCTTTGGTGCATGTTCCAGCTTGTTGACATGTTTACTAAGATTATCCTGACTGTGGTGGACTAACCACCAATAAGATAATGAAAGCAAACGTATCATTATTGCTACACTCCAGAAAGAATGAATAAGCCTAAAGCTAAGCCTTCCCCGTTGACCGGAACAGATCCATCACGCGCTTAATCGACTCGGTATAGATTGCTACCCCCTGAACCTTCAGCACCGTAAGCTCCAACTTCCCAGCATTCGCTGCAACAAACGCAGTGTACTCATCACGCACGGTTCGATTCACATTAATCTTGGCGATACCGCACTCGATGGCCTTGAGGAACAGCTCGTCTGACACCGGGTGGGTACCATGCAGGACTGTGGGCTGAGAGACGATCCTAGACACATTGGCTAGTCTGGAATCGTCCTGTCAGCTCACTTCTCTTTCGAATCCGAGGCTAAAATAACCAAAGGATGAATGATCTTACAGCTCCAGATTCCAGGATTTCTCGGCGCCTCCAGGCCCATAGCCTCCATGAATGTTCCCAAAGCTGGGCGCAAGAAAGTCCGCGGCCGTTTGGTCCATGAACTGCTTGGCTTCGCTGGGCTGCGTGAACACTGTACCCATGTCCACCTTAGGCAAGCCATCCTCGCCTCCCTCAATGCGCCCCATCTCGACTTCAACCGAGATTCCGAGCTCGTGTGCTCGCTTGATCGTCTTAGCGCACAGCGCCACATTCTCTGCCTCGTCCATCGTTGATCCGTCGATCATAATCGAGTCAAAGGGGAGTGTTAGCGCCAATTCAATATCTGCGGTCTCGATGCAGTGATCCAAATGCACGGCAATTGGGACCGTGGCCGCGTGCGCTGCATTGACCACATAGCGCACGAACTCGGGGCCTTGGAAGTGTATCGTCCAGGGAAAGAGCTGAATTATGGCGGGAGACTTCTGAACTTCGGCGGCTCGGATTACGGCGATGACTCCGTCGTCATTATAGCTATGGGTAGGCAATGAGAAAGAGTGTCAGCGAGCGCCTCCCTCTAGAAGCGGATTGAATATGAGTCTAAAAGCCCACCAATTGTAAGCCCCGACAGCATATTTGCCTTCCTTCGCGGCGTGCAGAATCGAGATAGTGAGATTGTTCTGGAGAGATGTGGCCGCCATCTTGTTTGGCAAAGGATATGATGTGTAGGGCAATGGGTTGTTGGTTGAGTATGAGAGGTCAGACAGGAGAGAAGGGAATTAGACATGAACCTACCGTTGTAAGCACCTCGTCGCGCAAACACATTGTTCTTCGGAGATTGAGCGAGATAGACGACGGAGTATTCCGAGGCTGCGGTCCGCATCCGAAAGCAGGAACCATTTTGAGTGTATCCTGTGTCATAGCGGACAGAGCCCGGGCTTCTGGTGTGAAAATGCGGCATTTCCCGTGTCCTGTCAGTATAGCACGGAAATCCCGCAATGGGCACGGAAACCTGAACATAGGACCACTGCACAGGGCTAAACTTTGGTTGAATACAGAGGGGACGGTAGTGGAGCATTGTTATTTTCAAGCTTTCAGAACCCCGATAGCGGGTCAATCAGGGAGCTAGAAAGAATCCGTTCCTAGTCAATGCTGTCAAGATCGATGCCATCGATGTCAATGCTAAAGTCTGAAAGGTCCACACTAGCCAGCGAGTCATCTAATGGCCATGGCCCAGGGTTTGGTTAATCTGGAGGTCTTCTAGGTGAGGGAGATGCACCAGACTCGCCACTAGGAATTTGTGTCTGTTGGTGGTTCTCATATCGGCCCTGCGAAGAAGATACAACTTGACGGGTAGCATTTGTCATTATCTCCAGAAGCCGGAGGCAGGCTCGCACGGATTTCCACTGATCGGCGATGTGTGAAAGTAGGTTTGAGCATATTGCGAGAGAGTCGAAGGCAGTTTGCAGTAAGTCATCTCCGAGTAATGTGCCCAGGTGTCGATGCTCGGCGTTCAAGGAGCTGCATGATATTTCATGGATCGTATGCAGACAGTACAGGATTGCGAAACTCGACGACAGAAGATCCTGCACACATGTCCAGTTCATGATTCGCCATTCGCAGGATGGCAGATTTTCGTAGCATCGAGGAACCTGGATTGCGCTATCGGCACACCTCAGCACATCGCCCACTGTGCCATTCAGGAGACTCGAACTCGGGCTCGGGTTCAGCCTGGCGGTGGGATAATAATTGCTTTGTAGCAGCTGAGTATTTCTTTGTAAAATTCAAGTCCAGCCGTTGACGAGTGTGGTATGCGCAAGTAGAATTATCGGCCATGACCATTGCCGTCCTCCATTTAGTCAAGTCGTCAAGAATAGAGTAGAAGGCTGGTTTGTCAACGTCGTTTCTGATGCTGGATTTTGCAGATGCAACGTGGATACGAGCTGTAATCTGTCGGATCTTAATTTGACGGATCTGAACAGGTGACTTCCGATACCCCCCTCTCTTGCTGGGGATGGGTCTGGCCAGTCCCGATGAGATCGTCATCCGCATCAATAGGCAGCTGTGTGGTAATGTCCAAGGCTTGGACGGCCAGCGGCCTCCCCAACAAGGAACTAGCGTGTCTCTCATAGACATAGGCTACCCAGAATATCCTCTTGCGCATCTGCTGCTCCATCGGTGAAAGACGACTGTCCGGCTTTCGATGGAAACCATTTTCGAGGCAGACGCGGATAGCGAGTCGAGTCAATTCCCACTTTTTCCCAACTATACATCCGTCAGTCTCATTGTGGGGTCGAATGCATGGGAGGGCTCCTCCTACTTCCAATTTCTTATTGCCCAGAGAAAACTGTGAGAAGGAGAATGTTCTGTGCTAGCGCCAATTCTTTGGCTCTCAAAGCCTCCTCTTCATGGGACATGGCCGCCATATAGTGATCGATTGCAGGGGTAGCATGAGCGCCAGTGCGGTTCAGATACAAGGCTCCGATGGCACAAACCGTGTAGAAGCGGAAGAGAAACTTGCCGGTAAATGGAGAGTCAGCAGACAAGCTCTGGAAATTCCGGGTGATTTCCGATCGCTGAAGAAACAGATGCAAGACGTGAGGACCAGTTAAGCTAGAATCGAACATGTTATGAGCTGTTGTTGAAGACGGATACAGAAACACGTGCTAAGGCATGAAGTAGGCTTTGAGCGACGGCAGGGGTAGGCTGAGCAGCTTCTCGTACATGGTCCCGCTTAAGTTGATCCTGCTCCCTCGCCATCTCGTTGCCAAAGTAAATGATGGAAGTGACCCTAGTCTTGGATGCAACAGCTGCAGCGACTAGTTGGGCAATACTAGTTCCTGATCAGCACGCCTTGCTCGTAAATTATCGCCTGGACCGTACTTAGCAATACTGCCATCTCCCTGATAGCTGGAGAAGCCAGGATCCGTGATCTGAATGGGGAACTTGGGCGACGATGAATTTTGCTGCTTAGGTTCTAGTGTGCCCAAGCCTATGCCAACTTTGTTTCTATGGAGTTGTGACTGCGATGGATGCAACTGCTCAGTATCCAGCGCGTCCAAACCCATAAACCCTTCCTTCTCTTGACTCCGCGGCTGTGAGGATGATGCCCTCTGTCTCACGAGCTCCTCATAGTATCTAATCTCCTCGCGTAGCTTATCGACATAACTGGGATTCCAAGTCAGACAACCAATTCCAGACCAGGAGTGCTTGCCACAACTTACCTGCGTTCATATTCACGTTTCGTGACCGAGCCCACCAAGATGCAGGAAGAATTGGAGCAGGTGCAGTTCTTGCATTTTAGGGGGCAAGAGTCGCACTGTTAGGTACAGCATAAGCCTGGCGTCGCAATCTATGCCGGGACACAGTCAAAATACTGACCTTGAGTTTCTTCAGTCGGCATCTTTTGCAGGCTGCACCTGATTCCGTGGTTGATGGGGAGGCAGATTTGTTCATGAAGTGAGGCCATAGGCGACTGGAAGAGAGTGAGGGGCAGAAAAGGAGAAAGAGCAAATGCAAATTGGGAGGACGTTACCATGGTGGTCATCACATGACTCTGTCCAACTAGCAACCCAGGGCGACATCTATGCACGAGGTAAGGAAACACGAACACGAAATCATTGATGAACTGCCCGTCAGTTCATCTGCCAAAGTGGAGTAGGCATCCATGAGTCAGGCAGCCCAGCCTCAGCTGCCTGGCTGTCAGAAAGTTCAAGCAAAGTGGCCGAATGGCAGGCATCAGCATTGGCTTTACTATGCAAACCCGAGCTACTACAGATAATCTGAATGTTGACCAGACACCAGAATAACAAGATGACCTCCCTCCTCTCCCTCCCAACAGAGCTCCTGCTCGTGATCTTCGATTTTCTCCAACCTCTAGACAAACACACCTTCTCCCTATCCTGCCAACACCTCAAATACACTTTCACCACCCTATGCTCACCACTATCCCTGGACGAAACATATACTTTACGCTCACATCTCGCCCGCGATGGCCTCCGCTTCACAAGCCACGCCTACTGCGCCGGATGCAACACCATGCACATGCACAAATTCTTCAACCCCAACCAACGATCTCTCCCACCGTCTAAGCAGCGCTGCATATCGACCCAAAAAGCTCTCTACATGGAGCCGGGCCAGCTCATCAGCTACAAAGACGCATCGGACCGCGAAAGCTGGTGGCCACGGGCGTACCCAAAAAACCACGACCTGCCACAGCTGAATACAGGCTTCATCATGCGGTTTGGCCTCGAGCACGGACAGAGAGTGCAAGAGTTTGCACTGTGTACCTCGTACGAGCTCGTCACACTCCCAGATAAGAAATTTACTGCGAGCAAGGCCGAAGTCACGCGCATCCTTCGCGGTTTTGATATCCCGACGTGTCCGCATACGAAGCTGGGCGATGGCACGGTTGCGGGTAGTTACCGGGAGGCATTATCGAATTCTCGGTACACGGTGCTTTACACTGACAAGGAGAAGATGAGGCGGCGGGCGAGGGTTTATATGGGTACTGGCAACCACGCTAACATCGACATTGATCTCGATATCTGGTATAGCAGCAACTCAGACGCATGCTGCAGGTTTCCGGGGTGCAAGACGGCGTTCCGGTGGGAGTACCGGTCTGATCTGAGGAGAGACGGGTGGAAGACGCTCTTGCTCCATGTGAAGCGGTTTCTTGGAGGCCTATTGACCCCGCAGGACCCGCGCTGGATGGTGCAGTTAGTTGATACTCCGGATGAAGAGCAGATGATGGCGTATGTGAAAGAGTGTTTTGACTGGAGAAATGTGAATGTGGTAATTGAAGAGAATAGGTATGAACGTGTGCTTTTGGCTCATGGCCAGGGTCGGAAATTGGACAGGGCAGAGGAGTGTGAGTTTGAGCAGCTGCGTAGGGAGAATGATTATCTGCGTCATCCGCATCACAAGCAGGGCCGCTTGAGGTTGACACTTGAGACTGCAGCTGCTGGTGAAAGGGATAAAGTGCCCGCTACGACGCTTCTGCTTTTGGAGGCGAGGGAAGGCGGGCAGAAGGGGGCTGAGGGTTACTTGCTTTCGCCGCTGCACTCGGCTGAAACCGTTCTTGAGATGACACAGGGTAATGAGTTCAACAAGAGGTATAAGAGTCTGCAGGAGCTGAACTCCTACCGGGGAAGAATTAGGAGTTTGTTTCGGGGCACAGCGGATGATTCATAGCAAAGGTGCCACGAGTATCATTGAAGTTGGGAGTGGCTCTGACACTTTCAAGAGCTCGTTGACCATGCTCTTGATAAGGTATCTAGATATGATGGGAAAACAGCCAATTGTGAGGTAGTATAATTCATCCAGCATGTCATTCATAGCAGACGATAAAGAGTGACTAGGATAAGCTAGCTAATCATCGCATTCGGCGGGTTGTATACCCTGCATATGCCCTCAAGGAGGGGGCAGTTAATCCTTAGGATAGAGAGTCTTAAGCAGAAGCGACCTCCAAGCGATGGAATCCACCCTCCGAAGCAACCTGCTCCTGCAACTTCGCCATACGCTTCTGGTCGCCAAGCGGATCAGTCGAGTCCTTGTCAAGGGTCCACGACAGGTATTGGTTGGTGTAGTTGGGGACGAAGTCATTCTCCAAAATGCCCAAGCGCTTGCCATAGTTGGTGACCTTGTTCCAGTCGCGCTGGACGTTCTTCAGATCACGACTGAAGTACGCAAAGCTCCGCTCGAAGATCTTCCTGTTGACAGGGGTGCCCATGATGGGCTTCATGTCGATGTACTCCTCGTACGCCTTGGCCGGCTCAGCAAGGACATACTCAGTAGCGCGCTTAACGGCATTCATAAACTTGGTGACCTTCTCCGGGTTCGCGGCGAGGAAGGCGTCGTTGGCGATGTACAGGATAGAACAGAAACAACAGCAACCAAGCTCAGCGAGCTGATCGATGCGGAGCATCTGCACATCTGTGCGAGAACGGTTCTGCGACGCAAGCCATTCGGCGAGCTCGACCATCTGCACGTTCTCAAGGCCAATGCCCGCGTCGATGGTGCCGTTGATGATGGCCTTGGTAACGTTCATGCCGCAACGGACGGCGGTGTAGTCGTCGGCTGTCATGCCGTAGTACTTGGTGAGCTCGTCGATTTGAATCTTGCCGAACTCGCCCACGTAGCCGATCTTCTTGCCTTTAAGGGAGCGGAAGTCTTCAGTGATACCGCTGTCCTTGAGGTAGACGACACCGGTGAAGGGCTCGTCGAGGAGCGAGCCGATCGAGGTCACGGGGAAGTTGCGGGCTTTGGCCTGTTGCGCCTATTAGTCAGAATACGCAATTGTGAAGAATTTTCGGTGACATACAGCAAGAGTATGAATCATAGCCTTAAAGCCCATATCAACCTTGCCACTGCCGATAATCTCAGTGACATCGGAGGGGTCATTGGGCTCGAGCAGAGCGACTTTGAGACCTTCTTCTTTGAAGAAGCCCTTGCTCTGGGCAAGGTACAAGGGGGCGTGGTACGGGGTCGCGTGCCTAGCAGGAGCCTTAGCATACTCCTCCATAAAACTACCACACAGAATAACCGTGGAGCTGTACCAGTTAGTCAAGAAGGTGATCTTATCAGTAGACATCTTGGCAGGTTCAGATCAGGTCAAGTAATTGACGGTACTAGAAACTGTCAGCATGAGAGACGATGCTCTCTTCCTCATACAAAGGGGGCAATCAATGCAACGCATGTCCTTTCGCTAGTATTATCTAGATCAAGTTGTGACAGTATAATCTCAGAACGACCGGGGGTGACCCCGACCGAACACCTGTCATGCGGAGGCAGTGACTGTTGGATATTCTGTACGATACCTTGACCCATCTGAACCCAAGCGAAAGTCCGTCACATAATGGCTCGTACCGATAGGGATTGTTGGATAGGATAATGAGAGAAAATTGGTGGATGGAAGTTGAGAAGTGTAGGACGGAGAGATGAGGCAGAGGAGGGGCAGCAATAAATACCCCGCGGTCACGGGCACCCCCACTGTTGACTTCATAAAGTTTAGGGACCACTACGAAGACGATCACCCAATCCCATTGGAACAACAGGATTTGTCATCCCTGTCCAGAACTGATCGGACGACTGCTATCCGCGATGTGTCACAGGAACAGGGATCTGTGCCCTGATCAGCCCGATATCGGTATGAATTCAGATGACAAGTGGTACTGAGCCTATTGAGAGCCGCTCAATGCAAGATGAACAAATAAATAATGATAACAAATGACTAACAACTGTACTGGCCGGAAATCCAGCTCTGTTCGAAGGCAATATGGACGCGCAGGAAATTACAAGTATGCTGACAGGCGTGTGCGATGCAAGAAAATAAAAAGCCATGCTAGCTGGCCTGGCCCCCGTTTATGGCTATCCGATCTAGAGGTGAAGACGGTCGGTCCGACTTCTTAGTTCGCAGGGTGAGGGGATAGAAGTGGTCTTCGGCGTCGTCCTCCTCGCTTGTACTGGTGGGAGTTAGCTAGGGCTTGCTGATAGCAAAGGTTAAAAACTTACGGGAGGCGCCATGCAACATAGTCCTCAGTTGAAAGACCCTCCTTGACTTCTTGCAGAGATGCGAAGTCACCGGGTGTCATCATTCCAGAGCGATCCCGAGGCGATCCGGGAACAGACAATGGCCGCGAGATCTTCTGCTCGGTTCCGCCGATAACGTCAAAGTAGTCTTCCTGGTTCTCAAAGGACGAGGGGTACGCTATTCGAAGTCAGTATGGGGGATTGACTCAATTGTAACGTGGAAATACCTCTTCGAAGAGCCAACTGGCGAGCCTTGACATATTCCAAGCCCATACGCTTCCAGTCCAGCAAGTCGCTGAGACGCTCCGTGCGGTTACGCTGGTTGATCCGCTGTCGTCGACTCTTGAGCGTAAAGTTGTACATAAACTCAGTCAACTGGTTGACAGAGTCGTCAACACCTTTCATGCGGCGATCCACAATGTAGATGCCATAGTCCGAAGAGTTCTCAATCAGCTCCTCCATATAGCAACCAAAGCCAGAAAGATTGGTCGTAATACTAGGAACACCCATAACAGTACACTCAGCAGGGGTGTAGCCCCAAGGCTCATAGTAAGAAGGGAAGACTCCAAGGTGCGTACCACGAACGAAATCGTCGTAGTCTAGAGGCAGTACCGGGTTAGATGAGTTCAGGAATTCGGGGTGGAAGACAATTTTGACGCGGTCCGACGATTGGTTGAAGAGCTGCACGCGGCGGATTTGGTTCAGAATAGGATCCTCGGAGTCATTGAGCATGTTGTGGGTGACAATGGGGGGAAGAGCATGTCGTTTCATGGCGAACAGTCTGCGTCGGAGAAGGACACGATCCTGACTGGTGATGAGGTCTTTCTCATCCGGCATGTTGTCTCCCTCCTTCCAGGATAGACAGCGCTCATACATGCGCTTTCCAATGCCCTGCTCGATCATTTGGATTGTGTCGCGGAGCGACTTGACGACCGCTTGGCCCTTGAGCGACTCGACGGTGAGCGACGAGGTCTGCGCTGGCATGATAATGAACGCGACGACAGTGGTCTTCGACCCGCTGGACTTGAGGCGGTGGTTAAGACGCGCCAAACCTTCAATGAACATATCGACACCTTTGTTGCGGAACTCATATCGACCTGAGGTGAATACATAGAGGGTATCGTCAAAGTCGAAGTCGTTGTGCCCGTAGAAATGTCCTCGGACGAACTCGTTGATCTTCTCCTTCGACTGTGAATGCAGGTTCTGGAACTCGTGGACCGCAGAGAACTTCTTGACGTTCAGCCCGTTGGGCAAGACACCGTCCGGTTTCCGCTTGAGAAGATGCTCGCTCTCAAACGCCGTGATGTGGGAGACAGTGGTGAAGACGTCCGCCGAATGGGCAGCAGCTCGCTCAATGCAGTAACGGTGGTAGATTCCTCGCTTACCAGCCTCTGCATCAACATCAAAGTACTGCAGGTTATTGTAGAAGTCAACCGAGCCTGCACAAAGATACCGACCGAGCAGAGTCGCGTGAGTGGTAAAGATAGTCGTCAAGTCCATATGCCTTTTTTTCGTCAAAGGCAGGGCAACACCGGCAAGCCACTCATGGAAGTGAGCGACAACAGCGCGACGACGCTCATGCGCAATATACTGCTCCAGTTAGTAGCCGCAAACAACAGTCCCGGGAGAGCATGTACCTCGCCCAAGAACCACGCCACCAAGTACCCAAAGACGATCGTCTCATTCGTCTCATGATCCGACGCAGGAGAAGGGATCCCAGCGGTATTCCACAGATCGCCCTTCCATTCGTCCAGATATTTGTACCCGGTGCCGGTGTCGATAAGGAGCACACGGGGCGCACCCTCAATCAGCCAGCGACCGTAGATCATTTCGATGCCGCGCTCCTTCATCGTCGCCATTGTTTCTTTCATCGCGGGACTCGACGGCGTGAGCTCCTCGACCTCCACGGCGGCCGAATTGCGATTCAAGGGCCCGATCAGAGTGTAGCGCTCGCCATACTCTGCCGTTGTCACGGGCGCTTTGGACTTGAGCACCGAGTAGATACCTCCGACGCGATTGGCGACTTCCGTCGCGATCTCGAAGAGCATGTGGTTGCGGACATCGCGCCTGGGCGGGTCTTGGTCGTTCTCCTCACTGGCCATGATGACGGTGTTTGTGGAGAAGTAAGGATAAATCTGCGGAGCAGCAATTGGGCCAGGAAGTTAAGAGGAGAAGAAAAAAAAGGGAGAAGAAATCAGCGACAGAAGTTCCCTTTGTCAGACCACGCAGGCGGCTTTGGGAGTTCGCTGCCTTGGACAGGAGTGTGGGGGAAGATCGAAACCGGGTGGCGGGGGAAACTGGTTCTAGACTAGACGGGTCAGAACCTGGCCCTGGACATTAAACGTGCTTGGGGCGGAAAGCTGGCTGGAGGGGAGAGAAATCACGATTCTCTTTTCCTGAGAGACTCCTGGCGAGGTCGTAAAATGAGAGAAAGAAAGTGAGGATGAGGAACGGGGCAGCTGGCTTTATCCGGCAGAGGCGCGGTTGCACGGACTCAGACCCTGGCTCTTGATGGCTCAGTGACGATACCCTGGAGGGAATAGCATAGCAACCCCTCTTTGAGTCTATCCAATGGTCTATTGCGGGATCACCCGACCAGTTGCCCATCGGTCTACATACATTAATGCAATGAAGCGCTTTTTCTTCGCAAAGGCGTTGCGTTGCAGGCGGATGGCCCTGCTCCGTACCCAGACCGTACCGTTGGGATCTGAGCACATACGGTTGAGACGCGGCAAAAAGGGGTTCATTGTCTACAAAGCCTGCGTTCGGGGCCCACCGCCGCAGCTCTACGAGATATCAAACCATGCAGTGCTGATAGTGTTTTTCTCGATGGAATTGAGTTCTGGCAGCGATTCCATGACGCGGTCCACGATGTCTGGGGAAAGCTCCAGAGCCGTGACGTCATTTCTCCAGTCCCACCTGTCAGGTGAACCCAATCATATCTCCTCCACACCACACCACCGTCTCCGCGCGTAGATCAACTGGGAGGCCTGTTGGACAGCCTTGGATGAGCCCGGTGCTAAATACCCGGTGGCTAATAGCCCAGGTCCGGCAGGGCCAATTGGAAATTCGCCTGCCTCTTGCTTCATTCGATAGTATGCAGCCAAATATAGCCACTGACAGTGCGCTATAAGTAGGATACTCCGGAGTGGTTGTATAAAGCCCCGGAGTTATACCATAGCAGAAGTGGTCGTACTGCTCTAAGTATGTCGTGGGTTATATGAATTTTACATGCGCTCAGATAGCTCTATAATACAGGCAGCCGGTCAATGCTGCTTCTCCCTCGAACTCACATTGCTATACGTGCTCGGGGTCCTGACCATTACCGGTCTCCCAATACTGCTACCAGGACTACCCAGTGAGCTCTGCCAGCTCATCCGACTACCCAGCGCCGGCGACAGCAAAGCTGGCGACAGCCGGGGGTTATCCAGCTCCGAGATCTCAACGTCGCTGTCATCGCTTTCGGTATCACTGGCAATGTGTAGTCCCTCTTCCTGCTCTCCGTTGGCACAGTAGTCCTCCCAGTTCTCTTCTTCATCACAGACGCGGTAACCTGGAAGGTATCGGTAACTGCCCCGAACCCATCGGCAGCCTCGGAGACAGAACGCCCAGCAGTAGCGGCGGAAGAAGTATATGCAGGCTGTGAGTACTAATGTCGCAGAGACTCCCGCGAAGATCAAGGCCGGAGAGTGGCGTGCCTGAGATTCGCTGGGTGGCTCGGGTGGACTGTTCGACTCTATGATTGTCGCATTGAAAGGGAGGACGGCCGATGTGCCGATGATTTGATCCTCTCTGTCAAGCGCGCGGACACGGAGGAAAGGCTGGTCGGTGTGGAATGGGATGTTGATGATCGTCTCGAACCCTGTTCTTCGGACGGTGGTGATAGCTGAGAAGACATCGTCGGACTTTCCGGAGTTTGGATTCGGATCCGGGTTATTGCCCTCGACATCGTCGGGATTAGAATGGTGGATAGGAAGCGGAACTTGCGAGCCCTCGAGGACCCATCTTCCGACCTCAGTCGCACCATTCCAGCTAACAGCCGCCTCATAGCCGTTAAGCTCAAAGGCTGGTGTCGTGTCTGGTTTGCCTACCCAGGCACGTTTTCTAACACGATAAGAGGCCGGGTTGCCCGTGCCAAAGCTGGATATGGAGCCGAATTGAGTGTGGCACATGGGAACTCCCATCTTAGTGAACTCAGTCCATGCTGCACCGCTCTTGCCGTACGACACGAGGACATTCCCGTTATGCAGGGCCTGGACGGAGCCGTCTGACTGCGGCTGTGATTCAGGGGTGACCCCAGCATGCCCAAATGCGCGGAATTCACTGCGCACTCTGACCTTCATGCTTGACTGATCCACGTCGAGGAGAAGACCTCGGTTGACCTTGTCGCCCGGCGTCGTATTATCGAAAAGTGTGATTGCTTTGTCGTCATCGTGGAAGCGGGCATCGTGTGGCCATGCAAATATCGAGGCTCGCCCATCAGACAAGTCCTCGAAGTCACTACGCTCTCCGCCCAGCCGCCAGATGATATCTCCAGTACTGCCATTGAGGTAGGTGAGATAGTCAGTGTGAGAGGCCGATATGAGGTAGTGGCCCTTGGCGTCTTTGTCGACGCTATGGAGATGGAAGAAATCCCAAGGATCGCCGAAAGTCCAGCCCGGGCTACCTGAAGGTTTCTCGACGTCCGTTACGTTGAAGTGCTCCGAAGCGCGCCAGTCGAAGAGTATCTCGTTCGTCTCGATATCAATCTCGACGAACCGGCTGTCCCAGACCCAGCCTCTCTCCGGACCACGGACCGCTCGCAGATCAACCGAGACGGTTTCATAGATAGTAAAAAGCGCGGTGCCATCGCGCGTAATCTGGAATTCATGGAAGTCCGCAGAAGCACCGCCTGGACCTTGAATCTGATAGCGCTCGATATATTGTTGATCGAGCTGTTGCGGCTTAGCCTTGTGAGAACAAAGGAGGAAAAAAGCTTACCATGTGAATTGTGCCACGACCATGGCCATTGATCTTATCATCTCCCTCCCAGAAGGTAAGGTACTGGTTCCCTTTATACTCCTGCACATCTACATTATATGCAGCCCCGATAGTAGTGGATTCGCTCGTCCAGACAAGATCTCCCTCCTGATCGAGAATTGACGGCCCGCGCGCCGCGACATCCTCTCCGCGCGGCGAAAGAAACGTGTATAAACCATCTTTGCAGGCCGTATTACTCCGTACAGAGTATACGGATGTGCCGAGAACAGAAGAGGTGCGGTAGAGCTCCGTCGGCCACTCGCCGGTGGGCTCGGAGTCCCTGAACGCGCCCGCGAGATTAAGCAATGCGGTTATTGCTAAGAATGGGCGCCACATGATGAAGCGACATTTGATATGAATAAGAGAAAAGGCGCAATTGATGCTGAAAATGAAGAAAACTTAACAATCAGGAGGAGTCTGTCAAAGCTCATCTAGCTGTGACAGGAGCATGCGTAACAGGACTGATATTTTTAGTTAGAGCGACCGTTGATCGCTAAACTTTGAAACCTCAAGCAACTCCTGAACCCTGGAAGCAGGACTGTGGGTCAAGCTTGAGTTGACAAGAACTTTTAGCCTCGAACTTTCAAGTCTTCATGGGTTGTTGTACGGAGTAATTTGGATTCCAGAATATACTCCGTAGTCCAACTTGCTTCTTCCTAGATTTGAGAATCTTTGATGCCCCTTTTTTGCGCGCCAAGCATTTTATAACCACTGCCTACGGTAGTCCCCTGCCTGACGCTTGACTTTGGACTATTTTCAAGTTTTTTAAAAAAAGAAAATAATAATAATAATAAAAAAGGCACTGCCTTGCTTCTCGAATCAACCTGTTTTTGACCGTCTAAGATTGCACTTCCCCCTCATTTCCTGTCCATCAGCGCGATGAGCATACAAAACATATCGGTCTAGGCGCTATAGGTGAGAGCTCAATATCGATGGATATACAAGACAGCTGTATTGCGGAAGGCTTGTCTCATTCTCTATGTCCCGGAGATGACTTGCTGAGAGGCCTCATCATCGTGCACCGCGTCTTTTTCCCTTTCAGGAGGCGAAAAAGGATGCCGTCCTATTCTTCGCGTCGATGGGCAACCAACCTCAGCATGTCATTTCACACGAATTGCGAGGCAAAGGATGACTAGTTTTGCTACACGAGAGGGCGATTTGTAATGAATGAAGCTCATGAGCTGTCAATACACTACATCAAGTTCAATATGGACGAGTTGGTAAGACGTGCTGCTGAATCTGTTGGCTTGACGTCTGCGCAGTGCGCCAGTGTGGAGAAGTTCTCTGATGGGATGTACAACAAGACCTTCCTCTTCATCATGGACGATGGTACGCAAGTTGTAGGTAAAGTGCCGAATCCAAATGCCGGTCGAGCTCATTATACGACCGCCAACGAAGTGGCAACAATGGATTTTGTAAGTAAAGAACCTATAATCCATCTTCACGCCATGTCTAATAGTCTAATCCCAGGCTCGGAATGAGCTGCACAACCGGGTCCCGAAAGTGCCAGCTTGGAGCTCCAAAGCAGGTGATAATTCGGTTGGAGCCGAAAACATCATCATGAAGAAGGTTGCTGGTGTCCAACTGAGTGAACTTTGGCTGGCGATGGGCATCAAAGAGAGATTTGAAGTGGTGAAAACAATCTCTGGTTACCAAAAAGCCTGAACGTCAACATCTTTCACTCAATATGGAAGTCTATACTACTCAGCTGATATAGAAGGTTCCATTGGATGTGACCTTCTGAATGAAGATGGATCTAGAACGCAACACCATCGATATGCTATCGACCCGTCAACAGGCCGCGAATTCCTCGATGATGGCAGGACAGCATTAGAATTTGATAGAGGCCCTTGTATGGCTCCATGACCTCTCGTTTGGGTATATTTGCTTACACGGTTACTCCAGGGCAAAGTGCTGAGCAGTACAGGTCGGCGGTTAACCTTCAAGAGATTGCGTGTGTGTAGAAAATGGCCTAACTTCCTCGACCTCCATTATCGCTATACGGGCCCGGCACGTACCGCCCCTCGCGCTCCAAAAAGCTATCGGCTCTTTAAAGCTACCTCCGGATCATGAAATATCTCCTGCCAACAGACGCTTCGATCACGCCGGCCATTCTATGGCATCCTAACCTCCACACGGAAAACATTTTCGTTCACCCTGAAAGGCCAGCAGAGGTCTCGGGAATCATAGATTGGCAATTAAGTGAGATATTGCCTCTCTTTGAGCACGCGCGCCAGCCATATTTCCTCGACTACGATGGCCCCGCATTAACAGGCCTCGATCCACCAGACTTCCCAGCGAACTTCAACAAACTCAGTCCATCTGAGAAAGCTAAAGCGCAGGACTTATATCTAAAGATGTCACTTTCGGCACTATACCGGCGGTTCACGTACAGCACTAACCGGACTCTATACAATGCCATTAAATTCCGCGAGTCCACCAGCTTTGACATGCTATTTCTTGCTCAGAATCTCCTCATAGACGGCGAGGCATTGTATCTGTCTTAATGCCTTGACCTTGAAGAGGAATGGGCTGCTCTTCCGGGCGTGCAGGCCTCCGGCAACCCGCCATTCCCTCTGCAGTTCTCCGCAGATGAGGTTGCTCAGATCTACGAAGATGCCTCTGGAGCTATCAGGGGTATGGAATTGATGCAGAGCCTAAAGCAATCGCTAGGACAGATGTGGCCCGAAAAAGGTACTGTCCGGGCAGATCAATATGATGACGTAAAAGGGCTCTTAAGGCAAGCGAAAGCGGACCTGATTGACCAGCTTGCACATTCCGAAGCCGAAGTAGTTGCGTGGGGAAAAGCATGGCCGTTTGATAGCTAGACCAACGATACATCTTTTGCCCTGAGAGCATTTCTGTACGGCCAATGGTACGGGGATGAAAGTTGAGAAAAGACCGGATGATTGTCAGGTGCCAAGACAAATATGCTAAATGTAAGAACTTGCAGGAATCATCGTCACGGCGAGACAAAGGTCAATGGTACAACATCATAGGTAGCAATTCTGGGTTAACTAGGAGATTGACTACAGGGAAAGTCACGAGATATGCTGTGTTGCAAAGGCTGCCAACAATCCTAAATCATTATATTAAAGTCTATAGTATGAGGTATCTGAAAAAGGCAGTGATGCCCATCGCTTATTTGCTGCGCTTGTAAATCTTGCCGAGGAAGGCCTCGAAGACCTCCTTCTTCAAGCCCCCCTTCTCGTCAACAGCCGCAATCTTCGTCTTGAGTTCGCCGACGATCTTCTCCTCGTACTCCTTGTAGACGGTCTCAAGGTCCAGCTCGCGGTAGAGAGCCTTGACCTTGGCCTCCTGCTCACCGTCCTTGCGGCCGTAGGCGGCATCGAGCACCTTGCGCTGCTCGGCGTTACAGCGCTGCAGAGCCTGGTTCACCAGCCACGAGCACTTGTTGTCCTGAATATCGGTTCCAATCTTTCCAATAACCTCGGGATTACCATACGCGTCGAGGTAGTCGTCCTGAACCTGGAAATATTGGCCGAGAGGAATGAGGATGTCGTGAGCCTGGCGCAGGTTCTCTTCGGTCGCGAGCTGAAGGTAGTGGAGCGCAAGGGCGACGGGGAGGTAGAAACTATAGTAGGCAGTCTTGTATGTGACGATGAACATGTACTTCTCCATGGAGAAGTTGTCGAGGTCCACCTTGTCTTCGGGGGCGGTGATCAGATCGCACAGCTGGCCCAACTCGGTCTGCCAGGTGGTCTCGTGGAACAACTCAATGAGGTCGACGTAGGCAGGGTGGGAGCGGAACTGCTTCTTCAGGATAATGTAGATGCCAGACTCGAGGAGGAAAGCGTCGTTGATGGCAATGAGACCGACACCCTGGTGGCGGTACCAACAGGGCTGGCCACGGCGGGTGATAGAGCCATCCATAAGGTCATCGCTGACCAGGAAGAATGCCTGAAGCAGCTCAGTCAACCATCCAAGCGTAGCCAGGTCCTTGTATTGCTCCTCAGTCAATTCCTTTTGCAGAAGGGCCAGGGCGGTGTCGGGGACGGAGAGACCGCGGTTGAGCTTGCCGCCAGGGACGTTGGTGTCGATAGCCTATAGCAACGGGAAAGGATTAGTATTATGCAGTGATTGAGAGCCATTGGGTCATGATACCTTGCGGAACCATTCCTGAGCGTTCTCGGGCAGGTTGTACTTCTTCGCATGGTCAAGCATAGCCTGAGACAGGGAGGGGAAGACCGCCTCAAAGGCAGCGCGGCTCGTGGTGGAAGGCATTGCGGAGTATACGACGAGACGAGACAAATTATACAAGATCACACCCAACCAGAGCAATTGAATAGACACCAAAAATGCAGCAGCAAGCGTCAGACAGGCGGGATCCCTGGACTATAAAATAAAAGCCAGCGCGACGATCTCTTTGTCTGCGACCGGGGGGGACGGAGTAACTCGAAAAAGGAGTACGAAGGCTACTCGGTAGCCCCAGTACCTGGCTGCCCCGCCGAGCCTCGTTTTGCAGTGTTTGTTTGGCCCTCCCCCAATCGGGAAATCTGGACTGCCGCGGGCTGCTGCACGTCCAACAACAAGGTGCTGATTGACCAAGCTGCCTCGCTTGTCGACATCATACGCTGCCGGAGTTGCATCGCGGACAGGGCGCGCTACCTTGCTCAACAATGGCCGCCAATCTCAACGAGGACGACATCAAGGATCTCAAATTCCGACTGGAGGACGCGGCTATCAAATGCTCCGATCGCTGTCTCTATCAGTCGGCCAAATGGTAGCTCCCCCTTGGAGTCCTCATTTTCATCTTTCTGCTAACTTCATGTACTCCCAGGGCAGCTGAAATCCTCGACTCGGTCCTCCCACTTGACAACTATGACACCGACCCCGAGTCCCCGATGGACATCACAGATCCTCCTCCGCAGAATCCCTACCTCCGCACCCAAGATCCGGCGGAAGCTGCGCTGGAAGCTCAAGAGTCTCACAAATACCTCCTAGCAAAGGCATACTTTGATACGCGCGAATATGATCGATGCGCATCAGTCTTCCTTCCCCCGACGATACCGCCGGTCTCACTATCAACATCAACCCTATCGCCGAAACCGAAACCCAAGTCGTCTCTGAAGAAGGGCAAATCACAAGCATCTCCGCAATCCGGAACGAAAGATAGTGATGCGAAGCGGAACCCGTACCCGCGACTCAGTCAGAAATCATTGTTCCTCGCGTTATATGCCAAGTATCTCGCCGGAGAAAAGCGAAAGAATGAGGAAACGGAGATGGTTCTAGGTCCGGCGGACGGCGGCGCGACTGTCAATCGAGAGCTTCCCGATCTTGCTCGCGGACTAGAAGGCTGGCTTGCAGAGCGTCGGGAGAAGGGGGTGGAGGATCAAAACCACGGATGGCTTGAGTACCTCTACGGAATCATCCTCATTAAAGGACGAAACGAAGAGGAGGCGCGGAAGTGGCTGATCAGGAGTGTCCATCTGAACCCGTTCCATTGGGGCGCATGGCAAGAGTTGAATGACTTGCTTGCGAGTACTGAAGACGTGCATCTCTCAACCCCGTTGCGTGTCTCTGTCACTAACCAGACGCAGTTGAAACAAGTCGTCGAGCATTTACCCCGAAACATCATGACCCTGATCTTCCACGTTCATTGCAGCCAGGAGCTGTACCAAGCCACTGAAGACACCTATCAATCCCTTGCCGAACTCGAAAGCATCTTTCCCTCCAGTGCCTTCCTGAAGACACAAAGAGCACTACTCTATTATCACTCGAAAGGTACATCTGCTCCAATTGCGGCCTAATAACCACTAACCATCCGGCAGATTTCGAGGAAGCCTCCCACATCTTCACGGACATACTAATCACTTCTCCCCATCGCCTCGACAGTCTCGACCACTACTCTAACATCCTCTATGTCATGGGCGCGCGGCCGCAACTAGCGTTTGTAGCCCAAGTCGCAACCGCCACAGACAAATTCCGCCCAGAAACATGTTGCGTCGTCGGAAACTACTACTCCCTCAAGTCCGAGCACGAAAAAGCTGTCATGTACTTCCGTCGCGCCCTAACCCTAGACCGCAACTTTCTCTCCGCCTGGACCTTGATGGGCCACGAGTACATCGAGATGAAAAATACCCACGCCGCCATTGAATCCTACCGCCGTGCCGTCGACGTTAACCGCAAGGACTACCGCGCCTGGTACGGTCTCGGCCAGGCCTACGAAGTCCTAGACATGTCCTTCTACGCCCTCTTCTACTACCAACGCGCCGCAGCACTGCGTCCCTACGATCCGAAAATGTGGCAGGCCGTCGGCTCCTGCTACGCAAAGATGGGCCGCATCGAACACAGCATCAAGGCTCTCAAGCGCGCCCTCGTCGCGGGCTCATACTACGCCGAAGACCCCTCGCAACACGGCAGTGCCCACGGGCGCAAGATCCTCGACCCAGAGACACTCTATCAGATTGCTACGCTCTACGAGCGTCTCGAAGACGAAGAAGAAGCAGCCGCGTACATGGAGCTCACATTGCAGCAGGAAACCGGTGGGCAACCGAACGATGAGGGGTCTGATCTATGGGATAGTGAGAACGACGACGACCAGTCAACTGCAGGGGGACAGCGGCGCGCAAGGAGGCGCCAGGATGATGAGGACGAGGAGACGTATCACGGCACCGGGCCAACGGCTACTACCTCCAAGGCGCGGCTATGGCTCGCAAGATGGTCTTTGCGTCATGGCGATCTAGAGCGTGCGGATCAGCTGGCAGGGGAGCTATGCCAAGATGGAGTGGAGGTTGAAGAGGCCAAGGCGCTGATGAGGGATGTTCGGGCTAGAAGGGAGGCAGGCGAATGAGCTACTTCATTTCGTCCCCCTTGCTTGCTTTCTGTGCTCAATGCTCCACCCATACGTTTATTCTCTTTGATTCCCGTTATCCTCAACGCATTATCGACTAGCGCGGCGTTGTCATGTTGTTTGGCGGATATTTGTGCTTGATACCATGGTTATTATGTTTTGCTGGCATACTTTGTAGCTTAAGTCAGGGGAGGGGGGGTGAATATGAATTCGTATTCTTTAGCATATGATTGAGGTAGAGAATGGATCTATCTGCCTCAGAGACGCCAATTTCTATTCATAACATGGTAAGAATTAGTGGCATATAACCATCTATCCTAGGGGTTCCAAGGCTCTGATCCAGAAAGTCCATTGTAGACAAAGTGAGACCAAGATAGATAACAAAAAATAACGCAGTTATCACGTCTGCGCATCAGCCCTCACCAAGGGGTATAGGGAGATTAACTGCCCCAGTTCAAAAATCAGTTTTCTATCGAATAGTATCTTGAGTTGTGGTTTGCGTATGGTTGCAGGTACACAATTCTGTCTTATGATCGTGCTCGGAGAGGGCCGCCGCGTGGTGTTAGAGGCTTTGCTGGCAGCAGCGGAGTTTTTAACGGCATCATCATTATCCAGGGGCGTACTAGGGATTTCGTCAAGAGGTTCCCGTTCTCCAAGGGCGACGTGCTTGTTGGCGTCCCAGGCTATACAAGCGTAGAAGTAGACCTTGCTGATTTTGTCCCAGTTCTTGCGGAGGCAGAATTTGCTGCTAGTCCAGTCGAGATCTTGCTGGACGAAATCTGAGCCGAGGAAGAAGATTCGACCTCGAAGGTCATGGTTGGAAGAACGTGCGGTGAGAGCCTGGGAGATTTGTTCGCTCAGTTGGAGCAGTGCTGGGCCTAGCGGCCATTGGGAGTAGTCGGCGAATACAATTCCTAGCGTACTGGCTTGGGAAACCGGACTGGTATTAGGCTTGCCTGAATCGGGTTTGTGGCTCTCAATGTTCAGCATGAGAAGGAATTCCTCCAGGGTGTGGGTAATGTTCTTGAAATCATTGAATTTTGGCTGGAGCTTAGGACCAGAGCTGGGACGGATATAGATGGGAACGGTTGTGAGAGGAGATCGATATGTTTCTTCAAGATTCAATGTATGCTCAACGACTGAGATCACCTGGACGCTTGCGGTAGTGGGATCACTGCGGAGATTGCCTTTCGTGGTTGCTAGATATTGTGAGGAAGACATAATGGTCATGGTCGACTTTGCACCTTCGTCCACTGGTTGGCCCTTTTCTGGTACTCGACAGGCAGCCTTGACACATAGCCCAGGTGCGAACGGCGATGCTTTTCGTTTCCGAGTATTCACATTTGACCAGACATTTGCGTTATTCGTGAGGACATTGCCTGCAGCTTGTGGCGATCCATCTGACGAATTCGAGGTTGGACGATCAACGTATATGGGGATAGCCTTTGGAGAAGCAGGAGAGCCGATGGTAGACGAGGTTTGTGAATCATCTGAGCAATAGCCTGACTTGGAAGTACCCGATCTAATGCGGTTTGCCCACTCTGCTTCTTGTTCGAGGAGCTCATCCGTTGGGACGGATACTGCTGCCTCAGCTAGAACTTGTAGCTCTCGGAAGGAAGCAGTATCATCGAGGGACCGATCTGAGTGGACCTTCAGGATCCTGGGGAAACGGAGAGTGTAATATCGAGCGCCTGACGGCTTCTCAAATCCGCTTCCTAGAACTTCAACAACAAACGGTGTTTTAAAGACAACATCGATTTTCGGCAAGCCGGGTCTTATGTCTAAGATCTCGATCCCGCCGTCAGAGTCTACACTGCGAGCCCTAAACTTGCCGAAATTGTTGAGTGTTTGCATATTTGTCTGGCTCATGCCGTGGTGGTCGAGCACATTTATGACGCGAAACCTAGGTTGGGCACTGGACTTCTGCAAGACATCCTCTTTGTTCTCAAGGCAGCCCACGAAGAAATGTGTCCAAGTCTCCTTCTTTGCGAGTTTTAGCATGGAAGCATCAGAAGCATTGTATGCCGCGCCAATCAATGCGAGGTCTACCGTGTCGCCCAGTCCTGGAATGTAATCCTTCTTGAGCTTAATCCAACGGCCTTCGCAGCTGGTTCCGGGGTCAGCCAGAATGGGAAAATACGGGTCCTCGCATCCTTTCAGGATGAATCCTTCCCATCGTTCAGCAATGCCTTTAGAGAAAAGCTTCTCAAGCTTAGATTGACTATCAGAGCGGGAGAAGTCAATAAGACGCTGTTCAGCAATATCGGCAACGCCTGAGATCACTTGCACTGTGCTCTTGAGGAGCAACCGCCTCTCTCGATGCGGCTTCCGTAAAAGTATGTTTTCGTCGAGGACAAGTATATCAAAGAATACCATCATCAAGCGCTCATACGGTTGGGGCCTGTTCCTATCAGTATCATCCCACGGATGTCAATGGATGGTGGTAACTAACGGAGAATCGCTCTCTGTCCCAATAAAGAGGCCAGATCGAGAAATCAGTTTGCGCAACTTATGGAAGGGCATGATGTCCTGGTGCTTGTCACTCCAAACAAGGAGCTCACCCTCCAGAATACAACGTTGTTTGAAGCCGCAGCCATCCCTACCTATTCTCAAGGAATCACGGATGGCCTGATGAACACCCACCCTATCTGCCGTGGAGTCTTTGCCACTCTTAGAGAATATCTGAATGGAATCAGAATGCTTGGAGAAATCAATATGTATCTGACAATATTCGCCATCATATTTCCTCTCAACACTCATCCTCCGCTGTCCAACCATATTACAGCAATGCTTGATGCTTCGTGCCTTATAGTACTCTGGTCTTCCGACCTTGATCCCAATTGCCGGGGTGAGATGATGCAAAGCTATTTTGCTCAAGTCCCTCGCATACCCTATCTCAGGCCTAGGGGGGGAATGTATGATTGGTTCGGAACAAAGCAGTGTCACGGCGGCTTCTAATGAATTCTGGAAGAGCAAGAGATGCGGCAGCAAGAAATGGAAGCTCTTCAAGGTCAACTTTTCCGGCAAGATATCAGAGAAGTGCGTCTTGAGGATCATCCGCGTCAGCCACTTGGCGTCCCTGCTGCTAAGCCGACGGTATAGGGGGGAGAGGGTTCCTTCCACGTCGACCGCAGAACGCTGGCGTCGAACATTTGGTCCAGAGAACCGACAGCGCGAGGCGATCATATTCAGCGCCGTATCAATCTCCTCCACAGTGACCTCTTGACCTCCGACAACATGGTTCTCCGCTTGTCGCATTACATTCTCGACGCATTGACCGAGATCTGCTCCACCGGCGACTCGCCATTTTTCAAGCTCCTCGCGACGGGATAGCCCGAGCAATAAGCATCTACCGATGACCCTAGCCAAATTTGTATCCTTCAACCAATAAACGCGGTCCGTTCGCTTCTCTGGGAACATGCACGACAGGAGCGCTAGCCGGTCGGTTTCGCGATCGCGCAACTTCTTATCATGCCGAGCAAACCATTGTGTAACAGTCCGGACATCCGGGTTCCGGTTCCTATTTTCGGTGGCTGCTTTCAGAATCCTGTTGTCCTCGAGCGACGAGAGCAAATCACATAGGAAAGTGAACTTGAACCCCATAGGTTGTGCCGGTGGTGACTGGGGTGTCTTCTAAGCGCGACACCTTTCCACTGCTGTGCCTCTCTCATCAGGGATGATAGTTGATAATATATTGCACCCCATGGAGTCTCGGAATCGAAGGTGAGAGCCAAAGTGAAGGCCTCGGTGAAAGCACTGATGAACTGAAAGAAACGCGAGCGGGGCGGAGGAAAGTGCACGGAACGCGCCCTTGGTTCACGAAAACACGTGACATTAATGGATTGCTGGCAAAGACTACGAAGGCAGGCCGACCCAGGAGGACTTGTACTCCGTATACTCTAGTTGAATTGTGTTCGAATACCAGGCGCACTAGGTAGATGCTCTAGTCAGCGCACTGGACACTCAACTCTCCCTAAATAAGCAACAACCTTGGTATAAGCTATAAAAGATACCTACAACGCCAGGTTTCGACACGATGAACAGTATGCAAAGAAATTGTCCCAGCGTCCACTTAGAGGATACCTTGTTTCTGGAGACTAGTAATTGTTAGCACATCACTAATGTATGATGATTGGGGGGGCGAACGTACTCGAGGTATATCCGTTCAGGCATCACGTTGCCCTCTGCATCCTCCATTTGCACCACGTTGTCCTGGAGGTCTCTGGTTTTCTTGCGGTCTTGTTCTAACTTCTCCCAAAGCCGCATGGCGTCATCAATCTTAGTGATTTCACGGAAGAGGTTGGTGTTCGACGTGATGCCGAGACATTTCAATCCGAAGATATGTAATGCCTCGGAAAAGTGCTTGTCGAACGCGCGGCGACCCATGTAAACATAGTTACCACAGATCTCGCAAGAGTATTCCACGCCCAGGCCATGTAGCTTGTAAAGCCAATACGGAATAGGCTTTCCATCCCATGCGAGAGGAAGCTTGAGAGGGTTGTAGACGCGATCTTCCCCTTCCTCATCAGACTCGTTCCCACGGTCACCCCCGACATCCTCTGATTCAGCAAGCATTGCCTCAAGCTCCATTTGACGCTCCCTCTCCGTCATACCTTGTCTTCGTTCGACGTTGATCTTGGTTGCTTGTCGCTCATTAATGAGGACTCTTGCCAAGGAACGAACGCGGTGTTCGCGCTCAGCGACGGCTCGCTCTTTTAACCGGTGAGCTGCTGATGGTCCACTGGTGAATGGCGCAGGCTCTTCTCCCGAGTTACCTGCAGCTTTACGAGCCTCGGCAGCGCGGATATGCTTTTTGCCCGTCAAATGGTTCCTGTACACATTCTCATTCTTGAACTCTTTTTCACAATCGGCGCACCAGATACCCTCACCGGATCCTTCTGTCTTCGGACCCAGTGTACCGTCGTTGGCTTTCTCTTCCGTCCATCCGGGAACCTGATTCGCAGCCCATTGCTTTTCGAAATCGTCATCAAAGCTAGCAAAGATCTTGGTCAGATCCTGCAAGGGCCGAGCCTTCTTAAGGAACCCTTCAAGATAGTCTGCAAGCTCCCCTACATATTGAAAATACCTGTCCGAGAGCTTGTTGTTTCGCTTGATCGGTAGTTGCGGGGGTGTAAAAGCATCGAAGATGTCGAGATACTGTATATATGGCAGTCTCTTGACTCCGGGCAAGTTCAGGTATTGATCATGTAATGTTGTAAGGTCGAGGAACTGTCCATATCCTTCTTCTCCGGTGAACATCGTGTCAACCTCCATTCCGGTCGGCTCGCCCTCGCCTGGTTGACGGCGCTTGTACGCCCGCTCAAGATTCTCAACAGGTTCATTTGGATACCGTTTGTGAAAGTCCTTGACTTCATGAAGTCGCTTGTAGAATTCTTCGAACTGGTCGCCGGTGGAGATGGCCTGGATCTCTTTCTCGCGTTCGCCTTCGGTGTTCTTGTAGATATCGAGTAACCGCTTAGACTGCTCATCTATGCGATTTAGGAAGTGCGCAATTTCATGGTCGCGAGACAGACGTTCACGTATCTGTTTAGCAGTGCAATCATTAGCAATGGGCAGACAGAAAAACTGCCCGACCAACTCACATTACGGGGTTCCTCTGCAACGCGATCTGCTATGGCTTGCTCCAATCTCTCCAAATCTTCATGAATAAACCGCTGATCTTCGAGCACCATTCTGTAAGACGTCGGATTTTCAATCAAAACTCTCCGTGTTTGGCTTGAAGGTTGTCCGCGCTGTTCCAGAGCTCTGCGGCGAGACCCTCGCACGTGACCCAGGCGGTCGCTCTCGGCGGAAAAGTCGCTGCCAAAGGGACTCGAAACTCAACCTCGACCAACAAAGAGTTCTCTTCTAAATCGTCCAATACTCAGATTCACTAATCAAAATGGCGGACGGAATTGATCGACGAGCAGACGGTATATTCTTGTCTGCCAACGTAACGCGCGAATGCTAATGGCGCAATTCCAGACAAGATGGAGTTTAACACCTCCAGGGAGGTTACCGTTGCTCCCACCTTCGAGGATATGCACCTGAAGGAAAGCCTTCTCCGTGGTATCTACGCGTACGGATACGAGTCTCCTTCAGCCGTTCAGTCTCGCGCTATCGTCCAAATTTGCAAGGGTCGCGACACAATCGCTCAGGCGCAGTCCGGTACCGGTAAAACGGCTACTTTCTCGATCAGCGCTCTGCAAGTCATCGATACGGTCGTTCGCGAGACTCAAGGTACGCCGGTTAAGGCACCGCTGCGCTACTAATCTAACATATTACAGCGCTCGTCCTCTCCCCCACCCGTGAACTTGCGACCCAGATCCAGTCGGTCATCATGGCCCTAGGCGACTACATGAATGTTCAATGCCACGCTTGTATCGGAGGCACGAATATCGGTGAAGACATCCGCAAGCTGGACTACGGCCAGCACGTTGTCTCAGGTACACCCGGTCGTGTCGCGGATATGATCCGGAGACGCCACCTCCGCACACGCCACATCAAGATGCTGGTTCTTGATGAAGCAGACGAACTCCTCAACCGCGGATTCCGTGAACAGATCTACGACGTCTACCGTTACCTCCCTCCAGCCACGCAAGTGGTTGTTGTTTCCGCTACTCTTCCATATGATGTGCTCGACATGACGACCAAGTTCATGACCGACCCTGTCCGCGTTCTCGTGAAGCGTGACGAATTGACGCTTGAAGGTATCAAGCAATACTTCATCGCCGTCGAGAAGGAAGAGTGGAAGTTCGATACCCTATGCGATCTCTACGATACTCTCACCATCACACAAGCCGTCATCTTCTGCAACACCCGCCGAAAGGTCGACTGGCTCACCGACAAGATGCGCGAGGCCAATTTCACAGTATCGAGCATGCACGGAGAGATGCCTCAGAAGGAGCGAGACAGTATTATGCAGGACTTCCGCCAGGGTAACTCCCGAGTGCTGATCTCGACCGATGTCTGGGCCCGTGGTATCGACGTTCAGCAAGTCTCGCTTGTCATCAACTACGATCTCCCCACAAACCGTGAAAACTACATCCACCGTATTGGTCGAAGCGGTCGATTTGGCCGCAAGGGTGTCGCGATCAACTTTGTCACAAGCGACGACGTGCGCATTCTGCGCGATATCGAATTATACTATTCCACACAGATCGATGAGATGCCCATGAATGGTAAGCCGAACATCCCACGTCGTGGTTGTTTCTGTATTATCCGACTAACAAAATGCTCAGTTGCCGACCTGCTCTCCTAAACGACCTTCATGCCTGCTCCTCTACTTCTTATCACGACCTTACTAGACCTCGGAATTGTAAAATGCTTTCAGCCAGTCACTTCTTATGATCCCAAAGATTTTCGCGCCTCGTAACCACGCACATCGAGTCCATCCCCTCATCGACGGCAACGCCTTTTCTACCTATCTAGGCATATTTGGGAACAGCAGCAGCAGCAACCGCAGACCAGGGCCGGGAATAACAAGCCAGGCAAAAGGCGGACACAGCGCAGAGTGGAGGAAACGGGAAAATAACCAGAATGGTAAGACCCTTGCATTATCTATATTCGCTCTGTCATCTCCACCGCTGAACTGAGAACTAATACTCTTGGTTCCTCACTGCTCAGTCAATTTATCTTATCATCACCAACAAATATATCTTTCCCGCTACGGTGACAACGCCGAAAACTTCAAACGGCCCGGTGCATTTGAAACCTTGCCAAGTATACCCCTCATATCTACCTTAAGGGAAATGTCTATCCTAGCTTGTTGCCATTTATACTTTGTTGTACATCTCTGCATTTAAAGTGGAATACGTAGAGAGCTGTTCATATCCATTTGTATAGCGAAGTAGCTATTCAGTAATTAGTTCAACCCCCTAACAAGTCCGCAAGTCTAAGGTAGGTAGTTGATTGACAGAAAGATAATGAAGTTGAGCCAGGGTATGTGCAAACCCCAATGAAACAGACTGGGATATGTATGGAACGAGCCATAAAAAGAATGACAATGTCAATGATAACCCAAGTTTGAGTCCGCTAGGAACACCCAACACTCCTCGGATTTATTTGAACACCAAAAACCATATTTGCGTGGAGAGATGAAATAATGACAAGACGATGTAAATAGATACCAGACCGTGTATTGATTGATTGACAAAGGGGGAAATAGCAAGTGTATGGACATGCAGAACCTATGTGATAATATGGAAATAGGGAAATGGGATGTGCAACGCCAGCGAAGGAATGCAAAATATGTGACAATCTGAGATACCAAAATGTTGGCGCCTGCGACCTGTATAGAATAGAACATGGAACATGGACACGTCGGGAAGGGGTTGTATATGCAGTTAAAAATGTGAGAAACGTAGAGCAATGGACATAAACGGCGACGATCGCACGATTAGTTGATGTAGAGGCGTAAAGAAGCGATATCAAAAGCTTGATGTCGACCGCAAGGCACTTGTTCGAGCATAGCCGTTCCCGGACACCGTTCGTCTTTTCCCTGGCGTACTATTGGGATGTGCGTCGCGCTCTCGAGTCCAGCTGATACGAGAATTAGTATGAGACTCATGTAACCGTCTGGCGAAAGGACTCACATCTTAACCAAGTGGTCATCGCCTGCTGATGCGAACATGCCTGGATCGGCAGGATTCCATGAAATCGCGTTTACACATCCGTCAAGATGTCCTTCGAGAGTCTCGACTAATGTGCCGTTCTCTTTATGCCATACGTAAATCCGAGAATCTTCTGGAATTAGCAAACCGCGGCGGAGATCCGAGGAGAAAGATATCATACCTTCACTACCACTGACGACGAAATTATCTGCAGCGCCTCCAAATGTACTCCGGATGATGAATTCGCTCTGCTTCTGGCCTTGAAAACGGCGGATAACCTCACTCGTCTCGATGTTGATCAATTGGATTTGACATTCGGTCAGATTTACCAGCATGTGGCGGGAGTCTTTGCTGACAGCAACGGAAGTCGCCCTGCTTTTCAACGGGAGGATATATTCCTCCTCGTGCGTATGGAAGTTGTAGACACGGATCTTCTTTTCCACGTCCACGGCAATCAGACGCCGCCCATCGGGGGTGATAGCGCAGTCGTAGACGCGGAAACCACCATGCCACATATACTTTGCTTGGCCCCGGATATTCCAATGGCACAGCTGAGCAGTCACGTCCAGAGAAGCTGTCACGAACGATTCACCGTCAGGAGCCCATACCGCTGCGGTCACCGGCTCTTGGTGGTTGTTGATAGTGAGAAGGCATCTCCCGGTCTGTTTCGGTTAGTTTCGAGAACACGAACGCATAAAAGTCAAAGCATACCTCTGTGCTCCAGACACGAGCGGTAGAATCACGAGAGCAGGTGATCAACTTGGTATCGTCGGGACTCCACACGGCATGGGCGACGCCCTCCTTATGTTCTTCCAACGTAAGAAGTACAGAGAATGTACTTGTGTCGTAAATGAAAACCTTCTTGTCTTTGCCTGCCGTGACTAGCTTTGTGCCGTCGTGAGAAAATTGGCAGTGCCAAACCTCATCGGTGTGTTTATTGAGCTCGAGTTTCGTGCCCAGGGGAAAGTCATCCCGGTCGCACATGTGATCCGAATAAAGGGATGGAGACTGCGCCGTATTATGATATAAGCACTGATTAATCTGATTCTGCTTCACATGGTCTAATAACGTTGCAAGTCGGTTGTCTGGTATCATCACCGATGGAGATATCGATTCTATTTTGGTTAGTCTAGAACTTTTTGACAGCGGTCAGTTTGACTCACTAGAAAGTTCGGAGAGCAGTCGCTCTCTAGAAAAGCCAACGGGACCGTCCCAGCTGGCCTGGTCGTGTAAGTGCTCCGGAGGACACATGAGTAGACTCGTAAATCGTTAGTGAGCGTGAAAAAAAAATATAAAGCCGAGCTTCATACCTGGAAAGAGCGTGCAGGCGTCCGATGTCGTAGTTCAAAGGTGTCAGTTCATGGCGAAGCACCATCAACGCCGCTCCGAGATCCCGAGCATCCAATAACTCAAGGAACTTTTGTTGCCGGAGATAGAACAACATCTCGCTCTTCTCTGCATTCTCAACCAACGCCAGCTTCTCTTTGCTCGTCGTCTCATCCTCGCTGTGTCCCTGGAATGATTGTACCAGTATCTGTTCGGCCTCAGCCCACCGTCCCGCGAGTACTGCATTTCTGAAGATAGCAACCGCTGGACTTTCAAGTTGGTAGCCGCTCTCCTTGCTCAATAGATCTGCCGAACTGCTGTAGCCAAGCTCATAGAGACTCTGGATGAGTATCCTAGTGACCTCTTCACGGTCATGGTTGAAATATGAAGAGGTTTTCGATGGTTTCTGGAGTCCACTCATCTTCGTATCCCCATTTGAAGTAGAATACGATGCTTGACCGTTCAAAGCTCGAGATAGGGCCGCCTTCTGAGCGGGCGAGGCGGCCCCACCCTTTGAGAGCTGGGAGAAGTTGTTGGTACTTGAAATGCCATCTGGTCGCATATTCGCCAAACGCCTGCGCTTGGGCAAAGGAGGATGGCCCTCTGATAAGGTGCCGAACTGATTGGTAGTTTGTTCTTGACTAGCTTCCCTTGCCGCCGGGTGACCTCCCGCACGACCTCCTGTCCCGTAGGTATAAGAATCAGGTGTATCAGAGGGACTTAAACGACGGCGACGGTTAATGGAGGCTAAACGCTCGGCGGTGCCGGACCGACGGTGGCTGCTGACGGTATCTCGCTGCGGTGAGGGAGGAATGTTATCGGAGGAGCCGGCGTTCGGGCGTGAAGGGAGGGAATCGGGCGGGACGGAAGCGTTGGGGAGGTCGGGGGCCGCGGACGAGGGCGTATAAAAAGGAGGGACGTCTGCCAGATCGAATATTTCCAATCTGCCCTTTCCGCCCGGCTCTTGAAGAAGAACCAGGAGAGCAGAGCTATATCAGTGGTGGGTCCTGATGCCCGTGGCAGCTCAGTACCCTTCCCTGAGCTCGAACCAGATCAGGAGCCCTTCAAACCTTACCTCTGAGGTAAACGCTCAGTGTTGAAGCGAGATACGGCGATGGAGCTTTGAAAGGTGCCAGCTGAGAGGTGCGAGGGGAGGTTTCGATCGGGTGGAGTGAGTGAGGTCTTATCGGGCCTAAACGCTGGGGAAGGCGCCAAGATCCACCAGGCAAGACAAGAAGACGGGGTATGAGAGCACGATGAGGTGAAAGACCAAACACAGACTCGGACTCAGCTTTAGAGGAAAAGGCAAACTGGAAGAATGATATGAACAGAAGCTAATATTTGATGGGGGGGTGAGAGAAAGCTCCAGGTAGAAGCGTAGAAGGAGAGATGAGGTTGAAGCATTCGGATGGACAGAACTATTCTCCGTGGGGCCCGTCACTCATCGGTAATGCCTTAAGCCACGATGTCGCCGGATTACTATGGAGGATCAAGCGATCAAGGTCCTCAAGTTGATCATTAGAACGACTATTTATACGGCATTATCCGGCCATCTGTCATGTCTCTTTCCTTCAGCTTTTACCGATCTTGCTTCAGCTCGCCATCGCAACAATATATAATCTGCAACACCACGTTATATCCGACAAACACTACTATGTTTGAGCTGGAAGCCATTGTTGACTATAGAGCTTGATCTAATCAATAATCACTGAGACAAAACCTGCCAAATTAACATGTGTTCAGTGTCCTAGCTTGCCAACAACAAAGCAGGCCCAGAACAACGCAGCAGACTCGATATCGGCCTGGTCCCAACTACTCCGAGTAGTATCATCTGAGCCAGGAACCCTGGGGCTGCAATCCAGCTGACTGATTGGGGCGTCATCCATACCAAAGCAAGGACATCCTGACGCCATCGGAAGCTGTTGAGGCCGGATATTCAAGGGATGTCCAGAGCATGACCATGTCCACCTGTTCGCCGCTATAATTGGCTCTACGATAAACAGCCATCGGCGTTGTCAAGATTGAAGCTCTTGCAGGGATGCGATGCACCCTCAGTCTACGGAGTACTCCGCGGGGTCCTTTTGCCAAACTGACAGCTGATAAGGGTTCTTTATACGAACAGGGCAAGGCGAGGCGAGGGGAAGCAAGGCATCACCCGCATTTCGTCTCAACCCCAGGTTTCAAATCCCATCCTATCCTATCGGCCGGCGAAGCCCTCTTGTAACACGAGTGCCGTCACAGCGTTACAGCTGCGGCCTAGGTTCTCCCTCGGCCGCCTATGGGATCTGATTCCAAGAAGCATGATAGCATGAGTGGCCGTACCGTGGAACGCCGCAAACCGTGATCCTCCTGACCTCATTATGATCCGGCTCCCCCACTTACCACAGAGCCCCGGACCTATAAATCCTCGGCCCCCAGCTTCATCTGGGCACGCAATCTGATCTCCATATTTGCATCCGTGGCACTGAAACCTACTATATCCACATCTCAAACATCAGAACCTTTTAAATCTACTTCTACTCACATTATCGAAATGGCTGGCTGTGGTTGTGGAACTGGAAACACCTGCGGCTGCAGCGGACCCAACACTTGCACTTGCGGTCAGAACTGCCAATGCAAGGAGTGTGGAGTATGTCTATCCCTTCTAAATTCGATATTTAGATTGGAATAGTGCTGAACAGTTCGTGACAGAAGTAAATCACATTTCAAGAAACACTCACCTTCGCCGATATGATCCTGAGACGTTTATCGGACAACGACGAGACGGGCGATGATTTCTTCTCAAATATGATATCGGATATTATGTGGCACGTGTGATTTGTTTGTTCGATGTGAATCAAATGTTAAGAGACTGCCATGAACAAGTTATTTCTATCATGAGACTTCGTAGCCAAGTCACCCAAGTCTAAGTTAAGTAGATTCAACAACCAATTAAGCGGACTTTGCATCGACTACGGCCTGGCACGCCTTCAACGCCCCTGTGATAGTAAACGAGATACAGGGCGAAAGTATGTACATAATCTGCCACCGAATGTCAGCGCCACGCCATGGTTTATCGTTTTGGCGTACACCAAAAATTCTGGGATAGGTAACGTACCGTCAACGTCTTAGCAATGGTCATCTTCTGCGTCTCGGACGCCTTTGCCAGCTCCGCAAGTCCCTGGATAACCAATGCTGGAGGACCGGCGGGCATGAGCATCATACTGAACCAAAGGATAGGGTCCGATCTCAGCAGAGAAGTTTTCTTCGCGAGGCCGTATATGATCGAGATACTAAGGCTGTTGCCCATAAGACAATTAGCACATACTCAACTCAGCAGTACGAGGCAGGAAAAACTCACGCAGGCCAAACAACAAGCCTGATCATAAAGATGGTCAGGATCGCCTTCCAACCGGGATTACTGCTGGAACCGCCACTTCCATCGCTATCACCGTCGCCGTCGCCGCCGTAGGAATTTTTTTTCATCTTCTCAAAACTAACCCCAAGCTCACACCCAACGATAAATATCTGCAGCGTCGTGAACAGCTTGCCGATGTTCTTGACACTGGAAGTCAACCATGCATTGAAGATTCCTCCGTCCTCATAGCTATTGAAGAACGCCTTATGCAACTGCGGAACAAGTCCGAGGACGCCGCCGATGATCGTACAGATGATCGCAATGTCGGCTATGGGCGTATCGTTCTTGAAAACCTTTTGCTTCAGAAGTTTAGGAAAATCGACGAGTGTCTTCTTCGCCCATCGCTTCATCTTTCCCTCGTGCTTTGCGCTTTGTCGGTTGTTGAGGAGCGGGCTTTCTTCGTCTGCTGTGCCAGTGTAGGGGTCGAAGTAGTCATATTGCTCATCCTCGTCGCCATGTCCGCCCATTCGGTCATCGTTGTTTTCCTCACTGGTGAGCATCGTCGGCCCAACAACATACCCGATCGTCTTGCTGATAACGCCGCAAAGCAAGAAGTAGCTCTGCGCCCTGGCGACAGCACCGGACACCGATTCGCCTTCTGGAACAATCATCTTGAGGCTTCCAACGCCCTCGAGCGACTGCAAGAGGAGCAATGGCAAGGACGTCGTGTTGTTGAATGCCGAGGTGGGCGTAACCCAGTCAGGGAGTCGCAGAAGCTTCGACGCCAACCGCGCGAGGAGAATCGAGAGGGTTGTATATGTTATCGACCATGCTAGAACTTGTTAACAACAGTTTCCAACATGACATTCGCACAGGTATAAGGATGTTACCGAGAACGGGAACGTAGTTCAACACATTGCTCAGCCGCAACTGCTCGCCCAAGTGAACGAGAATCAGCGCAGGAAGGAGAACTTTCACGCCCAGACTGGACACATCGTGGATAGAGGCGCGCTGGATGAGGCCGAATTTGCGGGCGGCAGCGCCATAGGCTAGGGTTAGGAGGACGGAGACGCAGGCTTGCAGGGCGCCGAGGAAGGAGGTGAGGAGGCTTCCTTGGGCCATTTTGAAATCTACTTTTTTATTTATTCGCGAGATTGAGTTGAGTTGACCGGGGAAAGAGGCACGCGAGCTAGATTTTAATAATTGGTGCTGGTATACTCCGTACTGGGCCCGTGTTGCGTGTCGTCATGATGGCGAGGGTCTTGGTCTAGATCCACTTCAAAGAACTGACAACTTGACATTTGCAGTAGTGACTTCAGCCAAGGGCTTGTTCCTGACATACTTAATTTGAATTGCGAAATATGATTCGAGATAGACTTAGCTACATCAAGCGAAGGATACCCCGTCGGCTTGGCTATGATTACTCCGTAAGGGTCATACGCGCAGCAGCGTTTGCTGAGCCAACAGACGGAAGCCGGCCATAGCCCCGTAAACCACAGTCACCGCTGAAGTACAGAAAGCAAGGACGCCTAACTGCGCAAAGGTCTCGATGCCTCGCTTCGTGGCCTTTCTCTCCTTGCGGGTTCCCAGCTTGGTGGTGCGCGTGAACCAAGGGACGTACTTGAAATCGAAGATAGTTTCGCCCCCGAGCCCGTGCTCCTTGTTCGTGATGATGGAGTAGTACATTCTTCGGCGAAACTGCGCTGGTCAGTAATTGACTTAAAACAGAAGCCAAGGATGGACGAACTGCGATCCATGCTTTATCGAAGAGAGGGAAGACTCTGTTCGAATAAGCTATCATCATGACAAAATAGCAGTAGCCGTAGATCAGTGTCTGGTAATAGAGGCTTGGTTTCGGAAGGTCAAGGCGATCGGCGAGTTTATCCCCGTTGAGATGCCTGGCCATGGCCTCCATAAACTCCTTCGACGCGAAGCTAGGGGCTGTGTTCTCAAGGCCGATGACAATGTTCTTCGCCAACACTTGCCCGATAGGCTTAGGGTCGACTTCGAACTTTAACATCGACTCCATGAAGGCTTTGGCCGTGGGCTTGTCTGAAAAAACCTCGTGTGGAGTGCCCATGTAGTACGCGACGAGTCTCCAAAGGGCTATGTAATCCTCGATCTCTCTTTCCCGGAGGTAGATGCCCTGGCGAGGAAGACCAATCCAGACAACACTAGTCGAGAACGTGTTGATAGTTCCGATGCAATCGAGATCGCTGATTGGGATACCGAAAGCTTCGAGATCATAGTAGTCGGGCTTCTCTTTTCTGAGACTGAGGATCCTAGTCCGGACAGAGGAGTGCAGAAGCCTCACTCGTACCGAGGACTGGTGGCCAGCCCCTCCGGGCTTCATAGACTCCACGGACAGGGACACTTGAAGGATATGCTGGAGGGTCTCTAAGAGCCTCCGGCGGACAACTTCTGCAGAGAACCCCCCGGTCCTAGCCAAGGTCTCGACGACACGACTTGCACCCCTATACGTTCGTCAGTACCCAACTATCCTCAACACAAACGGGCGGGTAAACCCACATCCCGCCCAATAGGCTTTGGAAGCTAAGCTATAAACATTAGTGAAGGGTCTATATCACTGATGGCCATACGTACCACATTCATGATGGGCATCCCGTACCGAAAGAAAACCTCCTGCCCTCTTTTGACCTGGTCCCAGTCAACCCAGTCAGGGACAGTGTTAATCTCGGTCCAAAGCTCTTGAAGCTTGGAATCATTCCCTGCATGGTTCTCGAGCAGCGCTAGTAAGTCGCGTTTAGGTGCTTCTGTTGTTGGCTCCCCGGCCTTTGGACGATATTTCTCCGGGGGCGAGAGCTCATTTAGCTTTACGATGCAATCATCCGCCAGCTTGTCGTAGGTGAATGTCATCGGCCGCAGTTGATCGGCCGTACGATGGAGATCTGTCCATTCGAACGACAAATCCCAGTGGATATGAATGTCTCGGCTGGTCATCTTGGACTGGTTTTCAGTGCAGCAGACGGTGAAAAGAGAGCATAGCAGCACTCGAATGCTGATGGGCAACAAGCCATATAATATACCATAATGATCCGGGCGACAAAGCATATGATCATCTGTCCTCTGCTCACCATTCAGCGTCTGATGGAACTCTAGCATTTCTGCATTGTCCATGTCCCATGTGGAAACCATTCCTTGAGAGGCAAAGGCCGCCTCTCGGCCTCCAATCCACGGATCGAGGGAGTTTAGTCACAAACATTCTAGGCATGTGAGAACCTGCTGTCAAATCGAAATGGCCTCTTGGACAATAGTATCAAGATATATTGATAACACCAGAGCATATAAAATGCGGGGAAGCACTCGCTTTATCGGTGGTGTCTGCGGGGGTATGGCGGAGGGCGCATGACGTTTGCTGTACGAATCATCATACCAGATGCGACACCCATGTCTATAAAGCTCTAGACAAAATACGAGGCCAAATAAACAGCTTCACCAACTGCTGAGCGGAGCCGCAAGCAAAAGGTGTTGTTGTTATCGCACTGGGGTGGATGAAATAAGCCGATCGTCAACGGCCCCTTAGGTGTCCGCGAGGTTGTAGTCCACCTGCGCGTTTGTACGACAATAAAGCCGCCTTGAGGCTGTGAATGAGCCCTTCATTGCTCTGTTTATTGAAGAATGAACCTGAGTTTGCCTGCTCCAGTCGAGATGCAAATGCCGAGTCTTTAGAGCCATTTAGCATCCATCACAAAGCTCGGAACTTACTCAGCGGCGTGAGCCTAACCAAGCAATCCCAGCCACGGTCTCCCAGCTCACCTCGATGTCCCCTCAAAGACAACTAATTCTAGAAGCGAATGTTGGGGTTGGGCGTCCGCCGACTCAAATCCCGTCCATCGTTACTGGATCTCATAGCCAACCGTGGTGTTGCAGCTCCGACTCCAGACCCGCCATCACCGCCCAGACCGGACGACCTGCCACCGCTCCCCGTCTCCCCTACTACTCCGTCCTCCACCTGCAGTGACAGCATCAGCTCGAGCAACCACTCCTCCATCCCGCAGCCCCTCTTTCCGTCCACCTCCTCCATCCAAACTCCGGTTTCTCACAGCATGGCCCCCTCTGGAAAGGGCTCTTCGAGCTCTGAAGATGCCCAACTCGGTGCTGTCTTCTCCGTCTCCGGTCCCGTCGTGGTCGCCGAGAACATGATCGGATGTGCCATGTACGAGCTGGTGAGTTATCTGCGTCAAGCTCTGTTATTTGAAGCTACTTTTCGTTCTCTATCGCCTTACGCAAGGCCATCATAACGACTTTCTTGCTTACTGCTGCGAATTTAGTGCCGAGTCGGTCATGATCAGCTAGTCGGAGAGGTTATTCGTATCGATGCGGATAAGGCCACTATTCAGGTCTACGAGGAAACAGGTACCGCCCACGCCTATATCAATAGAATCAATATCTAATCATATCGTTGCTTAGCTGGATTAACGGTTGGTGATCCTGTTATGCGAACCGGCAAGCCCCTCTCTGTCGAGCTCGGTCCCGGTTTGATGGAAACGATCTACGACGGTATCCAACGTCCCCTCAAAGCCATCTCCGACGAGTCGGGCGGCATCTACATCCCCCGTGGTATTAAGGTTAATGCGCTGGATCGCAAGAAGAAGTGGGACTTCAAGCCCGGAAAATACAAGGTCGGCGACCACATCACTGGGGGTGATATCTGGGGTACCGTTTTCGAGAACAGCTTGTTGAACGACCACAAAATTCTCCTTCCTCCCCGCGCACGAGGTACGATCACACGGATAGCGGAAGCCGGCAGCTACACTGTCGAAGAACAACTGCTGGAGATTGAGTTCAATGGAGTCAAGACCACACACGGAATGATGCACACCTGGCCCGTCCGTGTCCCCCGGCCAGTCAACGAGAAGCAGTCGGCTGACTCGCCCTTCATCGTCGGTCAGCGAGTGCTTGACTCCCTCTTCCCTAGTGTGCTTGGTGGTACCGTCTGTATTCCCGGTGCCTTCGGATGCGGCAAGACTGTCATTTCCCAAAGTGTGTCCAAATTCTCCAACAGTGATGTCATTGTGTACGTCGGATGTGGTGAACGTGGTAATGAGATGGCTGAAGTGTTGATGGACTTCCCCGAGGTATGCTTAGTGTATATTACCGGCCATCACTATGCTAACCTGCCTGTAGCTGAGCATCGACATCGGTGGCCGCAAAGAGCCTATCATGAAGCGTACATGCCTGATCGCCAACACCTCCAACATGCCCGTCGCTGCCCGTGAAGCTTCTATCTACACCGGTATCACCATTGCGGAGTACTTCCGTGACCAAGGAAAGAACGTGGCTATGATGGCCGACTCCAGTTCCCGATGGGCTGAGGCTCTCCGTGAGCTTTCCGGTCGTCTTGGAGAGATGCCCGCTGACCAGGGTTTCCCCGCCTACCTTGGTGCCAAACTTGCCTCTTTCTACGAGCGTGCCGGTAAGAGTACCGCTTTGGGAAGCCCCGAGCGAGAGGGAAGTGTCAGTATTGTCGCCGCCGTCAGTCCCCCTGGTGGTGATTTCTCAGACCCTGTCACTACCAGTACAATGAGTATCGTCCAGGTCTTCTGGGGTCTGGACAAGAAGTTGGCGCAGCGAAAGCACTTCCCTTCGATCAACACGGGTATCTCCTACAGCAAGTATACACCAGTGCTCGACCGTTACTACGAGAAGCACCACCCCGAGTTCCCCCGTCTTCGTGAACAGGTCCGAGAGCTCCTCACCAAGTCCGAGGACCTTGACCAGGTCGTTCAGTTGGTCGGAAAGGCTGCGCTTGGTGACTCTGACAAGATCACATTGGATGTGGCCGCTATGGTGAAGGATGACTTCCTCCAGCAAAACGGTTACAGTGATTACGACCAGTTCTGCCCTCTTTGGAAGACGGAGTACATGATGAAGGCCTTCATGGGCTACCACGATGAAGCACAGAAGGCGATCGCCCAGGGCCAGAGTTGGCCCAAGGTCCGCGATGCTACCACTGACATCCAAACCTCCCTCCGAAACATGAAGTTCGAAGTGCCGGATAACCAGGAGGAAGTTTCCTCAAAGGTAAAACTTACTTGACCAATAGTTGGGATCCTGCTAACTTTTAACAGTACGAGAAGATCCTGCAGACCATGTCGGAGCGGTTTGCCTCCGTGTCTGATGAGTAGAGAGCCAGCGTACATTGCTATTATACCTAAATGATGTTTATTTATTCCATTTATAGTCGAGAGCTTGTAGCATAGCAGCTTGCTGTGGTTATTTTGTTTGCCATACTACATATTACTCAGAGTCCTTTCCCGGTTGACGAGTCTACCTAGATGAGCCACCTGAAAAGAATAGTTACCTAAATACTTTATTTTATAAATTAGGTATCAACATTAGAGGATTCGCACCATCTCGCGGGTGGCTGGCGGCGAGATTACGAACACAGCCGAGCGCAAAGGCCACGCACCGCCTGTGCCCAAGCTGGGCTTTGTTGCTGCCTCTGGATTCGACTCGGCTGGAAACTTGGCCGCTCGCCATCCCGCTTCCCTCACTTCCACCACATTTCAGTTCTCTCTCGCTTCCTTTATATAACCCCTAATTTCTCTTCTTTCATTGGTTTTCTTAATCTGAAGCGAAACTTGTTATTAAACTGTTGCCAGCATGGCAAGCCCAACGTCCGGCTACTCGTGCGTGACCCTCACCCCTCGTGCTCGACCCCGAGTTTAGCTGACCGATTGCGTTGCGACAACAGTATAAACGTCAATGATCCTAGCTTGATTTCGCTGGTGAACAAGCTCCAAGATGTCTTTTCTACGGTCGGGGTAAGTCCCCTTCGCCCTATATCTCGGTCTCCCTACGGCGACCCCTCTCCCCGACACCGCTTGTTGACCCGCTGCTAGGTGCAAAACCCCATCGATTTGCCTCAGATTGCAGTTGTCGGATCGCAGTCCAGCGGAAAGAGTTCAGTCCTAGAGAACATCGTTGGCCGGGATTTGTAAGTGGCTCCGATCTGACATCGACTGCAGGCTGGGCCGCGCGTCGCTAACGGAGCTCTCGTACAGCCTGCCCCGTGGTTCTGGAATCGTGACTCGGAGACCGCTTATCCTACAGCTCATCAACAAGCCATCACAAACGAACGGTGTCAAAGACGATAAGCTCGAGACGACGGACACGGAAGCGAACCTCGACGAGTATGGCGAGTTCCTGCACATTCCTGGGCAGAAGTTCTACGACTTCAACAAGATCCGTGATGAGATTGTCCGCGAAACCGAAACCAAGGTCGGCCGCAACGCCGGTATCTCCGCCGCGCCCATCAACTTGCGAATCTACTCTCCCAACGTCCTTACCCTGACACTCGTCGATCTGCCCGGTTTGACCAAGGTGCCGGTGGGCGACCAGCCGAAGGACATTGAGAAGCAGATTCGGGACATGGTTCTCAAGTACATCAGCAAGCCCAACGCCATCGTCCTAGCTGTCACTGCTGCCAACCAGGATCTTGCGAACTCGGACGGACTGAAGCTTGCACGGGAGGTGGACCCGGAGGGTCAGCGCACCATCGGTGTGTTGACGAAGGTCGATCTGATGGACGAGGGTACGGACGTGGTGGATATTCTTGCTGGCAGGATTATTCCTCTGCGCCTGGGTTACGTTCCTGTGGTCAATCGTGGACAGCGCGATATTGAGAACAAGCGGCCTATTTCCTACGCCTTGGAGCACGAGAAGAACTTCTTTGAGGGACACAAGGCATACCGAAACAAGGCATCCTACTGCGGAACGCCGTACCTTGCTAGGAAGCTCAACTTGGTAAGCTATCCCATTTAGCGTTACTGATTTTCTTTACTAACGTCGGTAGATCCTCATGATGCACATCAAGCAAACGCTTCCCGATATCAAATCTCGTATCTCGTCCTCACTGCAGAAATACTCGGCGGAACTGTCTCAGCTCGGCGACTCCATGCTCGGCAACAGCGCCAACATTATTCTTAACATTATCACAGAATTCAGCAACGAGTACCGGACAGTTCTCGAGGGTAACAACCAGGAGCTTTCTAGCATTGAATTGTCTGGCGGTGCCCGTATCAGTTTCGTGTTCCACGAGCTTTACTCCAACGGTATCAAGGCAGTCGACCCATTCGATCAAGTGAAGGACATTGATATTCGAACCATCCTGTTCAACTCGTCTGGTTCATCGCCTGCTCTTTTCATTGGAACCACCGCCTTTGAGCTTATCGTCAAGCAACAAATTACCCGGCTGGAGGATCCCAGTCTGAAGTGTATCTCTTTGGTCTACGATGAGCTCGTTCGCATTCTCGGACAGCTTCTGAACAAGCAGCTCTTCCGACGGTACCCGATGCTGAAGGAGAAGTTCCACGCCGTTGTTATCGCGTTCTTCAAGAAGTCCATGGAGCCCACGAACAAGCTCGTTCGCGATCTTATTGCCATGGAATCTACCTACATCAACACCGCCCACCCTGACTTCCTCAACGGTCACCGCGTGAGTCTTCTGCGCTCCTTGTCGGCACTAAGCTAACAATTCTTAGGCCATGGCCATTGTCAACGAACGCCACGCTGCAGGCAAGCCCACTCAGGTTGACCCCAAGACAGGCAAGCCCCTGCCTCCGCGCGCAAACAGTCCTTCAGTCGAGGCGACCACCCCAGCGGACACCAACTCTTCAGGCGGGTTTTTTGGTAGTTTCTGGGCGTCGAAGAACAAGAAGAAGATGGCCGCTATGGAGGCTCCACCACCCAACCTGAAGGCGTCCGCGGCTCTTTCTGAGCGCGAGAGCACCGAAGTCGAAGTCATCAGTACGGTGCCTTATGTTATATTGGAGAAGGAATAATGCTAACATCACGCAGAGCTCCTTATTACTTCGTACTTCAACATCGTCAAGCGCACGATGATTGACATGGTCCCCAAGGCTATCATGTACACCCTTGTGCAGTATGTAGCATCCGACTACACGATAGACGTCAGCTAACAGCTATAGGTTCTCCAAGGAAGGCATGCAACGAGAGTTGCTCGAGAACATGTACCGTAACGCCGAGCTCGACGACCTGCTCAAGGAAAGCGACTATACCATCCGGCGACGAAAGGAATGCCAGGCAATGGTGGAGAGCCTCACTCGCGCCAGCGAGATCGTCAGCCAAGTGCAGTGATTGCATTAGACTAATGTGAAATGTGATTCCCAGCTCGTTTTTACTTATCTATTCTTGGTTTTCGGTGGGAAAGATTCGACACTTTCTTTTGTTCAACTACGGGATTCTGCTTGGGTTTTATGCCTTATGTCCATTCCACTCGGCTTCCGTATACTCTTCCTGATATGAGCAAGGGGTTGGTTGCTACGGCCGCATGTTTTTCCGATGTCGGGTCTGATCTGAATCTTTCTCACGAATTTTTATCGCCTAATGATAACGCTTTGCTAGAATAAGATCAGAAGTACGCTACGAATGTACAGTAGTCTTTACATAATACAACTCGCTCCTTTTCCGGCCCTCTACCTAGTCCCAGCGTGGCAATTATGAGATTGGTACTGAGGCTCCTGATGTACTCACGTGCTGAGCCACATGATGGAATCACAGCGCCACACCAGAAACTGCTTAGCGTGCACGTGCTACCAACAGTCTAAATAAGCTCTTTTAGCGCCCGAAGTTGGCGTCAATCAACCAATGAGCGTGCAGCTTGGTGCAAGTATAGAAAAAACAGTCCATTTGGTGTACAAAATAAGTTCGAGTCGTAGAGACAAAGATCGGGGGGTTACTTGACAATTCCTAGGTCAGAGCCGTGACAGAGGCGGGTAAAATCAGGCAGAAAGCTAGGCAACACAAGTCCGCCTTCCTGCTGCTTCCCCTCCGTCTTCTGCTGTCCTCCCAACCCTCCACAAACCTCAACTCCTCTACGAACCCCATTTCTCAAAAGCCTTTCAATCTCGTCCACTGCCAAGTTATCACCCAGAAAGAAGAGATAAATCCAACGACAATCTATCTCTTTTCCATCTAAGTAGGTTTTTTGTCCGTGATCGTCAAGCTCAACCCTACCAACTAACCCACGACCCCGAGTAGAAACAGAAACAAAAACTGCAACTGCAACTGCAACTGCACCCATGTCCGCTCCTTTCCCCACCATCACTAAACTCACCATCCGCCCCCTCGAGCCCTGCACCGCATTCACAATCCAACCACACCCCGCCCAACGAGACCTCCCTTCGAACCACCAAAAACAACCCGATGACTCTCTACCTAGCATGCAGCTACTACGACGCCGGCGCCAGCGACGCAGACTTGTCCCGGTTTGCCGAAATCCTCTACCACGTGCTCACAAGCTACGGCACTTACTCCCGTCTTGCACCGGGACAGTACCGCACCTGCGCCTCGCACCATGAGGACTGTGCGCACCCCAAAGCCAAATGCCGCTATGCAACAGCGCCGCCTTATCCGGAGGAAGATCTGCACAAAGGTCCTGTTATCGAGTACGTTGCGTATATGTCGGACGTAACGTATCATGTTGATGTTACGATTCGGGGCTTTGTGGCTCTCGCTGGGATAGCTGGGCTTGACTTTGCGGAAGTGGACTTGTCTAAGGATGGCTTGGTTGAGGGTCAAAGCCAAAGCCAGGGCCAGAACTAGGGCGGGGGCAAAGGAGAGGGCGAGGACGAAGACCGCGGCCGCAAGCGCGAGCGAGAGGACAAGGAGGTCGCCAGGGCTAGAAAGTTTATGAGACGCGAGACCGAGCGCAAGAAAATGGAGCTGGTGGAAGAGAGCAAGCAGTCAGATGGCGATGGCCCCGTCTCAGAAGAGACGAAGGATCCTCCGAAGGCGGATCGCAATGCGTTTGGTGTTCTTGGCTGGGCTCGGGCAGGACTGGAAGGGATCTTTGGGCTCTAAGCATGATTGGCCTTTGAAGTATCGACGTGACCGGTGTTTGACTGGGACGTGGTTCGGCTGAAGGGGCTTTTGTTTATGGACACTTGGGTGAGGTGTGGGCAAAAAGAAAAAGAAAAATACTGGACTTCTCGTATGGGAAGCTCCAAAATACATTGCGCTGTGTTTTTCATGTTCTCACAGTGACACCAATACCTGAATACCTTAGGTTTTCAGACACATTTTATTTGGCTTTATTCAACCTTCATAACCTGCACAACTCATGAAGTGGCTGGATTTCATCACTGAAGTAGGAGATGAGCGTAGACAAGGGATAAAGCCGGAGAGCCCCTATGCCCCTGACATAGACTAGGCAGCCATGTTTATGAGCAATGCAGCCCTACAAGGTTGGTATAAAGCAAGGAAGCAATCTCATTCAAGGAGCTCGCTTGATGTAAGGTTGCAGCCGTGCATTCCTCGGATGCTAAGATCCGACAGGAATGGATGTAGCTGGACACTGGGCAGGCACATAATCCTGTTTAGTGTGAATCGGATTGAATCAGTTCATTGGATCAGACTAGAGAGAGTATCTACTCGGCTGTTAATTAGTAGCAAGTATCATAGCATCAATAGCAGGTAGTCCCCCCAGAAAGAAATTGCCAAACCAGACGTCGAACTAGGCCACCACATCATTTAGCCCACAGTGAATTCAGATCTTCAACGGACAGAATCTAAACCGCCACTGTCCCAAGAGTCGGCTTCTTGCTAATGTGGTAGGCGAGCCGGTCTGTCCACAAATGCATAAACACAGCATGCCCGGCCGGCACGGCCCCGAACACAATGCCTGCAATGGGGAAAGCAACCCGCTCCAAGAGGAATGTGAGGCGATACCAGGGCGCGCGGTCTGAGAACCCTGAGTTCCCTCCTCCAAACGCAGGTTCAGACCAACGACCTACGTTGCTGTTGCCGAGAAGGCTATCTTGTTTGCGCGTGTCGAAGCAAAGCTTGTACCAGCGGTTGTAGAGCGAGATACAGACATTCATCCCGATGAACGACAGCGTCCGTATCCAGACCGTAAATGTGAAGGTAAATGTTATAGCTGGATGTAGCGGGGTGGAGGTATACAGTGCCGCTTGTTCATACATCATGGAGAAGGTGAGGAGGATTGTGAAGTGGCAAGGGAGGAAGTGCGCTTCCCAGAGAAGATGCATCAGGGACAGATGTCTTGATCCGAGAAGACGACAACGCCGACTGAACTGTGTTAAACGCATTGTGTTTCTGGCTGCGTACCCTGAGTCCAGGGCTCCCCACATGTACCGCAGGGCTTGCCGATACCGCGCAGCACAAGTATGTAGATTTCGACTCAGTCCCGGTCTTGTAATATGACTGGAGACATTGCATTGGCTGGCTGGGGCATGAATCACCCGCGATACAAGGTTGCCATGGGTGCTGAAGTAACACTTGAGCATCATGTGCAAATCCTCGCCAATAGAAGTCGGGTCGCTGTCCCAGCCACCAACGGCGGATGCGAGCGTCAGTGGAAGCGAGTATACGGATGTTGGGATTGAGACTTTGGAGCTGGGGCACATGGTTGAAAGGTCAGCAAAACTCCAGATAAGATCAGCGCAGCGGACTAAGATAGGACTGTCGCTGGAGTTGCGGTCAAAGATAATGGGGCAGGAGTAAAGGACTTGGTTGGAAGTGCTGTAATGAGCGTAGTGGAGACGACAGACTTCAGTGAAGTAGTCTTGCCACAGGTTTGTGTCGGCTGTTGACAGTAGAGTTAGATAAGATAATGATGGGTAAGGATATGTCATACCATACCATTACGGTGATGATCACATTGCAGCTGCCGGACTCGAGTTCGGCTAGATGGATCTGCCTAATACGGCGCGCAGCGAAGGCAACGTTAGAGTTCTTTCCTGCTACCTCCAATGGTAGACCGTCCGGATGGAAGGTTGCTTGTATGAGGGCGAAGGATTGTCCATATAACAATGCCAGTTTCTCTGCCTTTTCGGCGGCCCTCACTTCCCTTTGTTCCATAGCTAGGTAGACCTACTCCATTAGTTCAACTCTGCAATCATTTGGCTGCTTCATACCTCATACTGTGATCGAGCCCATTGGTGCCTAGCAAGGACGTCGAGTGTTTCTCGCAGAGTTCCGAAGTCTTCGTAATAATTCGGGAGGATGATAGCGTGGACGACTTCGCCTAAAACCTTCGTAAGAGAGACTTGGGTGGATTTTGTGTCCAGCGCAGACAAGAAGGTGTCATCGACAGAGCTCATTGGGTTTAGTGTACCACTTGGTGAGTGGCCAGCTCGTCGCTTGAGTAGTTTGGAGGTTTGAGCATAGGCGTAGGAGAGAGACCATGAGAGACGCCCGGTAAAGAGAAGAGTATTCAGATGCACCAAGACTGTATACACAATAAAGACTTTCTTCGCCAGACTGAGTTCAGGGTCTCTGTGCTTGTCCCTTGTCAGACCCCTCCATGTTCCGGGGAAGGCCTCGCGCGAGCTCAACAGGAGGAGAACGAACAGAGTAATGATACTAAAACCTGGTAAGCATCGATACAACCACTGAGTAAACATGTTGATAGCTTTATAAGGATAAGAGAAGGTATGCAGCAGAACAGTAGGAAGTACAGTCAATTTTTGCATCAGAACAGTGAATAAAATTGCAACCTCCAAGCTAAGTGATCAACGGACCACTCATTGTAAGAGACAAACAACATGGCGAGTCCAGGATGGTAATTGATCATCAAGTTGAATTGGCATTGACTTGATGTTTTGATCTCAGAAACTAACCCGCTGAAACTCCACAATCGGCAGCCGCAACCCTCAACGTTGATCAGAGTCAGAGTTGGGGTAATGAAGAAACGAGCCCGCTGCTCAAAGACGAATAGCGCTGTTTGCTCTGGAGTCTCTCTGTATTTGTAAAGCGCCTTCTCGTACAGCATCCAAGCTTCTACATTTGTTATCGCACCCGCCGTAGAATCCAATATCGGCCCAATAAGGGACGCTAAGGAGCTCATAAGCATCACTCTAGCCACCTGAAAGTCCAAGTGTAGATACTGGTCCATTGCAACCGAGATTAATTGCGAATAGTAGCAATGATGCGCATGCTAACACCCGCGTTATGTCTTTGACATTCTATTTCGCATGCAATGACCATAGTAACAGAGTGCAAATTAGTAACAGAGTCGCGTGGCCAGAAAATTATACCGCTTTCGTGGACTTGCTGAGAGCCTTCTTGTTTATAGATGTAAATCGACCATGGCTCTGGAGTAGCGATGGAAGCGGAGTCAGCGTGTTAAGTCGGCCGTGAACATACATATTGCAGACCAACAATACTGCCTCCAGACTGGTCTGTCCGTACTATGTAGTACCTCAGAGTATACCTGGTCCGTGACCGTAGCACATGGCCCACGCCCAGACAGCCAGGAACCGTGCTGAGTCTTGTGACACCCATGCGGTGCATGTTTTCGAAGACTAGAGCAACAAAACACTGAAGACCGTCGATCAGCGTTCGTCAGTCCATGACCATGAATCTGGAGCACCCAGTCGAGAGTAGTTCTTGGCTATGATTCTCGCTCTTCTTCATAGTAGAATCCTTGATGACGTGAAGCTATACGGACTGTCAGGACAGCGTAAACGGAGAGATTGCGTCATAGCTCGTGGCGCTATCGAGGCAGGCTGTGGGCCAATCAGAGCGCGGCCCCTATCAGCCTCGGCACCTCCCGGGCAGGCTTGGCAGGTTGCCTGCACTGCCCTGGCCACCTTTCCAAGGTTCAATCTCACTCAATTTCTGATTCTCAACTCTTCACATATCCTTCACTTTATACAAAGATGGCCTACCTCACTGCCACCGAAGTTGTTGCCCATCCGGCCTACAAGCACCTTGACTGGAATCTGCCCCCGACCACTTCCGGCACTGTCCCAGTCGCCCAGAAGCGCCGCGGCGGCCCTATCAACCTGTACTACGAGATCCATGGCCATGGTCCCAAAAAGCTAGTGGTGCGTATCTCGCCCGTAAACTCTCAGAACAATGCTAATATATCTACCAGTTCATCATGGGTCTTATGGCCGCCCACGGCGACTGGAAGCGCCAGACCAAGTTCTTTGGTCATGACAAGGCAGACGAATACTCCGTCCTTGTCTTCGACAACCGCGGCGTCGGCAAATCCGACAAGCCCATCTCTTACTATTCTACCTCCGAGATGGCGCAGGACGCCCTCGACCTCCTTTCAGGCATCGGCTGGCTCGATCTCTCTGCGCCGCCAAAGCGAGACCTTAACGTCGTCGGCGCAAGTATGGGCGGCATGATTTCTCAGGAAGTCGGAATGCTCATTCCCGACCGACTGGCTAGCTTAACGCTCTGCTGCACGGCCCCACGAGTTGAGCGGACGGCGCCGTTCTTGGAGAACCTGCGTGAGCGCGCGGAGATGTTCATTCCGCGCAACATCGACTACGAGTTGAATCGGTTGGCGCACTCACTGTTCCCTGACAACTTTTTAGCTCAACCCGACGATGAGTATGATGATCCTGAGAAGAATTTCCCAACGAGGCGAGACCGATTTGCCGCTGGACGGCTGCGGAAGCTTGAGGATACCGAGGGGTTTACGAAGAAGGGGTTCTTGATGCAGATTGTTGCGTGCAATTTTCATCACAAGTCGCCTGCCCAATTGAAGGAGCTGGGCGACAAGGTGGGGAGGGAGAGGATTGCGGTGTTGCATGGAACTGTTGACCGGATGCTGACGTTCCATCATGGCGAGCTGTTGAACAAGGAGATTGGCGAAGGGATATTGTATAAGGTGTGGGAGGGGAGTGGGCACATGCTGCCGTGGGAGAAAGAGAGCGAGTTCAACCAATTGGTTGACGACCTTATTCAGCGATGCAACTAGTTAGAATTACTAGACTTAGATACCAGCTTTATCCAATTTACTTGCGCCACTCCTTCATATCTTGAGAGTCGAAAGCTCGCTAAATACTGGTAAGAATGTCCGACATGAAGATCGTGGTCCAATCCTACTGCATGCCAATCTTATATAACGCACGGTCTACAGGGTTAGAAGGCCTAGAAGCCAAGCGGTCAAAACTAAGATACGTGTACGGCACCGAGGTTCGGCTGTCAGATCGTATACTGGCGATCATAAAGCACTAACGCCAGCGTTCCAGCATAAGCGTACCAGCTGAACTCAGCTCGCCAGCCCTACCTAAATCTGGAGAATGTGTGCGACCGTCCTTGTTCCACAAGACTCGAGTCCCGCCAGGGAAAGAAGAGAATTGTCCGGAAAACTCCGCATCCACGGTCGCAGGAAGTGACATGCCATATCCGGAACAATGGCGACAGCCAATAGATGCCTCACGAGATTGATCGTAGCCTTTGATTGCATCATTGCAGCGGGATTGTGGCAGATTGGTCCTGTAGGATAGGCGCCAAGAGAAGACCGCTCTTTGTATTTTCCTTCAGGGATATCGGCTGACAGGGGTCAGTAATAGTAAATAAGACTCAAAATAATTACTTGTGTCGCTGAACAATGAGGGAGCACAAAGCGTCAGCCACAACCAGACAGGCGAACAAGGTGGACTGCACCGCCACTTTCCGCCGCAAGCGTTCGAGATCAAATCGAAAAGCTTGGCATCTGGACGGATGCAGCCTGCGACAGTAGTTTTGCAAAGTCACACATATATTATAGGCATTATAGGCTTAAGGCTGGAGAGTCAAACAAGACAGTGCTATTAAATTGGCTATGCATGGGTGTCAGAGAGCGCTCGAATGATATGCGCCCATTCGCCTAGCGCTGCGACCCCTGCCAGCTCTTAAGCCTCTTATCTTCCGGCTGCTGCGTGGCTGCTTACTTTTTCTTTTTTTCGCCTGCCTTTAAATTCAGCAGCAAATTCCAGACCGTACTTTTGGCTATCTCGTCCATATTTATTGAAAGGACGTCCTATTTTGGGCGTTGAGCCTGTTCAATCTCTTTCTTTCTTTCCTTCTGTTCTTGCTGCCTAGCGCGGTCCCGCTATTCAAGTCCGCACCTCTCCTCTCTGCTCCGGCTCTTCTCAACCATCCACCTCATCTCTTTCACGCTTCAGCCATGTCGTGTCGAAATCCCGCCATCCGCACACATCCCTCTATCATGAGCAGCAACAGAGGCTAACGCCGGCTTTCACATTGTCGACCCGACTCGATTTGAACGATCGGCACTTGGAGCAAGGCGCATTCAAAAAGTCGCGTGGCCCTCGCTGATCGACATTCCTTGTCTTCTCGAATGCTCGTCGAATTCTCCGAAAATTCTTTGGGGAATATAATAACGTACATATACACCTGTTACCCAATCGCCGATCGCCGTGGCAAGACGGTGCAACCGTCGCCCTCGCCGGAATGTATCTCCCAAAGAAGGTATACAATCGGGTGTCGCAGCACAAGGCCAAATTACCCTGGCTGAGGCACCTGCACCTGAATTTCATTGTTATCCACCATATCTATATCATTTCTATGGCTTTGATTACATCTATCATCATTTACCCGGGTAATAACTTGGCGTACATCGATGCGCTGTTCTTCTCCGCCGGAGCTGCTACCCAGAGCGGTCTGAATACGGTGGACTTCAACCTGCTTCAAACTTACCAGCAGGTGATCCTTTACTTCGTCTCGATGCTTACCACTCCGATATTCATCAACACCGTCCTCGTCTTTGTCCGGCTTTACTGGTTCGAGAAACGATTTCAGCACATTGTTCGAGACGCCCGCGGCCTCCGCTCGACTAGATCACGGAATCGGACAATCAGCGAATCAAAAGACTCGTTATCATCTGGCAGGGAAGAAGCGGGGATCGGCGGTCGCCCGATCGTGGTGTTGCGCAACGATTTTGCCAACCCGCCGCAAGGGGATGCCCCGCGGAGCGCTCCCGTGCCCCCGGACGAGACCGACACCGACTCTGGCTCCCCGACCTCCACTGCTAGTAGCGGTAGACCGGGGCAAAGCCAGGGCCAACCAGCTACAATCAATCGCGATTTTGGTAACATTCGGATACCTGCTCAACTCAGCCCCGAGCATCACATTGCATTGTTGGAGAAACAAAGGAAGACCAAAGGCGCTCTGCGCATTCCCAGCCCTAGAGAATATGATCGCGGTGGAGCACCAGAGGTCCTTGAAGAGGAGGAAAATGAGGACACCAACAATCTTTCCAAAACCAAGTCTGGTCAATCCGAACCGCGGAGCCCCAGAGACGTCGATGGAGACAACACAGCCAACATGGACGGACCACATATCACCTTCACTGAGCCCCAGTTACCGCCGTCAAGAACAAGGAACGAGACAAAGGAGGCCGATGCGATGACCCACGTGACTCGGAGGTCAACATTCAACGGCATTCGCCGCACTTTGACGGAGGACCCGGACCGGACTACGCTGCCATACCTAAGTTATCAGGCCACGGTCGCCCGCAACTCTAACTTCATTGCTCTGACCGAGGAACAGCGTGATGAATTGGGAGGCATTGAATACCGGGCGCTGAAGACGCTGGCCTTTGTATTAGTCATGTACTATGTATGCTTCCATCTCATTGGTATATTTGGCTTGATGCCGTGGATTATGGAGACAGGCTGGGGGGATGTCGTGAAGCAGGCAGGCCAAGGACGCCCATGGTGGGCGATCTTCACTTCCGGCTCAGCCTTCAATGATGTTGGGTTTACCCTCACAGCGGACTCGATGGTGTCCTTTCAGACCGCGATCTGGCCTTTGCTGCTCCTGACATTCCTCATCATCATTGGCAACACGGGCTTCCCTTGTATGCTGCGCTTCATCATCTGGGTAACGTCGAAAGTGTGTTCTAAAGAAACGCCGCTCTGGGAAGAGCTGAAGTTTCTTATGGATCACCCACGACGGTGTTTTACGCTGCTGTTTCCACGCAATGCGACTTGGTGGCTTGTTGCGATTCTTGTTTTCTTGAACGGGCTCGATGTTTTACTCTTCATCTTCTTGGATGTAAGTTCTCGGTATTGTCTAGTTTTTTTTTTTTTTTTTTTTTTTTTTTTTTTGGTCATAGCTAATTATCATTGTAGCACGACAACAGCAGCGTCACTTCATTGCCCCCTGGAATCAGGTTTGTGGCCGGTCTCTTCCAGGCTTCCAGCACCCGAACAGCCGGGTTCGCCGTGGTATCACTGGCCGATGTCCACCCGGCCGTTCAAATCTCCTACATGATCATGATGTACATCTCCGTTTTCCCCATCGCCATCTCCCTTCGCCGCACAAACGTCTACGAAGAGAAGAGTCTCGGAATATTCCCAGACGAAGAAGTGATCGATGATGAGAATCAAACAGCACCAAGTTATATCGGTACTCACTTGCGTAGGCAACTGGGTCATGATCTCTGGTTCGTCTGTGCCGGCCTGTTCATCATTACATGCATTGAGGGCAACCGTCTTCAGGACAAGAACGACTACTCCTTCCAGGTCTGGTCCATCCTTTTCGAGGTCGTCTCCGCTTACGGTACTGTCGGTCTCTCTCTCGGGTATCCCGGCGTTAACGCCTCCTTCACCAGCCAGTTACGCACCGGCTCGGTCTTTATCATTATTCTCATGCAAATTCGAGGCCGGCACCGTGGGCTACCACACGGGCTTGATCGCGCGATTATGCTTCCCTCTGAGTCTCTGCATCAGAAGGAAGTTGAAGATGCAGAACGGCGCATGCGCAGGCGCGCGTCGAATCTCAGTCAGATGGGCTCTCTGGGCATGCAGCAGTCGCAGGCCAGGTCAGAGGCTAACAGCGTTGGCCACTCCTCCGCGCTGGACGCGGCTGGCCGGAATCGGGAACTCAACTTTAATACAGAGATGAACACGGGTAACACCGCCGTGGAGATGATGCCCATCCGTAGGCCGCCGACTGTCAGGTCGCAGCAGCAGGAGCAGTGATTCTTTTTAGCGTGCTTCTCTTTTTTTTCTTCTTCTTTTCATATCTATTATAGAATATACATAGATCGGGCTGAGTTGCGTTGCTTATTAGCGGGGTTATCTTTGTCGGGGCTATCTTGTGCTGATTAATTGGTTTGGTTGATTTGAGCGAGGCTTTTTATGGCAGGGTACGGGATACTCTAACAGAACCCTCCATAATATGGACGATCTATTCATCTATCCTTCTTTTCTACTTCTTCTGCCTAAGAATGTGATATACTTATGGAATGTGCTGTCAATTTGTCAGTGACATGAATCTAGAACCCCGGGCCGGGGCCAGTGGAGCGTACCAGTCCAAGCAGAACCCCACCCGATAAGCATACCTTAGACTGCTGCACAGGGGCTGCCGCCTAACACACCTCCAACTCTTAACACCACCTCCCTCCTTCGTCCTCTCCCACCCCATTTCTCCGAGATGACACTCTCAAAAGGCGCAGAAGCCGAAAGCGGCACTACAAGCACAAGCACACCCCACCACATCGTGTGCCTCGAAGAATGCCACTGCGCAATCCCCACCTTCTCCTTCCCCCACACCTACACCGGCTACGCCTCAACGTCCCTCTCAACGCCCGAAATAACGTCCCGCCTCCACGATGCCACAATCGCAATCACGACCCTCGTCCCCATAACACGCGAGATCCTCGCCGCATGCCCGAAACTCCAATGCGTCGTCGTCATGGCGACCGGCGTCGAATGGGTCGATATCCCCGCCTTCCAGGAACGCGGGGTAAAGGTGGTCAACTGTCCCGGCGCGAACGTAAGCACCGTTGCCGAGCACGCATTAGCCCTATATTTTGCAGCTCGCAGGAAGATCGTGGAACTACATAATGTGACCGTGTCGAGCGATGAGTACGCGGAGAAGCGGACGCTCGTTCAGAGGTTCGCCAATGGGCCGCCGCATACGACGCTGCAGGAGGTCGTGGCGATTGTGGGGTATGGGGCGTTAGGAAAACGCATTGAGAAGGTTCTTCGCGCGCTGGGGATGCAGGTTCTCATTGCGGAGCGGAAGGGCGCCATGGGGGTTGATGTTCGTGAGGGGCGGGTGCCGTTTGAGGTTGCGATCGCGCATGCGACGGTTGTTATGGTTGCTGTTGCGAAGAGTGTGGAGACGGTTGGGTTGATATCTGAGGGGGAGTTGAGGAGTATGAGGAAGGATTCGCTCGTGATTAATGTTGCGAGGGGAGGGATTGTTGATGAGTTTGCTCTTGTTAGAGCGTTGAGGGAGGGCTGGATTGCTGGCGCGGCGACGGATGTCTTTGATGGGGAGCCGCCTGTTAGAGGGCAGAATGTTTTGCTTGAGGAGGGTGTGCCGAATTTGACGCTTTCGCCGCATGTTGCGTGGTTTTCGGAGACGACGATACGGAATTTGCAGGATTTGCTTGTTGAGGGGGTTGAGGGGTTTGTCGAGGGGAACTTGGTGCATGTTGTTCGTTGAATGATGGCTGGGCGCAGATGAGGCCCCTTTGATACACTTTGAGGCACTGGCTTAGCTCGATGAAGGGTAACGGCAAGCCTCCGGAGGGACATGAAGAAGGTATGGGGACTCTTTAGACCTTCATTTGATGACGCCTATGAATTGATGAAGTAACGCCTAGCAGCTCAGGCACGGTCCAAAAGCATAACAGCATAGAAACAGCAAAGTCAATAACAGTTACTCCTACCTAGTCTTTAAGGCATTTGCACTTAAGGCACGAGGCTGACTGGGCGGAGAGCCACCAGGCGTGATTAACCCCTGGAGGACGGTTGTCGTCACTCCGGATAAAGCTGCGTTAGCTATGGTTCATTCCGGGTTCAAGCACCCCCGTGTCAGCGCAACTACACTTCTCGCGAATGTTTCGGCCGAAGCCACAGCTGATCGCGGTCCCGGCCGTCATCTTATGGCAAACGAGAGGTGGATGGAAGCCGCCAATCATGTGTGTATCGCCGCTTTGGGCTTGCGGCCGGGGCTCCCACCGATGGAGCACACTACTCTCCTAACAGTCCTGGCTGACAGCCCAAGGATGCTGCAGCGGCTCCTGCTCATCCCGACGCCAGGATAGTGTGCAACCTACGCCCGCCATGATCATTGTTTACCCGCTCATGCACTCTCTTGGGCAACCACTGCTGGTGCCACTTTGTCGGTTTGTTAGCTAGCGATCAGGCTCTTGGAATTGCGGCCGACGAGCACTCCTCTCTTGCGATATAACCGTCAAATGTCGCCTTTTTATTACGATGTGTTTCTTTGTCAGCCCTGAGCTCCCGTCTGCCCTTGCTATCTCTGCCTATGCCGTCATTTGTCAGAGTCATGTCGTGGTCTGCTCCTTACGACGGGTCTATCGACTCTATCCCACGTTACCCCCAATTTCCATACGCTGGGGTAGGCAGGGCCCCATACTCCCCGGACCCCTTTACGTATTCTCCGCCCGAGAGCTATGATTACACCCTAGCCACCTCGCCGTACAATTACCCGGTCACCCATCTTGCGGATCAGTCTTCTCTGGTGGCCACCTATGCAACCGGTGCACTTTCCAAACCTATCAATCGGCCATCTAACACAACTTCAGCCAATTACACGGCTAATCGCCATGTGATCTCCGGCCTAGATCAAAGGGTAATGGACGCAGCGACCGTGCCCTCTTGGAGTCCTGATATGCCACACACCGTTGCAACCAATCCCAAATCCAAGATTCTATCACTCGTCCCAGTTGTCGAAGATAGTCCCATAAACGAGGTCCATGTCAAGGAGATCTATCACCAGCCGAAAGCAAGGTATTTCCCGAACTCCAGCTCTACCTTCTGACTTCGATGCTCGTAAATACGTTCGTCGAACTGACCGTGGTTGCAAACCTAGTCCCCCTCTGCTGAGATGTAAATGGGCCGGCTGTACATACGACGGCAGCTTCGCACGCATCCATGATCTAAGACGCCATGTTGAGACCAAGCATATCGCGCCTCGTTCATACAGATGCCCCGAACTTAGATGCGGAGGGAAAGCTTTCAATAGGAGAGAGAATTTGAAGGAGCATATGCGGCGGTTTCATGCGGATGATGATTCTTAGTTTGAGTTGAGGATAGGCACGGGCTCTACGATAGTCATTGTGGGTGGTGGTGAATTGCAAATGCATTGGTTTGTTGGAAGGAGTCTAGGTGCTGAAGGTAATGTCCTTGACTACCTGGTTCGAGGGCTTTGCCTTACTTCTTCCTTTATCCTGATTATCGTCGAAGCCATTGTATGTCGTCGAAGAGAATGTGTCCGTATCAGACCTGTTAGGGCACGGTAAATTGGCAAGTTCAAGAAAGGAGCGAACCCAAACCTTAATGATCCTTCTGTTTTGGTGTTGATGCTCTCCGACTGCACCCAGGCGCTTTTGCACAGAGGAACCGAGATTGCGCTTGTTCGGCCTTGCGCTCATCAGTCTTTTCACGTTTCCCTTGATCATCCAAAACGTCATGCATACGGCTTATGCGTGATGTACGGTGGCAAATTATCCCCGCCAAACTGGGGCCGTGCTCCCGGCTGCAACGGAGATAGCAGCTCGCCGACTTTCTCACACTGTGATTGACGTCGAGATGTCCGGCGCTGCAGTCTCAGTTCTACCTAGTAGTGCCTCCCAAGGCGGCTACACTCGGTGTCCCGATCTGTCACGGTCGTTTAGTGTACGTAGATGTCATAACAACGCTTATCTCTCTGCTGACGAGTGACGATCAGGAACATCCGGGGTTTTGCCGGTGCCGGACCCACGGCTTGGGAATGGAGCCGACTTTGCCTCATCCGGCAATAATACGGGGCAAATCCCCAGCGTTGCCCACAGTACCCGGGCCGGTGATCGGGACGAGTTTTTCATATCTCAGCCCGCTATCGGCCGGAATCTCTTTCTGTCTCTGGACTTCGGATCCTGGTCTTGCACGATGGAGAAGGAAATGCCGGACGACAATAACGGAAAGCCTCCTATTTTGGAAGATGCTGTCTTTGGTGAGATCCAAGAGGGCGGCGTCAACTATCGTGATGTGAGTCTGTCCGAATCAGGGTTTCTCGGGCAAGGCCGGCCTAATCGTGACATATTCAGGTCGGCTGGAAAGGGACGACGGTTCTCATGATGAAGGCCCAGATGGGTCTGGGGGTTCTCTCCATTCCCCAGGTTTTCGATACTCTGGGGATTATACCGGGGATTCTGATCGTGCTCGCCATCTCCGGCATGACCTGTTGGTCAAATTGGATGGTGGGCGTCTTTAAATCGCGTCACCCGGAGGTGTACGGAATCGATGATGTTGGGAGGAAGATATTCGGCCGTGTTGGCTTCGAAGTGCTGGGTGCTGCGTATGCCCTATGTGAGTCACATTAGCCATGACACAAGTCCCTTCCTAACAGTATCAGTCTGGATCTTTGTGGGCGGTTCCGGTATGCTGAGTATCTCGATTGCTCTCAATGCCCTCTCAAATCATGCAATCTGCACGGCCATCTATGTTGTCATTGCCGCAGCGCTCGGGTTTGCGTTTTCGAGTATCCAAACAATGGCAAAGATGAGTTTGCTCGCTTGGATAGGTACCGGATGCATTATTGTCGCAGGTGAGTCATTCACGAAAGATGTCTGTAGCGTTCCTTTCTGACTGATCTCAGTATCAACTGTTACCATCGCCGTCGGAGTCCAGGGCCACCCTCCCGCAGTCGACGGCGTCATTCCCGAATCCGATTACAAACTGTTCGGCAGCCCTAGCTTTGCCGATGCCATGGCCGCCATCTCGACCGTGTGCCTGAGCTATGCTGGAACTCCGGCATTTTTTCACATCGCTGCCGAGATGAGGGACCCCAGACTGTACAATCGGTCCCTGGCAGTCTCTCAGGCCATCATCACGGTCATTTATGTGGTGTGCGGAACGGTCGTATACTATTACTGCGGTTCCCATGTTGCATCGCCAGCGCTGGGTTCGGCAGGATCCGTGATCAAAAAGGTTTGTTACGGTATCGCCCTGCCCGGCCTGATTGTTTCAATGGTCTTCCTGCTCCATGTAAGTTCTTCCCAAAAACTTCAACTTCAGCCACTGACTGTTCTGCAGTTGCCCGCTAAACAGATTTTCGTCCGTATGCTCCGCGGCTCGAAACATCTCACCGGACATACCCTGATCCACTGGGTAGCCTGGCTCGGATCAACGTTTGCCGTGTCGCTGATCGCCTATATCATCGCCAGCGCCATCCCTGTCTTCAGTAGTCTTGTTTCATTCGTCGGTGCCCTCTTCGGAACGCCGATCTGCTTCCAGCCTTTTGGTTGCATGTGGCTATATGATAACTGGGGGTCTGGAAGAGCTGGAAAGCCATTGAGCTGGTGGCTCAAGGCAGGGTGGAGCTTTTTTATGATCATAGCCGGTTGTTTCTTGACTATTTCCGGGACGTATGGATCAATTGTCAGCATCATCGATTCGTACAACGCGAGCGGGGGTTCGTCGGCTTGGTCTTGTGCCAATAACGATGTATAGATTAGCGGTGCATGACAACGAAGGAGTATGCAATTGCATTACTGGCGTATCTACTAGACTGGTATGGTATCGGACGACTGATTTATTGACTTGTGTTAGAATAGATTGAATGCAAATTATGACTCAAAAGAAGACTGTTTCAAGTGAGGACTAACCTTAGGTCATCGCCGGAGCCAGCGTCTCCAACCATATGAGCCCATTACTCGACAAGAATCAAGTCGCAATCTTTAGTCGCTAACACGATCATATTTTGCGATTTCGTTGTCTAACCAAGACCGCACTGATATCCTTGACCAGCCAGGCGGCAAGCGTCGGCTTGTCTCCGTTGTCCTGACCCAAAGGGACGCGAAATCTCACTTCCTTTTTCAGGTTGAAGGCATGGTTATGAACATTGGTGAGCAATTGGCAGCGCCGATGCGAATTGTCTTGTGCTGCCATCGCATCGCGTTGCCTCGGTCAGCCATCGTGCTTTCGGTTTTAATCCGGCCCGAACTTCAAGCCAGGAAGACCAGGAAAGCAAAAAGACCTCGTCTGAGCATGGCTCTTCGAAAGACTCCATTCATAAAATTTCGTCCGCTATCCAGGAAAAGGAGACGAGGAATGGAAAAGAGACGAGAGTGTCAAGGGCGAGGAGAAAGCTGACAGGGGTCAGCTCAACCCGCGTCAGACGCAAGTTTTCAACCCGGCCACATTGATGCCCCAACCATCAAGGAACAACAAAAATATGGATTGACAGCAAAAGGAAACCCTCAATGCACGTTTTGTTGATGGAATGATGGTTGTATGCCAAACGGTCTGATCCGGAGTCCGTGGGACCGGGGAAACAGCCGCCGGAGAACTCCCCGGCGCCCGGAGGCGGTTGCTGTTTCCCGTTTGTGTTTCCGCGCATTGATGGTTCTCTATCTCCCTTCTTTCCGACTCTCTTCCACGCCCTGACGACCGTGCATTATGGTATATTGTCGGCATAGATGCCCTTGTCGCGTCGGCGAGCTCGAAGCTCATGCTTCCATCGCGTATCGCCTCCAGTGAGGTATGGATAGATGTGTGGATACCGAGGTTGCGCTGTGATCGTTGGCTATTGGAGAGGGTAGACGGGCCGAAGTCAGAGCACGGAGCTCCACTGTACTGTTATCCGGTTTGTATGGGCCATGTCAAGAGTATTGCTATAGGGACAAGGGGAGCTTCGGCTACTGCAGGTCAGAGGGGCACCTACCAGGCGATGTCGCCTGCCACCATCTCCTTCGGAAAGAGTGCCCTTTGATTCAGAATCATCTGAATTTTCCTTTGTTGTGGCAAACCCTAATTGCTGAGTTGAGCATGGCATCGTCTGTTTGGTCTGGCTCTGAAACGCGAGGCACAGATAGATGAGCCCGAAACCGTGGAGGATAGCCGTGATCCCTGCGCCGTGAGATTGACAATCACGCACTTGTCGAGTCTTATCGTTGATTAAAAAGACCTCGCACTAATCAAAGCCAGCATGCCCCTCTTGTTATCCAAAAGAAATGGTCCGAGCTTTGCTGCGGCGGCACCGAAGTAAGCGGATTCCAGCGGAGAATCGGTCTGTGTCCCGGGGTTGTTCTCGCAGACAACCATTACAGCGGCGTGGTGAAACGCGATCATGCTCACAGACGGCCAATGATCTCTGCGCTTGTCGCTAGAGGCTGGATCTCGTGCTACGCAATGACCGCGCGAAAAGTCCCAGTATATGAGAGGAAGAATGGAAAAGTCTGGCAAAGGGGCTGACGTTGCCCCCGCCCTTGTCTGTCACACTCACACTCAGACGCAGGCGCACCTTTACCGGCATCCTGCACATCTCCACATGATCTGCATGCGAGAGGGTCCAGCACCACAGCCCTGGAGGTCTACCGGTAAGAGCGCTCAGCGGATCGATTTTCTCGAATAGCTGGGGGGTGCAGCAGAAGTCAATATCGACTAATGCTTCGCAGTTCGCCAAAACCATACCCTCTCACCGCAGGTTGTACGGCCCACTCGATAATTGCTGCTGCTAACGCTGACCTAGCCTTCAGCATCCCCCTCTTGCGCAGTCTGTATGTTGACTAGGCTGTCTGAATACTACAAATACCTGCAGCTACTTCTAAATAGGCGGCTAAAGGGCTTTTCCAGGCTCTGCTAACACCTGTGGTTAAAAATATGACCGCACAGGACGGCTTCCGAACCTTCGTTCGCTAAGTGTTAATTGTTTGTTCGACACTGATGGCTTGAAGAATATCGCTTGGGGGGTACCTGGACATGGTGCAGTGTGCGCGGACCTAGCTCTACTTCTACATCCTTTGCCTGAGCCTCGTTGTAGTACAGACATGCACCGAGAGGCCAATCCTTGAAACTGGGAAAGTCTGGCCTGGACCTCGAGCGCTGGCCGGATCATAGAATGGCGAAGGGCGGGAAGGCATGGCTGCATGAAGGATATGTCATTCCTCAGCCCTATCCACCAGTCGTCTACCGGAGAGTGGCAACGCCGGTGGTACAAAACAAGGCACAGAGGCAATAGCTCAGCTTTGTTTCTTCATCTCCATGAACCCTTTCAAGTTATACCCCACTGGGGGCTTCTCCATTGGCATGCTCCTGTCCGTGGCATCGGATGCAAGGACCAACCCAAACCTGCTGCTGCAGGCCCCAATACAAAAAGCGATCTGTCAACATGCACAGGCACTCCACTCCTCTGCGTTGGGCGCAGCCTAGAGAATAGAAACCGGCAAACATATCTTGATTCGTGATCCAACGGGGTCAGGGCAAGCTCTATTCACCGTATACTTAAGGAAAGATATGCTATGCCCTTATCCTGCTTGTCTGCGCCGCGGTGCCTCCTCATTCACCTTCCGGTCCTGACATGGATTCCCTACTACATCCCGAATAAAGAATGTCAAGCAGTCAATTTGAGATTTGAAGCCAAGATAGGGCCCATCATTCTGGGGCCTTGCCTGCAACGACGAAAATCATATAAATTCGAGTTGTCCTGCAGCATCCTCTCAGCTTGTCCAGCAAGCAATCAATGATTTAGCCGGTGTGTTTACTCTCATTGCAACGCTCCTTCGTCATTCAAACTTTCTACCTACGCCATGTCGGGCTCGTACCGGTTCTGCTACAATATTCCACCGAGTGACCAGGATGGTTGGATCACTGATGTGTTTGCGGACTATCCCGCTCCTGTTGAAACCCCGCAGACCACCGCCGGCTTCTTTCCTATCCGCCTCCCTCAGGGCTTTCACCATACTACTTTCCCCTTGAGTACACACCTGGCTCCTCCATTGCCTCTCAATACACTGCACGATCCTCACACCTGCAATGCCGCCCAATCTGCGTCCCCGCACCCTGGTGTGGAGTTCTCGACAGTTTCTGCTCGGAGGCAATCCCTCCAGCATCCGATGTCAAGCAATGCTGGGCGGACAGCCACTGCTACGATGAACACTAGCCACATACACTCGGAAGTTTTCAATCAGGATGTTGTGGGAGTTAATGGGGTCTTTTCCGCGGGTGAGACTGACCATTCGCCCCCGGATCCCTTCGATACTCCTAGCCGCACTGATACCGGGTTTGTCTCCTTCAATAAATCATCCTCGGTTTAAAGCTAACTAGGTTATAGATCGACTACCGCCAGTACCGGGTCATGGATTTGCCCCTGGGAAGGCTGCACCTACCATGGGACCTTTGGGAGAAAGGGCGACCTCCAGAGGCATATCAAATCGAAGCATGTCTTTCCCAGGTGGTATAAGTGTCTGTATGGATGCGGGAAAGCCTTTAGTCGCAATGACAATAGGACGGCCCACCATGTCCGAGTTCACGGCCAGAGACCCAGAGTCAGCCGGCGTTGAAATTTCGTCTGTTGTCGCTTGCCGTGCAAGCTTTTTTATCTTTTATTCTCAGTGGGCAGGATACCCTGAGAACAGAGAAGCTTGGTGCTTGTTCTAATTACCTCTTATTGTTTCCAGTATGACTTCTGAGATGGCATTGTGCTGGTCCATGGTTTCTCAGGTAGAACCTAAGAGTACTTAGCAGTTCCATTATCGAACATTGCCTATGCTACTAGTGGCAGCGGCCGCCCATGATTATCTGCCGATGGAGAAATGATCCTTGAATCCCTGCCTTCTCCCCGCCACTAGAAACCAGGCGTCAACTAGCACGGAGATTGGGTGGCGGTCGATCGCTCAATAGAGTTCTGCTGCCTGAAACATGCAGATTGTGGTCGACATCGCGCAGCCTCCGGGACACCATATATAAATGTCCGACGGATAAATTTACTCCCGTTTTGATCCACAAAGTATCGAGGCCTTGTGGCTATTGCCTCAATGCTGCTGGCCAGTCGCCCAATTCGGAGCACTCTACGTGGTCTCCATTCACGGGGCAGACAACAAGGCGAATCTGGGCAGTGAGTGAGGAGTTGGTTGGTGGGCCCGGGCTTCTGCAACACCATCCCGGTGTTCCTCAGTATCCGCTGGATGCGAGCCTATATCAGCACGAGAGGAAAACCCGGGCAGAGTCGGAAATCAAGGTGCCTGCGAGGGCAAAGCCTGGGCAAACGGTGGGAATGCACTCACAGCCCAGCAGGCAAAATGAGGCAGAATCCAATGCTCCTGTTGCCATTCTTTCTACTCCGGTGTAGGTAGCAGGGTGAGCAATGCATGTCTCTGCATTTGTTTTGTTGTTGTTTCAGACTCTGTGCAATCTTCGTTTCCATCAGCCAACGAGGAACTCGGACTAAGCGCTCTGGTTTCATGTCTCACGTCTGGCCAATCTGACGGAGGTGCGGCTCTGCTTACCACAACTGATGGAATCTGCCTTCCTGCAACCTTCTGATCAGACTTGCCTTGGTTTTCACTTCGTTGCAGCCTTGAATCGAGAACACCACCACTACTTCAATGCCTTGGCTCTCGCTTTCCGTATACCCATGCCCTCAAAGGCGGGTCACAGCACAGATGCGTGGTTTTTCAACCAGGTCCGGTACTCCTTTAGGTGGACTACGACCCGTTGTGGTTTGGCTTCTATCTAGACTCATATCGGCTTCAGCCGGCGATATGTTGTGGGTATGAAACTTCGTTTCTTTTTCCTTATTCTTTGCTGGGGATGTGGCAATAAGCTCACGGGCTGCAACAGCACTCTTGTCATCCGGCGTTTGCGGCAGTTCCACGGCGGTTCCTATTGAATGCAACATCGTTCTTTCTCTATTACACTCCCCGTCTATGCTAATCATTCTCTATCCACATCTACAATCCACACGGCCGGCCGTACGAGACTCAGAGCTTGGACCGTTTAGGAACTCCGATATGTTTCTCCCACTGCTCGTCGATCCGAACCCTCTCTTCATGCGGAACGCCCTTCCACGCCTCCCGATACCTCCTCGCCTTCTCCTCCCACGCGGACACTCTCGAATGCACAAAGTCCGTGGTGGCATCTGCGCTCTCTCGCACAAGCTCCATTGGGACCAGGTGCCCTGCCGGTAAAACAACCTCCTCTACAGCGCCAGTCTGCACACCACCGCTCCCACCAACGCCCGTCCCCGTGCTCTCCATCTTCTGCCTCCGCGCCTCCGGAGTCGAAAGCTCGGACTTTTCCCCGAAGAGATACAGGACTGGTGGCTTGATATCCGGCAATCGGTGGAACATCAACGCCGGTTCGGGGCGATAGGAGGGACAGTCTTTGTCGATATCGTCGGGGTGCATATCCTCCTCCGGATTCCCACGAGGGAGACCAGAGCGCTCGTCTATGTACGAGGGACGGACATAATAGAACAGCTCTTGCGCTTTCGTTGTTGCCAATGTCACGGCCTCCGGTCCGTTCTGCTCTGTAGCCGGATATAGTGGCGTTGGTAGCTGGCGAAGGCCATACTGCGTCCACTTTTCGAACACTCTCTCATCCCACGCTTGGTAGAACGAACTTGTCTTGAACTTCTTCACGGCTTCCGCGCGAGACGGCCATATGTCTCGCCTGTATGTGGATGCCTGCGCGAACTTGGTCCCGGGATTTGAGCGCTGGATTGTGGGATCAATCAGCACCAGTGCGCTGAACAGAGTCGGATGCATCAGAGACAAATGCGCTAGCTGCATTGCGCCCATGCTGTGCCCGATCCCGACGACTGGTTGCTGGATTTGGTCTTGAAACCAGTTGATCATAGAAAAAAGGTCACGGGCGTGGTCGTGCCAGTCGGCTGGATGCCGGTCAGGATTGACGTATTAGATAGTGCGAGAGTAGACATACGGTCATCCCCAAGGATCTTCTCATTCAAGACGCCACTCTGCCCCTGTTGGGCAACATCCGCGATCCAGATCGACCTAATCCGCCGATTATGGCTCCGGAGCCGCTCATACATATCCTCCCAGAGTGGCTCATAAAGCTCCTTCAGGAAGCCATTTGCATGTGTTCCAATGATGGTAACATCGCCATACTTTGGGTCTGGATTATCAAGCGGAATATACTGCTTTACGGCAAGTCTCAGCTCGTTCTCATGACCCGGTTTGACGGCGCCCAGGCGCTCTCGAATATGATGGGCCCGGACTGTATGCTCGATGACCCGGAAATGGGACATGTGTTTGCGGAACGAGTAGACTGAACGAGTGAGTGCTCGGAATTGGGCTGGGCTGCCGAGCATGGTCAATCTAATAGGAGTAAGGTAGGAAAAAGAAGAATGCGGAGATTGTACCTGAACCCCATACCATACACCGCGACTCCGCCCCGCCCCGCCGAGAATAGCCGAGGCTCAACCTTCCGGCTTCCGTCCCGCCACTTGGTCCGGGACCCCTCTGTCAACTACACTCAATCCACCTCGCCATCATGCCTCGCGTCGCCGTCATTCAATGGTCAATCAAGGTACTTTGTTTGCACCATGTAGCATATGAGTCTTGGCATTGACCGTCCCAGAACCTCGCCGTGGAACACAACCATTCCACAGCATGCGAGTACATCCGCTCTGCCGCCGCACAGGGCGCCGAGCTGGCCGTGCTACCTGAGTACAACTTCATGCCAAACAATAGTGATACAAAAACTAATAGAACAAAGATACCACCTCTTCGGTTGGGCCCCCGAAGATCCTCTCTTCGCGGAGCAAGCCTCCCAGACAACAAAATACCTCGAGGCATACCAAGCCCTCGCCAGAGAGCTGGACATTTGCATTGTTCCAGGGACATTAGTGGAGAAGCATCCTCATCCGGACTCTTCGCTATCGCCGGAAGATCAAGATGGTGACAAAGATGCCTACGTTCTGTACAACACCGCATACTTCATTTCCAACACCGGCGCTATCCTCGGCCGGTATCGGAAGAAGAACATCTGGCATCCCGAGCGGGAGTACCTGACTTCTTCGGGCACGGAAAAGCACGAAGCCTTTGATACACCGATTGGAAAGGTAGGGCTGCTCATTTGCTGGGATGTTGCCTTCCCGGAAGCGTTCCGAGAGTTGATCGCGGCGGGGGCGGAGATTGTAGTCGTGCCAACCTACTGTACGTCTCTTCCTTCTCTCATGCGAATAAAGAATATACATTAACATAGTGACCAGGGGGCCGCTACGATGCCAACCCGGACGCACTCAAGCACAACTCGAATTCCGAAGCGCTGTTCCTCGACTCGGTGCTGACAGCGCGGTGTTACGAGAACACCTGCGGCATCATCTTCGCCAACGTCTCCGGCGAAGAGCAGTTCCTCGGTATGTCGCGGGTTGTTCTTCCCGTTGTCGGGCCTGTCGCGAAGATGGGCAATGAGGAGGGAGTCCTGGTTACAGACATGAACATGGACCTTGTCCGCATCGCCGAGGAGAACTACAAGGTGCGGATGGACATCAAGAAGGAAGGGTGGTACTACTCATATCGGCACTCCGAGAAGAAGTAGGAGAGGTGGATCTATAGAGACCCATTGGAAAGAAAGAGCAGACCAGGTTGTCTGCCGACACCTAAAGGCAGGCAGACGACTCATGGTCATGGTAACCCACCTAAATGACACTAAATGGCAGATATCTCTATAGAGCTAAAAGACAATTAGATGGCAAGTAGGTGGTTGGAGGAGAGAAGGAGGGAAAGAGCGATCAAGGGGGTATTTATACCCCGTTTGGCTGGCTTGATTACCAATTCTTGCTGCCTACGGACTTGTATTCCAGCACCTGGGCTATTCTTCCCATTTCCAGAAGTCCTTCTCATTTCCAAAAGACAATGCACGTGGTCGAAGCTTCTGCTTCTGAACCTTCTCCGCGTATCTACGGCGCATACGGCCACCCGTAAACACCCGCAGTCAGAAGCAGTCCGGACTGGATCTCCACTGCTTTCCCCTTGAGCTCCTCCACGTCCCAATTCACCCACACCTGCCGCCCATTCAGGAACGATGCCTCAGGACTCGACAGCCAGACGGTGAAGTCTCCAGACAGTTCGGCTATTCTACGTTAGCCCTGCCGTCCGAAATGGTGAATGGGGGAATACTCACGCGTATCAATAGGAACCGTCTCCTTCGTCGCCCCAGACCGATGGAAGTTCTCCGTCTCCACGCAGCCCGGGTGCAGACTTGCCGTGAAGACATTCGGGTTCGAGGCGCCGATGAACTCGAGCACCTTGATCCCGGCTAGCTTCGACGCGAAGTACGCGGAGAATCCCGGCATCGCTGCGGGCGGAAGAACGAGAGGCCCGCTCGTGAGCGAGATGATGGCGCTATGCTCCGGGTTTGCGGTGGGCAGGAAGGACTTGGATGTTATCATGGGGCCTTTTGTGTTCGTCTACGCGCACATTCAACATTAGCGCTGGTTGGAACAGGTATCGAGAGTTGGTATACGCGCCTCGAAAACACTCCACCACTCGTCAACATCTGCATCCTGGATGTTTACTGGGGCCGGAGCGTATCCGGCGCCCAGGATGAGGATGTCCCAGGTCCCAACTTGCTTTGCGATGGTGCGGAGGGTGGACTCGTCTGTTACGCTGGTCGGATATACTTCCACCGCGACCTCGGAAGTGATAGACGATAGCTGCTGCTCAGTCTCGCGCAGTTTCGACTCTGTTCGGCCCAGCAGGATGATTCTCTTTGCGCCGGCGCGGGCGAATGAATGGGCTGTTGCGCGACCGATTCCGCTGCCCTATGGACACTCAGCATGGCGGCGCATTAGAGAGATGATGTGATGGGGCAGAGAGCATACACTACCAGTGATGATTACCGTTTTTCCAGCCGCACTGAGCTCAGGGCGCTTGGGAGAGATATCAGCGTAAGTGTCGTTGTGCCATGTTTTCGTGAAGGAGGGGAGTGGAGGCTGCATGATGGCGGTTGCTGGAGTCGAGAATGAAAGGTCGAGTTCTTGGATGAAATGCTGAGTACTCTGCCGTGGGTGCAAGAATCTGGGTTTTTAAGCTAACTTTCTTGCTCTATATCACGACAGGAAACAAGGCGATTGAACAGCAAGTCATGTACAAAACAGCCAATTGGCCCAAAACGCCCATCAGCCTTGAAATATATTACCAGGCAACAAGTATCCTCCTTCCGAGATATCCGGTTCCAATCAGATGTCTTTGGTTAATCGTTAAGCTCTCGATCTCGAGACCTGAGACTTCAGCTGAATGTCTCTTAGCCCCCATTGTATAGTGCAGTGGATCACTGTTGGAGTAGTGCTAACAAACCACGGTCTCAGCCCCAGGCCCACGATTCAGCCTCTTGCCTCAGCTGCGTATTTGGCCCTCTTTCGATGCAACCTTGATGGTATCTGCTTAGCAATCAGTTCCCTGAATTGTCTCAAAGTGCTGTTGTATCGGTAAGAGTAGTCTACCTCGTGAGTGCTGCCATGCAGCTGCCTAAGGGGTCTAGGGGTCCGACGCCGATCAGCTCTAGGGCCATTCTTAGCATTATCTTTCGAGACTCATATCCTGACCTCATTCAGTGGTCGATAACCGCAACCACCGACGGTATGAGCGAAGATCGCTTAGGGCTACTCATTGTTCGATGTTCCTGGATTATGATGCCTCAGGCAGTCACGATCCGCAGCATTGTCCCCATTCAAATCCTGAGCAATTCTTGAGGTCTGAACTTGACTCTGTTATTTGAGTCTCTTCCCTTCACAGCTCCCCACAGGATGCTCTCAACGCTTCCCAGGGATATTCTCTTGCTGAATGCGGAGTCTTGTGACAGGCAAAAAAGACAGTCTCAGCCTCGCCAGCTGCTGCTGCTCATTCTATGATCTCCTGCATCCCGCCATTTACGCCCACCCCAAATTGAACGGCAATGGTATTCGAGCCCTCAGTCGCCTAACAGACACCGTTTCTCGAAACCCTGTGCTAGCGGGGCGAGTCTGTTCTCTATATGTTCGAAGTAGACAAGATCCCAAATCCATGCCCCTGAAGGGGGGGGGGGGGGGGTACAAACCCGGGACGAGATACGAAACCGTGGCGTACAGGACAATTATCAAAGACAACGCGTCAGACCTAAATGCGCGGTGGTGGCGAGTCGAGTTGGCCGAGAGGGTAGAGGAAGATCCATGGATTGCGCTTTTGCTGCTATTGCTGCCGAACTTGGAGGTGTTGGACATTATGATACGTTCCCGGCTGTATTACACTACCAATTTACTGGATAGACCGCATCAATCACGCTATGATTCGCGTTTTAGAAGACAGCTTGCGCCTCGACTCAGAGAGGTCAATATCCGGTGGTGAGAGCACTCCGATTAGCTTACGAGGCAGAATCTTATGGCAACGCAAGACCTGTTACCGTTCTTCAAGCACCCTCCCTACGCAGGTTCTCCGGCGAGGCCATTTTCGACGGCAAAAGCGTTGAACTCGAGAGTAGGGATTGTGGCATGGTTGACTTTTCGAATATCACTCACATATCGCTCTCCTACTCCAATGGGGCCATCGGGCTACGCAACTTGATCAGAGGATGTACACGGCTGGAATCATTCAGTTATGCCCATTCGGATGCGTGGAGCCAGCTGCCTCTTGACCCCCAGTTATTGTATGGACTACTTTGCAAGCACAAGGCTACTCTCCAAGAGCTTCAAGTGCATCACTATTGGTCGGACGATTGCGATTATGACTATTCCGACGAGAGCGGAAAACTTGGCACATTTTTCGGCTCGCTGTTGGAATCCGCGACGCTCAAAAGACTTCGGATCTCCGCCTATAACCTTCTAGGTTGGGACTTCCAGTTGGATTTGGGGGACTCCCTGCCACTCAACCATCTCTTCGATGTCCTCCCAACTTCCATACAATCACTTATCGCCTTAGAATTGACTCTAGGCGAACCAATAGCAATGAAGCAATTTACAAAGCAACGATGGACCTTGTCCGTGCCAAGGGTGAATCAAAGTACTCAAAGCTCTCTGAGCTTGTATTCGAGGGGTGGTTGGAAGTTGGACCGGAACCAAACTCGTGCGAGTATGCTACTGAGATAACAGCTGAGCTGAGCTCGCTTTGTTCACGCAAAGGCGTTGATTTCCGTATACAGGTTCGCGCATGAGCTGGGCTTGCCGGATTGTTTGTTCATCATTGAAATACCACAGAGAAGTGGCTCTTGTCAAGAAGCGGGCTGTAAGATTGTGTCGGGAATCATCATCGCGGCTGATCGCTTTGTCTCCAACACAGATCCTCGTCGTCGACTGAAGCATTTCTAGACAAGATGACCTCTAACCGGGGTCAGAATTGTCTGCGATATCCCAGTCTTTCTACCCATGAGGCCCGCACTCATGCCCCGTATGATCAGCCCTCTCGATAGGTACCAAGACCCCGTCGTATTCATCATAGCAATCTCAGCACCACGCTGAATGCTTCTGAGAGCAGTCTAGTTATTGTCTGTCTTTGTTCCTGTCCTCGGGAGTTGACTGTGACCACCAGCTAGGGTAGGTTAGCGATGTGGTGATCTACTCAAGCTAAGGATAGGATAGACGACTACAAGCGAAGACGGGTATAAGAAATGCATAGGCGCTACATAAGAACTGCAAAAGCTAGCTATATAGGCTGTGAAATCACGCATAGAAAAGAAGGGAAACAAAAGAGAAAACCAGGTTCGTAAAATCACACATGGGTCATCATAATCGTCAAGGTGGTAAGTACGGTTAAAAAAAAGAAAAAGCCATCCCACTCAATCCAACCCAGCGCTTTTCTACAACCCACGCAGCAGACTCCCCTCAGCGAACGGACTTTGCGGTGTGACATCCAGCATCGGCTTCGTCGCATTGCGGTCTCCCGTCGCAACACCGTGCCCAATCGGTACACCCGTCGCCGCCGTCATGGTCCCCGTACGCGCAAGAAGACTATTCGGGACGAAAGCTTGTTCCTGAAGGGGGGATACCACATCCGGAGGAGAAGCAGGCGAGACCGGGCTAGTAGACTTATGGTGTCGACTGCGCGCCGTATTTGAGCGGTTGCGGGTGCGCACTTCGCCCGTGCCAGATTGCGGCTCTGGAGATGGCGTGGGTAGGGTCGGGCCAGGTCCAGTGAGTGTTGGGCGGCGCCAGGTCTTTGCCGGTGGGATCGCAATACTTCCGGCCAGTTCGTTGCTAAGGCTTGTGGCGGCGTCGATTAGAGGACCGCCTGTATCGACGGCGACGCCTCGGCCTTTGCGGGTGTGCTGTGGGGGTTCTTGGTAGACGGGCGTGAGGTCGACGAGGGGCTTGCCTTGTGGACCTGCGCCTTGCTTTATAGAATGCGAGCGCTTGAGTAGATTGTCCAAATCGGGCTGATGGTGGGCGGAGGTGATACTGTTTGTGCGGCTTGCCGGTCCTGATCGTGTCTGACGAGGTACAGCGGCAGGACCAGCGGTGGTGGCTGAGCCAACGAGGCCTTGATTGAAGAGAACTTCGGCCTCCCGCTTCTCACGGTCTTCGCGGTCTTTCATAGCCTTCTGGCGCAGCGTGTATGTCCGGCCTAGGAGGCCGCCAGCGGAGAAGGGGGATTCTTCTGGCAACTGAGTTGTTGCTGGCTCGGGGTCTGGTAGGGCCGCAAGGGACTTAGGGAACGACGATGGGGGAGGACCGTGCTCGCGCGATGATCCCCTTCGTGCGGATGTTTGGCGCGCTTGCGGGCGCTCAGTGGAGGCGGAGCCCTCCTCCTCGATGCTGGTGTCAATGGATGCTAGAAGGGGTTTGAATGAGCGAGGCTGCACGGATTCAACGGGCACCGGCTCGTCCTCGGCCTGGCCAGCTCCTAGTTTGTTGACCAGATACCAACTGCGCCATATCTGGACAGCTCGATACCAGCCATCCGCAACAGATTTGTCGTTCGTCGCGAAGAAGTGGATGAAGTTCTCAGTTGTGAGGAACATGCTCGCTTTCTGTTGGCTCTTGATGGCGTAGCAGATTTTCTTGGGAGGTTTCACTCTCTGAGATAGGAAGCTTGGAGTAGGAGAGTAGATGTCGAAGTCTGAAAGATGGCAAACGTTGGTCTGTTCCTTCGTCATCTCCTTTTTGGACAGAACAATCTGCCCATCGGATCTGATTGTCAGGTAGCGCTTCTCCCATTTCCGTGGTTTCTGCGAGTAGTAAATAAGGAAAGTTGCGTCCATCGGCGGGTTCGTCGGTACATTGGGAGCGGCGAGAAAGTCCAATGCATAGACACTCGGGGCTGGGACGACGATCAACGTATTTTCCGTGTCGTTTGCCCATGAATTCATGACATCTCGAATACACTCGTACTGCCGTAAAGGGCGTTCTAACCCTTGTGCGGTGAAAGACTCCATGAGAATAAATCGAGGAGGATCGATCTCTAATATCTTCCGAGACGCAGACACTAGAAGGTCATACGCCGAGGTTGATGGGCTGACGCTGAGCTTCAAACACTCCTTTTTGTACTGCACTAGTACTTTCCGCTCGCCGGCATTGACAGCGGACACAGGCGCATCAATTCCAGGGAAGAGCGTAGGCGCATTGGTCTCGGCACCGGCATCTACAGACAGGCCGTCCCTTTTCCTTTCTTTTGCGCGCGGGAGCTTCATCGCGTCCTTGAATGATTTCCGCTTCGGCTCGTTAAGCGAATGGCGTCGTCCTTCGTCGCTGTCAATTTTGTATCGTTTGTCAGTGACTCGGGGAACCTCGCGATCTGTGGCTGCTCGTCCCCGGGTGGCTGGTCGCTGGTAGCCTGAAGGCGCAGCAGGCGTCTCACCCGTCAGACTAGCCATCGCCGCCCGCCTATCCCTCTCCCGCTCATCCTGTTCTGTGTCACTTGAAGTATTGCCATTCCCTCCAAATAATCCCTTCCCATGTGTGTCTAATTGCATCGCACCCATGAACCTTCTCCGTGGCTTTGTCGCATCTACACTGTGGGAGTCTTCGGTCGAAGGGCGCCGCGGAGCATATTCGTCGTGGGCGGTTGTCGCAGGTTGTGTTTGTGAGACTGCGTATCGTTCGGTGGTCATTGGCAGAGGCGGCGCATCCGCTAGATGGGACATAGAAGGCTTCTGACGGCGGTAACGCGACATGCTTTTCTTGATTGTAGTGGGCTGGCAGCTAGCGAATTCCATCTTTGCTTGCGATGCCGACGCCCATGCGCTGGGGCGGGTTGGCGCTGGTGGAATTGCGGTGTTCAAGGGAGCCATTCCCTGCGCATTGGTAGACGCTGCCTTTCGCACTGAGCGATATCGTGAGAACTTGGCAGGTGTCGGGCCCTGCCCTCCAACGCCAGTGTAGTCCTGAGTCTCAGTAGCCATTGTTTTTCGTGTTGTCCGTCGCAGGATTGTCAAGGCGAGTCGGCGTGGGGAGCGATATAGAAGGAATACGAGGGACTAGTTGGTGTTCGCGTGACCGTCGCATGCGGCTTCGGCTGTCCGTTTGCGATCCGTAGGGGTACCTTAGGCTGTAGTCGACTCGAGCGCACTGCACAGCCGAGCAATGCATCCGAAGCAAACAAATGTCAGGTGCAGATACTGTCTGATCACGGAGTGAGAGGAAGAGAAGAAAAGTAGAGCAGACAAAGAGGCACTGGTAGCCAGTTCCCCCCCTATAGCCTGCAGAATTGTTTCACAAGCGTTTGATCGTTCATAACCAGTCCATGGCCTGATTCCAATCCAGAAATAGACAAAGGCGAATCGCGGGAACAAAAAGCAAAAACGAAACTGTCGATTGCAATCGCAACTAGGCGCCTGGGTATAGCGGAGATTTAAGTCAGGGACTCGCCCTGCGACGCCGGGCGACTCGGTGGACCTGCAGTGCGAACCACCTGCTCCAGGCAAGGGGCGCTCAGACGAAATGAAAGGAACTCCGGTGGTCCTAGTGCCTGCCGTGGAGTCGAGAGGATGCACCGCTCCTTAGCTATGATCGCATCGCAGTCACAATAACTTGGAATAGGGCTGGGAATCAGGCTTCAAGATTCTTGGAGAGAGAGACTTGGGGGGAAGAACGGGGAGCGCTGGGACACACTGCGGGCGATCATTGGGGGATGGAATTAGATTCCGCTGTCTAGACTCCCCCAAGTGTCGCGCTATCAAAGCACACCGATTCGATTAATAACAGAATACTGTGTGTTCCTGCATGACTTCATTTGTATCCTGGTCCTGGTCTTGGAGGCTGGAGGCTGGATCAAATCTGATCTCTCCTGATCGTCCAGTGATTGACACGATTGGCGCTGGCGGCAGACTCCGATTCTCACCACGCTGTTTAAGAGCTGGTAATATCGACTGGGATAAGGCCTTCAAAAATTGAAACAATCGCATTATATTGGACTCGGCAACAGGCATCCAAATCCTGCCTCTCATACGCTGCTATTCACTGTGCTCCGCTGCTGCGTTTTTACTCGCATCCTGTCTCGTCCTTCATCATAGGGTTTATGGCAGACAACAACAGCTCACTATATTCTTGGCATTTTGCTTTTTACACTCTCTATGTAAGTATGTATCAGATTCATCTTACGGAGTCGCCTCATTTCTTCTGGGTCTCCAGATGTTTCCGCCTGTGTCTTGTTAGCCCTTGCTGGCAAACTGCAGTCAATAGCTGGTCGATCTCAATTGAGTACTCACCACCAATCCACGAAGCTAACCGTCTGCACATCAATTCCCAAGTCCTTCAACGCCTTGGTCGAAAGATGAGTATCGTACGGTCGCTGTACTGACGCATTCGGGTCATTTCCCTCTTTGTTACGGACCATTCCCTTCAGGGACACGCCCAGGATCTCCGCAAATTTCTCGCACATCTCGTACTTGGTCATCCGGTCTTCGGACGAAAACTGGAGGATCTTGGGGAGCTTCAGGATCTGGCCGCGCTCCTTAAGATACTTGATCACAATGTCGCGCAGCACGCGCGCGACGTCCTCAGTATTGGTAGGGTATCGCTGAGCCCAGTCGTCCATCTTAATGCCCGCATTCTCATCCTGCGCCTTCCAGACGGCGTCAACTAGCGTGTTGACGGCACTCTCGGAGTTCTCGTTTGCGGTACCGTACAGCACTGGTACACGAACAACAATACCCATACCACTCTTCTTGGTGGCTTCAAGCACAACTTGCTCGCCATCCCGCTTCAACTCACCATACAGGTTCGGGGGCTTCGTCTCCGCATCGGCCTCGTATGGTGCCTCTCCCTCAGCGCCTGGGAAGACATAGTCCGTGGATATATATACTAGGAGGATGTTTCTCTCCGCTGTTAACTCCGCAAGTTGGCGCGTAGCGTCGACGTTGACTCGGCGTGCTTGCTCGGGGTTCTTATCGCACAGATCGGGGAACCGGTTAGCAGCACCTGGAAAAGTGGTCAGTTCCAGTTCAGCAGAGGTGCCAATCCTTCTGGAATCAACGGAGCATACAGTGGATAACAATCTGAGGTCTAGGAAAGGACGCGTTAGCTCGATATTGGGTGTAGACTCAATGTCGCTGAACGCAATTGTCTAAATCTCCGAGTTCAAACTGATATACATACTTGGCTTCGTCAAGCAGTCCCTTAACATCGTCCGGCTTCTCAAGGTCAGACTTGAGGATGGTGGGTGGGTTGGCTCGCGAGAAACCCTGGCCGACAGTGAGGCAGCCGGAGCGCTTGAAGCGGTCGAAGACCTGCCGGCCCAGAAGGCCAGTGGCTCCTGTTACGAGAACTGTAGTCGCCATTTTTGGAGTGTATGTTGAGGCCGCAGAGTAAGAGTTTTGGAAATTTGCAAAATGAGGGAGCTCGGAGCTCTGTCATGTCGAAGGATTCGGGACAAGCGGGGCTCTCGACTGACGTAACCTTATATCGCGGACCCCTCCATCCAAGATTCTAGATGTATACCAGACCCAACATTGCAGCTGCCTGTATATAGTGCACTAGACTATGTCGTGTACGACGGGGGTATCATAAGATGCTTTGGATCAGGTACCATTGAGGTCAAGCCATACAGAGAGTTCGCAGCTTGTCCATATGTTTTCTACAGGCCGCTTTGCAGTATCAGGGGCTTTAAACCGGAGGCTTGACGTCCGGCTTTTTGACGTCCGGCTTCTCTTCCTTTGAAGGCGCGTCAATGCGCGTCATAGCCCTCGAAGGTGTCCGCTGGGGCTTCTCTATCGCAAATCTGTACAGAATAGAACAGTGCCATATTATCTGTGCAGATTTATGTGTGAGTAAAAACGCGAAGCGGCCGACGAGAGCTATAATATGCCTTCAGGCGAGGGGACATCCCAGTAAGCAGGACGGATAAGCTGGCAACAAATTTTTAGAAGGAGCATTGTTATGGCACCAGCGTCCAAGGGTCCCCAAGCCTGCTGCTCATGTTCCTGGCCTCAAGTCACAGAGACCAAAGATATCGCAGGTCGAGACGTCAGAGCTCAAGCATATCCGCCACGAGCGGATATCTAATACAATTCAATACATTAATGCTTAGTACTAGTGCTTTTTGATTCGCTGGATCTTGCCATGTCGGTAAGAGCTTAGTACAGGCCGATGCCGGCATGCTGCAAGCGGCTGATTAAGCAAGTGCTCCGAGCCGACTCCGAAAGCAGTGAATTTAAAAAAGTCCGGACATTTATCCAGCTGTGGCACTGTCAACGACCGATCGCTATGTCCGGGACCAGGAACTTCGCAGTCGCCCTTCGACGGGCTCGCATACCCAAGCCGCGCCTCATCGGGCGGCCGCTCGTTTCTCAGATCGCTGTGCCGGCCGCTCGCAGCTTTTCGCAACGACCTGCGCTGCGAGCAACGAAGGAAGTCAAGTACACGAGTGACGCTTATCCTACGCTCAAAAGAAACCCCAATTTCGCCGAAATCACCGCGGAGGATGTCAAGTACTTCAAAAAACTTCTGGGCTCCGAATCGGCTCTAATTGATGGTGTAACGACCGACGCCACGGATGATATCGAGCCCTTCAATGGCGACTGGATGCGCAAGTACCGTGGACACACGAAGCTCGTTCTGAAACCGCAATCGAAGGAGGAGGTCAGCGAGATTTTGAAATACTGCAATGGAAAGAAACTGGCCGTCGTTCCGCAGGGTGGTAACACGGGCTTGGTCGGAGGTTCCATACCTGTGTTTGACGAGATTGTCATCAACACTTCGCGGATGAACAACATTCGATCATTCGACGAGGCTTCTGGTGTGCTGGTTGTGGATGCTGGTGTCATCCTCGAGGTTGCTGACCAGTACCTGGCCGAGCGACACCACCTCTTCCCGCTTGATCTCGGTGCCAAAGGCTCGTGCCACATCGGCGGCAACGTGGCCACCAACGCCGGAGGTCTCCGTCTGCTCCGGTATGGCAGTCTCCACGGGACCGTCCTTGGGGTTGAAGCCGTGTTACCGGATGGAACAATCTTTGACGGCTTGTCAACGCTGCGCAAGAACAACACCGGCTACGATCTGAAGCAGCTGTTCATCGGATCCGAGGGTACGATCGGTATCATCACCGGTGTTTCGATTCTGTGCCCTCCCAGACCGAAGGCCGTTAACGTTGCCTACTTCGGTCTGGAGAGTTACGACCAGGTCCGCCAGGCCTTTAGCGAGGCCAAGAAACAGCTTTCTGAGATTCTCTCTGCGTTTGAGCTTATGGACGGCCGCAGTCAGAAGCTCGTTCACACCAGTACGGGCAACAAGTACCCATTAGAAGGCGAATATCCTTTCTACTGCTTGGTGGAGACCAGTGGATCCAACGCCGATCATGACATGGAGAAGCTGGAAGGGTTCTTGGAGAGCGTCATGGGCGAGGGTATCGTCGCTGACGGTGTCTTGGCCCAGGATGAGACTCAATTCCAGAGCATCTGGCGCTGGCGAGAGGGTATCACCGAGTCATTGAGCCACCTTGGTGGCACATACAAGTACGATGTTTCCATTCCCCTCCCCGAGCTATACCAGCTGGTAGACGACTGCCGGGAGCGCCTGACGAAGATGGGCTTTGTTGGTGATGACGACTCGTTCCCTGTCCGCGCGGTCGTCGGCTACGGCCACATGGGCGACTCTAACCTGCACCTCAACATCGCCGTCCGTCAGTACAACAAGGACGTCGAAAAGGCGATCGAGCCTTGGGTGTATGAGTGGATCCAGAAGCGAAGCGGAAGCATCAGCGCCGAGCACGGTCTCGGCGTTGCGAAGAAGGAGTTTATTGGATACAGCCAAAATGACACTAATCTTAAGCTCATGAAACAGCTGAAGGATCTGTATGATCCGGTGAGTGCTCCAATAATTTATTCTCAGGATCAGTGTTAACCGGCAGTAGAACGGAATCCTCAACCCTTACAAGTACATATAAACAGCGACAAATAGACAACCACATTCCCATCCATGAATCTATTCTGTATTATTCCCAAGTCGACCAATAATTGATTCTGTAGCTGCATTCCGAAATTATCGCAGAAGGGTGCATAGTGCTGACTAAGACATGGGCCGAGGCTAGGCCGTTGCCATGCACAACGGGCTTGTTGTGCTGCGGCCGATGGATGATCGGAGTCGCTGTCCATTGGATGCGATGGACTAGCGGCCCCTCAGTGATCAAGAGTATCGATTTACTCCGGTGCCGTAGATTTAGCTAAGTTATCCAGCTCCCGTCATCTCACATTTCCTGGCTGGTTTCTTCAGCTTGTTCATGCTCCGCGACAGCCTCTTGCTGGGCAGGAATCAGGTAGCTGTGCGGGTCGCCGGGCGCCTTGTTTTGCTTTTCAGGTTTTCTGGGCTCCACCCCTGAACTTCCATCGAGCTTCGAGCCTCGAGCCTCGACTTCGAGCTCCTGCAAGCTTTCAAGCTCTAAGCTCCAAGCAGAGGTTAGCAGACATGTCGCGAACTATGGCCGACGATATGGCGAGCCAGTACCAGATGATGGAGGAGCTCGGGAGTGAGTGGACCAGCACCCAATAACCAATTGCTTTCTTTTGGCTGACTGACCGTTTGTCGCATAGGTGGAAGTTTTGGAACGGTGTACAAGGCAATTGATAAGTCTACCGGAGAGATCGTTGCGATTAAGCATGTGAGTTCTGGGAAAGCTTTTTGCCAATTTTAGCACCCAATTGACCTCGATGCTTGTTTAGATTGACCTCGAGTCGAGCGAGGATGATATCCAAGAAATCCAGCAGGAAATCTCCGTCCTGGCGACGTGCGCGAGCCCCTACGTTACTCAGTACCACGCGAGTTTTCTCCGAGGCCATAAACTGTGGATTGTGATGGAGTATCTGGGCGGCGGATCATGCCTTGACTTGGTAATAATGGCTGGTTACGATTTGGAAGGAGTTAGCTGACTTTGGTGCAGCTCAAACCAGGAGTTTTCAACGAGGCACACGTCGCTATTGTTTGCCAACAGCTGCTGCAGGGTCTGGATTACTTGCACAGCGAGGGAAAGATTCATCGCGACGTGAAAGCGGCCAACGTCCTTCTTTCTCACACCGGCAAGGTGAAGCTCGGTGACTTCGGTGTCGCGGCACAGCTCACCAACATCAAGTCGCAACGCAATACATTTGTCGGAACCCCGTTCTGGATGGCCCCGGAGGTGATCCAGCAATCCGGATATGACTACAAGGCGGACATTTGGTCTCTGGGTATTACGGCTATGGAAATGATTAACGGAGAGCCGCCGCATGCCAACATTCATCCGATGAAGGTGCTCTTCTTGATTCCCAAAGAGTCCGCCCCTCGACTGCAGGGTGACGGCTACAGTAGCGCCCTCAAAGACTTTATCGCACAGTGCTTGACCAAGGACCCCGACCGCCGACCCAGCGCTAAGGAGCTTTTGCGACACAAGTTCATCCGCAACGCCGGTAAGACGGAGGCTTTGCAGGAACTTATCCACCGCAAGCAGGACTGGGACGGCGGGCGCGGTGTGTCGCGGAACGTGAAATATTATGCGGAGTCTTTGTATGTGACCCTGCCTTGCATTTTCGAGAAGCTTCACCAGTTAACTGTTCTTAGGAATACGATTACGCACCTGAAGGACGACGATGGTTGGGTCTTTGACACAGTTAAAGCACCTACCATGGTCATCAGAGAGGACTCTGACGTCTCAGACTGTGGTTCTATCATTCACAACCCTCTCTATGATGAGTCTGCAGAGATGATGGAGAACCTGCGCATATCTAGTCCATCAACTCAACATAGATATGCCAGCGGTACTGCTGTACGCCGTCCTCCACCGCCAGCTGACCGCAGTCCTTCCGTGCGACGACCGAACCGAGGATCTAGTGGAGTTAAGCAGCCGCTAGGAGTGGACTTGTCGTTTGGCAACAGCCCTTCTACGGTCCGCCAGTTTCGCCGCGTATCGGACAAGTCGCCAACTGAAGATTCCTTCTCCTCGTACCAACTCGATGGAGACGAGAATGCGAGCCCTAAGTCTCTATCCACTGATACTAACAGTAAGGAAGCTCAGTTGGGCCGCCGGGCGTACAGCAAGGCGGTTGGCCATGCTTGCCAGGAGGTTCTGGGGACTACTGGAGACCAGGAGAAGCGAGAAGCGATTTCCCGCCTTGCAGAGGCCTGGAGTGACCTGGAAATGGTTGATCCCGAGGGCTTATACCATATCCTCCGAGCTACTAACGAGAAACTTCTAAGGTGAGCACAGCACCCTTAATTTGCGCCAGAACTGCGTGCTAACGGATCTTGGGTCAGCGATCCCAAGCTGTCAAGTCTCGTCCCACAGGGTCCACCACCCGAATCTCCACAAAGGCCTCGTCTGGTTCTTGCACAGAATAATCCACACCTGAAAAGCCACAAACGCCGGCAGTCTGCAGTTGTGGCCGAGCCGAGCCCTCAGCCACAGCTTGCAAGCTCTCCCAACCAGTCGGTTCCAGGCATGGAGCATATCAAGCAGCTATCAGATGTCCTCTACGGACGGTGGTCCGAAGGCCTTCGTAACCGATGGCCTGGAGTTTAATCGACCTTCCTTTTTGCTGTATAAAACGGTCTCCGGCGTTTAGTGATCGGTTCTTCGCATTTTCTACGCTCGCTTCCTCGGCATAATACCCTCGTTCCAGCATTCTTCTAGGCTTCTAGCCGACGATCCCTTCGACTCGGAGAGTAATAACAGTCTGCTATGTCGATTTCCTCCGTACTCCTCCGTACTACAGTACTACAGCTAATCTGCCCCTATTTGGCGTGCTATTCCCAGAACAGGGTTCTGGGTGGATTTGTGTTTTGTTCTTCTGAAATCTTTTTCCACTTTGAGCTTGTGATTATCTGCCGCTGTTTCTGATTGACAGGGCATCCTCATTTTCCTTCGTTGCTCATTTTGGACTACCGTTTATATTGTGAGATACATTGGTGTTGGTGTTTATAGGACTGCGATTTGCTTCTTGTACATTTAGATAGGACCTCGATCACGATATATAGTTAACAAACAGGACGATTTGATAGCACACTAAACCAAGTGCAGCAGTACGCAAACAATAATTGTCTAAATGGCCCGTCGGAAAGCGAATGGATAGAGCGGCCCCAGGTGGACAATGCTGAAGCTGTCAACCATGAGCTCCCTCGAGGTCCTCCTTGCTTCGTGGGCGAGACTACTCAACACCAACGGCCCCCAACAATTCTTCAACGCGCAATCGCATCCAATCCTTTATCTCCCGGATGGATCCCTATCGTTATTTTAGTACCGCCGTTGTCACATAAATATCCCTGCCTCACCGTCTGCCGATCGGCCCCTGAGCTAGCTGAAACGGAAAGGATACGCGTGGCTGCACCAACACTAATTTAACGACGGTCTGGGCTTCGACGGGCGACGGCGAGGGCAATTATTCTTCGAATTCTCCTGATTTCTTTTCTTACTATTCCATTGCTCCATCCTAAACGTATCTCGTTACGTCCACGCTCTTTTCTCGCCTGTTATCGTTCGTCCCTTCGCTTTTCGCCTTCACTCGCTTCGTCTTTCGATTCTCCGCTGCTCCGTCGCCCGCAGGGATGCCATGATCGTACCGCTGTCGCCGCGTTAAATTTTCCTGCTTTGCTCCGCTTCGTCGTTGGTGCTCCGCGATGGAAAATTCCCCGGTGATGGACCGGACATCGACGCCGGGAGCGTCCCAAACAATCGGGGTCTCGACCAGCTCTACGAATAATGAACCACTACCCTCGCCCCGGCAGATGCCCTCCAAGCGATCATCGCTCCCTCCTCGTCCTCACAATGCCGCTCGACATACAAAACGATTGACCTTGAACTTTCCCATCAATATCGACACAGCAGCTTTCGATCCCAGTGCATCGGCCTCGTCATCTGGATCCATGACACCTGTGACCCGATCTTCCGCCGCGCGACATTCCCCCGTTCACACCATAGCCACCCCTCCATTCGACGGTCAAGATGACGGTACGAGTTTGTTGACTGCAATTGCGTCTCAGGAACGGAGGGTCTTAGAGTTGCGTGAGGAACTACACCGGGCGGAGGCAGAGCTGGACTCGTTGAAGAAACAATGGACAACGTCGGAAAGGACAAGAAAACGGACGGAAGTCAACCATCGCGCGGAGGCCATGTTGCCCCTTAGGTCTCCGGACAGGGTCGCCGGTTCAAGCGCCGCGAGCACACATAGCAGGGAGACAAGTTTCAGCGGCAGTGTAAGCTCCGCAGTCCCGCCTCAAGTTCGACTCAGCCGGGAGCTGGAGCGACGTCAGAGTCTGCTTGCAGCTGCAGCTTCCAATGGAGCGTCTGTGTCGTCGAATGGAAGACGGGTCTTTCAGGGCTCTCATACGCGAGCTTTGTCCTTGCTCTCTCCCACCACCGGCTCGATGAGCAGCAAGCTGTCCGAGTCTGGCTCGAGCCATGTGGATAGTGATCGTGTAGGCCGGCCTCCGCGATCAGCCACCATGCCATCCGTTGATCGGGTTCCTATCCGTTCTCCCACGACGCCAACCGAAGACATGGTCAGTCAGTGGCGAAAGACCACGCCAGGTTCCCCTGCGTCCCGAGACACCCTCATGCGGACTGGCAAGCAGATGGCATCAGACCTGCGAGAGGGACTCTGGACGTTCCTGGAAGACATTAGACAAGCAACAGTCGGCGACGAAGGAATCAACGCCACCGAATCACGCACAATGTCGCCTCGCTACCGCGGCTCTAGCTCGACCTCGCGCAGCCGAGACCGACTCTCTGTACAAACAGGCAGTGGCAAGGCGTCGTCGCGCTCATCCTCGGGCAGGAGTTCCGGGACATCAAAAGCTACTGGTAAAGGCTCCAAGTCGGCGGACATAGACGCGTCGTTCTGGAGTGAATTCGGCATTGATTCTTCTGGGCAGCAGCGCCCAAACGCTCGCAGAACCCCCTCAACCCCCAGCGGGTCACACAGTCGCAGTCACAGTCTCAAGCCCAGCGCTCCCACCACGCTCGACGCGGACGAAACCTGGGATGACTGGGATACTACGCCGCAGCCAACGCACAAACCGAAATCGCACACGCCCTCTTCGAGCCGCTCCACTATCGAGTCGAGGCAGGATCACTCGCCGGTCACTCAGTTCAGTAGTCCAAGGACCAGCACTAGGTAGGTTGATTTGGCTTTTGCAAGCGTGAAGTTACTTTTCTTTTTATTTTGTCTCGCTCCTGGCTCTTGTTTGTATCAGTAACACTAACAATCACAGCTTCGGCGACTGGCGCCACGACATCCCAGACCCCAGCGTCTCGGACGGCATCCCTTGGCCTGCACTGACGCAAGCCGCGCCCTCAAAACTCAACCGGACGGCCTCGAACCTCATGGCAGAATGGGAACGGAGTCTGCAGTTTTCGTCGAACCGTAGCCCCCTGGCTTCTCCTGGCCTTGGAAAGGACAGCAAGAACGACTGATCTGCCTCTACAAAAGGGGGAGAAAAAACAAAAAAAAAAAAAACATAGCCACACCGGATACTTTCTACGCCTTCGCTTCCTTCCTGGTGCTGGACTCAACCGCTGTATATATGGACACGAATATGCACGACCTGTCTTCTTACCTTTTGCTCTGTATACCTGACCTGCTCGTGGACCGACCTAATCTGTTTATTTTCGAGTATGACAAGCACAAGAACTGGATATGTATGGCTTAACGCAGGGTTATGATTCGGGTCGCGAGACCCTTACGAGTGTTTTCTTTTTCTTCTCTACTTTCTTTATGTCCTGGCTCTTGCTTGGATGACCCTTATTGGACTATGTTTGTGTATCTAGAATATCTGTACTATCTAAGTCACGTCGATGAATTCAAATATCAGTATTAGATCTTGCTTACCTCTAGAGATACGATTTCAAGATACTTTCCCAATGACGCTGATTAATTGAATGCAAGGGAGTAACGGTCATGCGAGTTTTCCTGGACTTAAACATAGATATCCCATTGAGCCCTGGTCGTGATCTTGATGGCGACGATGACCTTTTCGGGGATGGAGTTAGCCAACAGCGGCGCTTAGGGAGTGGTTCCGATGGACGGCTGCTGTAACTGAGCTTATACTTTTTGAGGAAGAAGCGGCGGCGAGGGGGGTTGTTGTTTCTCCTCGGAGTTAGGAAGGGACATGTTAGGAGAAAGAAGGGGACGAGGATGCACCAGTACCGAAATGGTTGGTGATGATGTTCTTCAATTTAGACATGATCTTATCGGGAACTAGATGAGGATATTGGGTAGTACTGTGATTGGGACAATGGGTGCGGATGATTGGGCTTTCAGTCTGCAGGTACCAGGCAGGGACAATTGGTGATACAAACACTGAATATGGCAGTGCTGCCCATGGAAGAAGGTCAATCATGAGATGCTGGAGGAGTCAGCCTTGCCAGGCAGATGGAACAATCGTTAAGCAGTGCAAGGACTAGTAATACCTATGAGCCTCTCTCCAGGAACGAGCCAAGCAAAGGAATTGATGCCACAAACAAAAGTGCGTACAGCAACCTTCTGCATACAATGAACCCGCCATTAATACATGATATTGAGGCAAGTACAGCCATGTGCTTTTGTTTTTGATATCCCAGCGCCGCTGTATTCTTGGCTCCATAGGATGTAGATGAGTGTTCTATCTAGAAAAGCAAAGCGAGGTATACGCTTTGTGCAGATCCTTTGAAGCTCTGCTTGGAAGGTCCCACGGAGAGGATGACATAGGAATAAGAGAGAAGTATATACTGATAGAAGACAAAGCATCAAGCTTTCTTTCTCCGCTTCACACCGTTTTCCCCTCCCTGAGGCCCGTCTCCTGTGTCAAATAGACCGGCACCGTACGGATCATCGACGGGATTGCTGGGGCTGGTGGCTTCGCTATCCGTCAGAGTTTCCACAACCCTTCCGGGCCCGTTGATGCCTGGATTTGCGTCAGCAACGTTAGTCGAGTTGGCCCCATAGCCGTTATTATCGAATTGTTGAAAGTAGCCAGGGCTCGATTGATGCTGGTTTGTCCCTGGAAAGAGGTCATCACCGGGTAGATGGTCAAAATCGAAAAGGTCGTTTCCATCGTGTTTGATGGCCATGTCATCTGCAGCTGCTGATTCTGTTGTAGGCACCTGGCCAGCGCCCGTTGAGTCTCCGAGATCTATATTCCCTATGTTTTGTTGGCCATAGTCCGCAAAGTCTGTAAAGTAGTCATCGTTGAAGATATGGTCTAGTTCAAGCGGGGGCGGTGGGATGCTCCCATCGGCTCCAATACCGGGAATGGTACCGCTTGGGCTGAGTGGTTGTAACAGGTTAGTCAAGTTCTGTACGGAGCGGTCTTGCTTGGCCTGCATCTTCATCAGGTTGTCGATTTCAGACCGAGTGTCCGCAAGACGCGACGAGTAATTGCTCGGCATTGGTGGTGGTGCCGGGCTAATCAGAGCATTGTTCTGAGACATTGTCCCGCCAGCATCGTCCGTGCCGGTCTCGTTGGCCATAAGACGAAGCATGTCTGCACGCTGGTTAGAAGTGAGAGGGACATTGCCGCCAGATGTCTCGAGTGACGATAGCACGTTCGGGAAATCGCTGTAAGAGGTTGGAATCCCGTTGCGCGCATTGGCAGTCTGAATGACGGACATGATGTCACGCTGCGGATATTGCTGCCCTTGTGAAGAAGGAGAGTCCTTTGAACGCGGGCTATTACTATCGAAAACTTCCTCGACTTGCCCGGGTTGAGAGGTGGTTTGCTGCCGCGAGTGGTTACGAGACTGTGAGCGCTCGTATGCACTTGCGGCAGGCGAGAGCGTCGACGCACGACCAGGCCCCGGCGGTGCCTTGAGTAGTAGCTGTTGCTTCTTCATTGATCGGGGTCCGCCAGGGCTGTTCATGGAGGTGGCGCCAAGTGTGCCAAATGGGTATCCATCGCCCATATCGACAATATTCCCCTGATCCTGGGAGATCGCACCAGCGAAAGAATTTGCGAGGTTCTGGCCTTCCTGGCCCTGAAGGCTCCGGTTGTAGACAGTGGCAAGGAAGGTAAGTATCGCATTGATCGAGTTCTCATGGCGAGTATGCTGCTCCTGGAAGTTCGCTGCTTGTGCATAGAGTTGTTCGTGCTCTCTCCGTAGTTTGCTTATCGTGGTGGAGATAATCTGCTGTTGTTGGCGAATTGCTTGTAGCTCCCGATAGACGCTGGTGAACTGATCCTTCGGTAAAGAGGGTTGTTGTGCAATCAGAGACAGTTGTCGGTTACGGGAACTATCGTCCCGCGACGCCCCGACATTGTCATCGCCAAAGTCCTCTGTTTCGTTTTCAGCATCTTCCGTCTTCACACGGACATAGCCTTTGCCAGACTTTGCTCCCTGTCCGGCTGTATTCTTGGGCTTCTGAATGAGCCATAGCAGATCAGGGTGTCCACGTTTGAAGTAGGGGTTGGCGTATTCACTGGGACTTTTGTTCTTTCTTTCGCTCGCGCGCATGGAGTTATCAGAAAGACCGACTTTCTTGTGAAAACCATACATATTCAACTGTCGAACGAAAGAGGCATAGTTATTGTGTTTGAACAATTCTGGAATCAACGTTTTGGCGAACTCGTCCTCATCCAGCACGATGAATGAGTTTCCGTCGTCAGACCATCTGATCAATTCGGTGTTCTTCGACTCGTCGAGAAAGCTAAGAGCGCAGAGTTAGCAGCTAGCAGCCGACCAGGTAATACCTAACATACCTGCTCAGCTTCTGTACGAATGGCGGAATCTGTTTCCTCTTGGCCTGTGCCTCCCTTTTGGCAGCCAACGCACGTTTGTAGAGTTCCTCTAAGCTTTCGGACCAACCCCCGGACTCTCCAGGCACATTGTTTTGGTCCGGAGTAGGTGCCGATGGCTGTTCATAACTGCGACCCCGACTCACCATCTGGTTCGGGGTTTGCCTACGTGCAACTTGATTGGATGTGGTAGAGACACCGGAAAGATCATGGGCTGATGTGGGTATAGCACCGGTGTTGTAGGAAGTTGTGTCGGGAAAGGATACGGGGGGCACGGCGTTCGGCGAAGAGGTTTGACCCCATTGTAAAAATTGGTCATTGGACAAAGGCGCTCCGGATGTTTGATGATAATTTGGCAGCTGGCCCAGCTGCGGATGGACAGCGGGTGATGTGCCGGGGGCAGGTCTCTTGCGAGTTATTCCTTGAGGGCTCATTGCGGGCGATCAAACGGTCAACGGTCGGGAGGTGCTGTCTTCTAGTGTTCGTAGAACAGACCGTTGCCTTGCCCGAGGGATCGTTCCGACGGGGTCGTGCTATCGTGCGATCTAGCGAAGATGAAAAATCGAATCCGACGTCCTAGCCTTTAGCGGGAGGTATTGCGGGGGTGTAAGTAGAGGAATGCGACCCGACAGAAGTTTTCGACAAGAGGGCAATAATGAGTAGTGCCGTCAGATCGTCTCAACAGATGTATTTGTGTATTTCATGTAGAACACTGGGACGAATGATAGAAACACGATATGGGCTGGGAGAAGAGGGCCGATAGCACGAAATAGATGATGGATCGCGGATACGCGACGGGCGCAATCAACACTGAAGCGGAGAGCGAACGGGGGGATAGGAAGGTGACAGGTGGATAAAGAGCAACGACTGTTGGTTCAGCAAGCGACGGGACTATCTGTAAGAACGATATGCGGCAGACGAATTAATTGTCATCCAGCACCAAGGCTGGTCTGTTGGACTGATATCGACAGCCTGCAGAAAGGCCGGCGGTGATGGAGAAAATGCTGATGGAACGTCCCACTGGCCAGGGCGGTGGAGAGAGTAAGATGACAGAAACGATCAGTGACAGACTTGGGAGAGCGGGGATTAAGTATGTGGCTATAGTGGAATACAGAGCAGCTTGCAATGCTGGAGTCTATGAAGATGGGAAACAAAGCATGCAACTAGAAAGCTGGACAGATTTTCTTTCTGTCAATGATCTTGGCGGGCGACGATGAGGCCAAAGCTAGGAGCAGCGCTGATTGGCTGAGAAGCTGAGTCATGGCTTTCACGTGCGGACTCGATATTCCCCAATCCGGCAAGGCGTCTTTTTCCCGTGCCTTGATTTACATACAAAGCTCATTATAAAAGGACATGGTCTCCAGTGAGCTGCGCAAAGTCTTCAACCACACCATGCCACTTATTAGGGTTCTCGCTGGAGAATAGCTGCAGGCTTTTGAGCGCAGCCAAATCTGCCTCCATATGTTCCTCTTTAGTGGTTCCGTTCAGGATTGTTGTCTGCCCGAGGCTCAGGACAAGGCCGTACAAGGCTGCAGCTGATGAGACGCCCGCATCTCGAGCAAGGAAAATAACCGGCTCGGATTGAGCCAGCTCTGGATTTGCCGTCAGTGTCCAGAAACTCTGATATATAATCTCGTGCTCGCGGCAGTATGCGCGGAGCGGAACATCGAACTGGGTCCCGCCATAGAACCGGTTTTGTACCACCGCGGGCTTTACCTTGGCCAACGACACCAGCTCTCTCAGGACCGGCAATGTGGTGTTCGATATACCCAAATGGCGTATCCGATCAGGAACATATGTCTCCAATGTAGACCATGCCTCGATTGTCTGAGCCATAGTCGGCAGAGGGGAGTGAAGTACGAGAGCATCAAGATACGTCTCCTTGGCACTTCCGGGCGAGGCGGACGAGCGAAGATTGTAGAGGGACGATCTCACTGAGGCGTGAACTTGATCTGCCACACTGACATTGGGATCGTAAGGCATATCATCTCGATTCTGTCCCTGTACAGAGGTAAACTTGGTTTGGATCTAATGGCGGTTTAGTCTCCAAGTCCAAGAGGTTTATTTGGCGCCAACATACGTATAGATCTTCGCGACGAACAATTCCATCCCCCAGGGCCCTACGCATGCCTTCACCCACCAGATCCTCACGGTAATGCTTTGGCTGGGCTGCTGTGTCAGCGGCGCGGAAGCCGCTTTTAATTGCTTGGTGTACCAAGTCCGCTGTCCGATCCTTTTTCCACGCTGTGCCATAGACAATGGTCGGGATGAAGGCGGCGTTCGCATGCTGAGGCGAACGCAAGGTATAGCCTTCCCACGACATTCTTGCCAGCGCACTTCGAGCCATTCTTCACCGATGTCGCACTCAGTTTCTGTTTGAGGAACAAGGTCGCGCAAAGGACCAGGCGTCAGGTCCAGACTGGGGGTTGGAGCTATGCGGGGTTATCAAACCAGCTGCGGGGAGCTCCGATCCAATCAGCTCCATGTGATATCTTCGTTCTACAATTCAAAGCTTCCTTTCGGAGACCATACACGCAGCTAGCTGTGGGCCAAGGAAGATGTCATTGCTGCGATTGATGAGCCTGCTCGGAGCCACTTATGATTGTGGTAGAGGCCCACCACATCGTACCATCTTGCAAACAACGAGACCGCACCACACTATCTCAAACTCTCTACACGCCACTGCTGGCGGCTAACGGCTGATTCAACTTCGAGCTTTCATGGCACCGTATTTCTGGAAATGTAAGCTTCTCAGCCGGGCCAACGATGAGCTCTATCTTTAGATACCCTGTGGTGCAGGAGAAACCACAAATGGGCGACAGTGCCACATAAAGAAAGTTTAACTTCAGCTAAAGCCTCGACCAGGCTCAGCTGTTTTTGTCTCATTTGCTTTCCCGAATGTCAGGGCTCCGTTCAAGCTCCGAGCGGTTGTTGGCATTGACTACCCTGGACTTTCCACGCCCTTGCATGCCACGCGATGCGCCTGGGACCGAGGACTCTCCGGGAGGCTTAGCATGCATATCTCACTAGACATCATCTACCAAGCTATGGCGATCAGCGAGGAGCACCAGTCTCGGCACTGTCATTCCCAAGGTTGATATTTGGAACTCACTGGAAGAAACGCAATCGACGCGCAATAGAGTGTTAGTTTGGAGCATAAATGGAGTAGAGCCCCAAACTGACCTTGAAGCTTACTGCTATCCAGTTTCACCCGTCCTCAAATCAGACAACATTCATTACCATCATGCGCCTTCAGCAACTGTTCACCGTTTCCAGCCTCATTCTCGCGGGCAATATCGCCTCTGGGGCAGACATATACCGGAACGATGTTCCCACTGACTGCCATTCAGCCTGCGATCCGCTCATGAGCATCTCCCAACGGTGCGACAGACAACATGTTGATAGCGCGTCCGAAGCTCAGTGTATCTGCGATGCGGATGATGCACGAAACATCATATCCAGGTGCGAAGCATGCACTGCGCAGTACAGGTCAAATCATCCACAAGGCGACAACGATAACGACGGTGATGACAACGATGACGATGACGATGATAATAGCGATACTGGTCCTCATGACAACGGTGGGTGGATGATGCTCTCGTCCTACTTCTTACCTCCGTGCTTGCACTTGGCTAACCTATCTCGACAGATGCCTATGACATGCTCACTGCCTGCAGCCTCCAGACTACTTCCTATCAACCTTCGTCCTCCGGCGGCGGCGGCAGCAGCAGTGGTGGCAGCAGTAGCAGTGGCAGCAGTAGCAGTGGCAGCAGTAGCAGTGGCAGCAGTAGCAGTGGCAGCAGTAGCAGTGGCAGTAGTAGCAGCAGCAGTGGCGGAGGAGGCTCGCGAAGAAATGTCTTCATCCTAAAACCAACTGCTTAGACTGTCCGTATCACGAGGCCGCTTCTTTCTAATGGCTTGAAGCCTGTACATTCTTGGGTATTTCATCGACGTTATCATGCCACTGGAAGGTCAGGCCGAGCTCTTGATCCAGTGCTTGGTAGGTAAGTTCATTAAAATTTGTGGTTCCAGCATGCGCATCTTGCTTTTCTTTCCGTCTTGGTCCAATCTGTAAAACATGCAAGACGTAAAAGTCTAGCTTATTGAACTTCAACTTCTCTCCTATCACTCATTTCGGTACCCCTAAAGGCTTGGCCATTGTACTATAGCGGCTCAAACGAACCTGCGTAGAACCCAGTATCCTTACGAGTGCACGATATGCCACATACTGTCAACGCAATAAGCATTAACTGTCTTTGCTGTAGCCTTACTCATATAGCAAAGTATGATTTAATAGCTAAATGATCCTGGTGAGAATCACCGTGGATGTAGAACAAGGACTAGGAGTATTTCGACTACCTGAATTCACCTGCTTATTAGCATAAAGATTGCAATCATCGAGCACTCTTCTCAGAATTCGATGCTAAAACAGCCCATCTAAACCGTCCATGTTAGGTCGCAGATTGAAAACGACGGCGTGGCGTAGGTGCAGATTGCATTGCATTAGGCGCAGATCTCATCTGCAAGTGAGGAGGGGACGAGTGGGTGCGTTGACTTGGCTGTGCTCGAGCCTTGAGATACGTCGGATCTCTTATTGCATGTGTCGCGGGACCAGTCAACATGAGGGAATTCTCTCTCTTGAGTATCCAATTGTCAAGTCCTAGTGTTGTTGAAAATCCAAGACCTCATTGTGTTTGGACCGGACTGTTTTTCTGTGCGCAAGATCCGAGTTATGTGGGCAATTCTCCAACCAGGAACCGTCAAAACGGCCTCAGGTGATGATAGAAAAAGCTCCAGCGTGTTCTAAAAAATTACATCACTTATCCGATTTGTCATATGGACACTGCATACACGCCCTGCTACAGAACGTACGGAGTACAGGTCATCCGGCGTTGCAGTAGTCAGGCTGAGAGAGTAGACTCCGAGAATTGCCCTTGGGATTGCCGTCCACCTGCCCCTTTCTCGCAGGGCTATATTACGGAGTACGATTGCGGAGCGCTGGAGATTGGTGCCACGGTGATTGTGGCAGTGTTTTCCTAAGACCGGGGATCTCCAGACTAACCATGTCCCAGGATCCAGGAACCACGCGGATGGGATGGCCCGGTATTCCGGTTCCGGGATTCTGATTAATTTCGGGACAATGGTCATCTCATCGGGCGAATAAGGTGATCTAGTTGACGCATTAGGGGCTAGAGAGAAGGTTAGAAGCCCCGAAGATTATTCCATCCATAGCCATCTTCTGACACTCGCACTGCGCAGCGTGGTCTAGGTGACAGACGCCGTCGCCATTGTGGAGAACGAGAGCTCTCCTGCCAATGCGATTGTGCAATGTGCACTCTCCATATTCAGCCTTCATTCGCCTTGGGCCCTCAACTGACCCGCCAGCGATAAATAGTCGGGACTGGGGCGACTCCATCAGCGGGTTCTGGTGACAATCTAGCGGCTTCTAGCTCGAGCGTTAGGCGTGAACGGCGCGGGTCGCGACGGAGCACTGTCAGCATGATGAGCATTTGCATATCAGTATCCGTAGGCCAGATCATTAACGGAGTAGGAAGGAGGGCATGCGGCAGGCTGTCGAAACTGATGGGATGATGAGCTCATATTTGGAAAAACTGAGGAAGAGGGCCCCAGGGGCGGACTCGTTGGTTCGAAGAGTCGAGCATCAGAGTGGGAATCTCTTTGCAGCTTGAAGAAAAGGGGTTGCCAAAGGTAAAACAGCTGTACTGACGAGGTCGAAGCACAACAGTTGGAGATGGCTCGAATAGGGAATCCCCGGGTCCGGGGTCAATAGTTGAGACTCAGGCGTGTCTCGAATAGAAGATCAGAGTGAAAGACAGCGAGCATTTCTCCGTTTGTAGTGCTGCAGCAACGAGCATTTCTGTCTGGGTGACTGCGGATACGGAAGTAAGGAGGGTCTCGGTCTGTCCAAGGGGCAGATCTCATCTCCGTAAGAGAGATCATACGGAGGCTATGGCAACAAGGCGTGCGTCTTGCCTTTGGGCTCTCCCCATACGTGCTCGGTACGTATGTATCGTGACTGACAGCAAAGAACAAAGAGCTCTGGGCTGCTAGCGGTAATGCAAATAAGCTATTCGGGAAAATGGGGTTCAAAGAGAAGAGCATGGAGCTCGAGTGGGTATGAGCTCCTTTTCAGGGAGAAGCTGAAGCCAATCTGGAACATCATACCCACACCTGCGGATCTCCGACAATCCGTTTGGGATTTTCAACGAGCTCAGCATGCTGGAAACTTGGGATAGATGGAACCTCCCGCGAGGCCCGGACCGGCAAGCAGGCGTTTGCAGCAGCGGATTGAATCGCCTGGAGTCAGGAGGCGAGCCCGATTCTGGGAACGAGTTGGGGAGACGAGCTGAGTGTCCAGCGAGAGGCTCCAGAGCCGTCAAAGAGTGGCAAAGGATAGAGTCCCCCTGAGGAAGGAACTAGCACCGCCCCATCACATCACGCTCGCGCAAAAGGAGGTTGCTAAAATAGCATCGCTTTAGCACCGGAAGGATGAGAGATGCTACCGAGCCGACATGGACTGAGGCTAAGATCGAGGCCATGACGCGGATGGGCGACGATGCCGTCGGATCTCATCTGCGCAGATTGAGGTTGTACAGAGGACGGTGGGCGAGCAGGTGCAGCCGACAGCAGAGGCAAACACAGCAGGTCGACTCGACGACCTGCGAGAGAAGGAATGCAGTCATCAACTTGACACCAAGCAATCAGCAGGTGGATGCCGTCAAGTCGAGGTCATTTCCGTCTAGGAGACCCAAAAATACAGGAAGAAGAATAGGGGGGAGAAAGGTTCTAGGCAGAAAATAGAATGATTTACAGCGCTCGTGCCAGAAGTACCGTGGGCCAAACACTATATAGAGCTGCCGCAGTCGTTCATGCTGCTGTTGTGAGCTTTCAGACCTTGAAGAATCAGACCGATACCTCGCCCATCTTTTGGATAATCACATTCTTAAACTACTCGACGACAAGCCCCTTGTTTCTTTCATTGCTGCTGCCGCATACTGCATCCTGCATACTCTCCCATCAGCCACCGACTCGATTCGCTTCGACCGACCACGAATCCAAGACCTTCTCCCCGTCACCTGCAAAGAGGACGACAGGCATTTTTGGTAGAGGACAACCTTCGATCCACAAACCCACAACCACCACCAACCCAAACCAAACAGAAAAAGCGACTAGCGACAGGTCATTGGATAACCTCGTTCCGCCCCTTTAATTCGCCTGCTCTTTCTGCCAGTGCAGGAGTCTAGATAATCTGCGGCCTGGTCTGCATTTGAGAGATCCGATCATCGTTGGTTGTTCCTGAGCGTCCTTGTTTCGCCTCAGAAACGACCTGTCCATCTTGTTACTGTCCCCAGTGTGTGGTTTGCGGGACTGACTAGGCGTGCCGTCCGGGAATTTTGTCACGGTGACTGACTGACTGAGACTGGAGCAAGCAAAGCAAGCAGGTAACAATTTGCATTATTTCCTTCCCTTCGCTCCCCTCGTCTCAACCTAACCTTATCCTCTTCTCCTCCCCCCATCCATCTCCATCGTCCCGGTCATCCCAGGCTGTGGCGATCTTTCTTTTCTTTTTCTTCGCTTCTCATTTATCCCGCTATCCATCTTCGCCCTGCTTTCTTTTTGCGGTGTTTTTGATTGTTTTTCTGATGTTCGTGCCAGAAAGAAGGCCAGAAATCCACGCCTAAACCACTCCTCCCTTCCCTTCCCCAGGCTTTGAAGACACGCCAGCCACGAGACGGTTCAGAGTTTGATCGGACTACCTGATCAACCTCGCATCGTCGACTTGTTTTCGCTCTACCCTTGGTGCACTGTTCAAGCAGAGGCTTCTTGCAACGCCCCTCCCCCGGGCCGATTCGAGACAAGCCCCGGCCACCCATCCCCCTTCCCAGAGTCGAAAATCTCCGCTTAGTTTCTTCCGTCACTCGCCCTAACGTGGCTGTCAACATCCCTTGGTTGATCCTGGACTCGTCAAATTTTATCTTCCGCCTGCTCGATCGCTCCTATGACTGAGTAGTTCGCTCGCACTCTATCGCATCGTATTTATCGGGATTGTTGTGGTGGGCTCCAGCGTCACATTCTTCGGTTTGGCTGCTTGTTGAGAATTCTCCATTTTTCTGCCACCATGAGTTATCAACAAGCCCAGGAAATGTATCACGACAATTCCTCGCGTTCCCCCGGCTCTCAGCGCCATCAACAGCCTCTTCATCGCCAACCTTCGCGACAATTTGACGCCTACGGTCCGATGCCCGTTAACTTGTATGACGATCCCATGGCTCGCTACGATCGCAATCTCGACCGTCTGAACCCGTCGCTACATAACCCTTCCTATGCCTATGATCTCCCTGGCTCGCAGACATGGAATCCGAATGGTTTCGCCAACGCTCAGGCACTCGGTGGTATCCGCTCGGCTTCCGCAAGCCTGAAGACTGCCCCTCGCAGCGCTCGAGCCGGTCTGCCCACTGTATGTGACGGGGTTCATATATTTGTTGATTTTGAGGTTATGATTTTACTAACTTCTGGTGCTTAGACTTGGTTAGATCAACAGCCAGGACTTCCCAGCCCGTTTTCCAACCTTGGGTCCGCTCCCCTCCAAGCCTCGATGCGAGACGCGGGTCCGTCGGAGGCCGATGACGAATTAATTCCTACCGCGATCGTTATTAAGAACATTCCCTTCGCTGTCAAGAAGGAACAGCTCGTTCAGCTGATGACCGAGTTGAACCTGCCCTTGCCGTATGCGTTCAACTACCACTTCGACAATGGTGTATTCCGCGGTCTGGCTTTTGCCAACTTCACCTCGGCGGAGGAGACCGCGACCGTGATCGAGGTGCTCAACCATTTCGAACTACAGGGTCGAAAGTTGAGGGTCGAATACAAGAAGATGCTTCCCCTTCAGGAACGCGAACGTATCGAGCGCGAGAAGCGTGAGCGTCGCGGCCAACTTGAGGAACAGCACCGTCCTATGGCAACGTCGCAGCTTCAGACCCAGAGTTCCATGTCGTCCTTGACATCACATATCCCGGCTACTTCCCCATCGCCGGTCTCCCAGCGTGGTCAGAAGCTTGGTGAGTTATGTTAGCGCGCCACCTATCATCCGACTCATGTTCGCTCACTAACGCTATCCTGTTTCCTAGATGTTGATCTGAACGATACTCAGACTCTATCGTACTATTCCCAGCTCCTGCTGTTCAAGGAAGATACCGGTCGCGACTCGGTTATCTTCCCGCCGAACCTTACCCCCGTTCAGCGCCGCACTGTGCACACTCTCGCTCACAACATGGGTCTCGGCCACGCGTCTCGCGGGAGTGGAGACCAACGCCAGGTCCAGGTCTTCAAGGTTGCTCCAGGCCAGAATGTGAGCCCCCCCTTGTCTGCCATCCCCGCCGCTGTTCAGCCCGCGGAAACTGCTCGTCGCGGGCTCAACCGCGCAGCGACTATTGATTTCAGCGAGGCGCGCAACGAAGGAGCTGCTCATTTCAATACCCTTCGTGGGCAGCCATCCTCGGGCTTCTTGGGAGTCTTGGACTCTTCTGCCGGTTTCGGAAACACACAAAATCTTCGCGCAGCTAAATCGTTCGCTGACCTGCGTTCTTACACTCCTTCCCCCGTCCCGTCCTCGGCCAGCTTCCCGGCTGCTCTGCAATCAAACGGCGCACGCCTTCAGCATTACGATGGATCGACCAGTGTTGCATCCAATACGCCAACCTTGACGCCTGCGCCGTCTGGCTCCTCCCTCGGTATGCAGCGGGATGACGGTCTCTTGGTCAACAGCTTGAGCAGCCTTTCTTTGGGAACTGGAATTGGAGGGCCGAATGCGAGCCCGAGGCGATTGAGGGGTATGTTCTCTTGGGAGCAGCCGGAAAGTCAACCTTCTAGCGCTGGCCCTATTGGTAGTAACCGCACCATCGGAGTTGGATTTGACGGTCAGTCACAGGAGCGCATGCCTATTAGGCAGCCGAGAGGCCCCATGCCCGAAAAGGGCCCAGGTTTTCGACGAAACAACGGACACCAGTCGCGCGGAAGTGACGAATTGCGCACCAGTTCCGGCGTGGAAATCATTGTGGAGTAAACGTTTAATGGGAGATGAAGACAACGAAAATTGTTAGATTGCTTTACCGAAAGACGCATACGACCTTTTATATCACGAGGCCTGATCGTTCTGTGCGATTATCGGCTTACGATTCGATGAGGGATGATGAGACGACAATGCAACTAAGAGAATTACTCAAAAAGAAAGTTTTTCTCTGATCCAGCCAAGTTTAGAAGTTATTTTGGGGCAGCCCTCCTAGGCGCGCCGTTTATACGGACTCGATTATGTTTCTCCCTTTCGCCAAAAAACGAAATCACGCAAGTTGAAGCCATGACTTTTTGCGATACGCGGACGCCTTGCATGGGTGCACCATTTACCCCCAACACCCCCCTCTCCCCCTATTATTTTATTCTTTTTCTATTTCGAGTTGTGTCTGCCGGAAGGAAAGCAAAAATCAAGAAATTGAAATCACCATCTCAATCTCAATCAAGAGGACTACGAAGAACGACCCAAAAAGAATACCAATGTCTTTGTTATCTATGATAAGAGGAATGACCATGCATTTGCATTACTTTTTGGATCTTTTGTATATGGGGCGAACTTTCATCGTTTAATGCTTATTCTTTTCATCTTTCTCAATCTCTTCTTCATTTCTGTCTCTCCGCCTCTTTTTGCTGTATCTCTATTTTATTCTTATGGAAGTTGAATACAGGTGTTGAGTATCTACCGAGGTTTTCATACGCGCTATAGCAGTTGGCGATGGCTTTGATTCTTGGCCACGAGCCCAGGCTCAAGGCTCTAGACCGTCAGGTTTGAGAGCTAGTCGAGCGCAACTCACAAACACCTCGTAACCCAGTTATCGGGATGTGATAGCTCACTTATGTATTTTGACTCCCCAGTCGGGTGGCGCTAGTGAATACGAACAGTGTAACATTAATATCCCGGATACACGTCTCTATATAGTCCGCGGAATAGGGTACTCTATACTTTATCTATATAAATGCCCTACTCAAGTATACTACAGGCTATATATCCTCAGAATCATAATCATCGGGTCCGTGTTGCACCGTGCACGCTGCAGAGCGGACCCGAAATCCGGCTACGGAGAAGGATCTTTTAGTGCTATTGTGATAAACGGGCATGGTATGTTTTTTTTTATTATGTGAAGCAATAAGACTACCAGTGGGCAGTGGCAAGCCACCGGCTAGTGAAGGATTTACTTCTCTTTTGACCGTTGTTGGTGCGCCTGCGGAATGCTGGGCATACTCCGTAGATAGGCCTGGATCAAAATATATTTCCGAAGTGGACTTAGTGGATGAGCTCTAGCTACACCTACTCCGTACAAAAGTACCGATCCCTCGAGATTTGATGAATTTCCTTTTTTTCTTTCCAGAAATAGTCGCAACGCACTCAACACCAGCGGTTAGGAGAATGACAAAGATTATAGTAAGAATCAAGAAAAAAAGACATCAAAAATGGACAAACAGTTCCCACTGCCGAGAATACCCCTTTTCCCATTACAGCGCCCTTGGTGACTCGAGACAAACGACGAACAGAGCAGACATCAAGTGGAGATAGATGAAACGAGTAACAAGAGCAAGATAACGTCAAGAGTAGACAGCTGCATGTCGAACTGCAGGATGCGACAAGGAGATGCGGGCGCAAGGGCAAGTGCTTCTCAAACCAGCGTGGTCTGCAGTGCTCGGATTCAGTCGTCATGATCACTGTACGTGGGGTGTTTCCATTCAATCATCATTAAACGCCGTGTTTGGGTATCCGCGAGATTTATGCGTCCTTCTTCTTCTTCTGTTCCACCTTGAGCAGCAGGGCACGGTTGATGCGCGGCAAAACACCACCGAAGGCGATGGTAGCGCGGATGAGCGTGTCGAGCTCTTCGTCTCCACGAATAGCGAGCTGCAGGTGACGGGGCGTAATACGCTTGACTTTGAGATCCTTGGCAGCATTTCCGGCAAGTTCCAGCACTTCAGCGGTCAGGTATTCAAGGACAGCAGTGACGTAGACAGCGGCTAAACAAAAGTGTGTTAGTGAGGTTCAGGGTAATGCTTAAGACGAAAAAAATCGAATACCTTTTGCGCCAACTCGCATCTTGTTCTGCGTGTTATTCTTAAGAAAACGCTTGACACGACCACATGGGAACTATGAGTAAGTTAGAGATAACATCAACTAAGAAGCTCGCTAACGACGGTGATAGAACGCGATGTAGTTGAGCTTCAAAGTACAGGCTATAGAATCGAAGCTGGCAAGAGCCACTGACGTCTCACGAAAGGAGCGCGAGGGGGGTGAAAGGTGTAGCTGGAGACTTTGCATTGTCGCACGTTCCAGAAGTCGCGATCGGATGAAACAGACACGGAAGAATTGACAGATCAACAAGTGCTATACTGACCTGCAGACCGGCTTTCGCGCTGTGGGACTTTTGGGCCTTCCCCGCAGAGTCCTTGGAGGATGCCTTTCCACCGATAGACTTTCCCTTTCCGCCTGGCATTTTTAAAAAGCGTCGAGATTCGGGGTCGCGGGTAATAAAACTTCGCGTCGATCAATGTTCTGAATCGATGGAGCGGGATGGTGGACGTTGAAGCGATTCGACAGACCGACGGCACGCGCGTTGTTGATGGATGAAGGAGTCAGAAATGTGAGAGGCATCCTGGTCGCTAAAGACGGCATCGAGCCTTGAACAACGCTAGTCCCGAATTGGTAATCACCTCAGATCCAGAGCCCAAGCCATGGCGATGACTCGAAACGAAGAATGGCAGAGCACCAGAAAGCTGAGGAGAGGCGAGATGAAGCGCAAGATTGAAAGACAGACAGACAAGGGCCAGTGAGGTCGGTTGAGAGGATGACTTGAGTTGAGAAGCTCATAGTTGACGCTGACTTTCAGCGCCCGCCTCTAGGACGAGTCGCTTGTTATACCCAGGCATTTCGAGCATGCCATAGATAAGAGAAAAACAGAGAAGCCTCAGTACGGGCCGTGGCCCTTAAAGCGCTTTGTATTAAGGTGTCTAGTAGCATGACACAGCAAAGTGGACGCCTCTGGGGAGCTCAACGTTGCAGCACAGAAGTTGTAGAGGCAAGCATGAGTCGAGAAGTGTGCTGGCTCCGTTACATAAGCTAACCGATGACCTTAGCGTCTTATGCTGCCTAAGGCGGCAAACCTTATCTTCTTATCTCCGCGTGTTCTCCATAGCACGTGCTCTTCGCGTGCTTAGGACAGTTGTCCGACTGCCGATGGCGACAGCCTGGGGAAGTTTCTGCTCGTGTGTCCTCAGTCCCAACTCTCTCCCTTCGGTTCATCGCACCGCGACTATTCAATTCTCACTCTCGGTCACTCTCAATTCGAATCGTCAAAATGGTGTCTCCTCAAGTGTAGGTCAATCCCGCGCATTCCTGTCTGCGGATCATGTTGAATAGCATGAAACAGCCCGTCAAGCCATGCCTTTATCCCCACATAGATGAACTCCGACTGACTGAACATGCAACATATAGAACTAACCTGGCGATCATCGTCGTGATGATGCAGGTGGCCAAGAAGGTACCCTTCGACGACCCTGATGTTCTGCTCCTCGTTCGTGGCCTCTACATCGCGTCGAACGTGATCATCCTGAGCCTGTATCTCTACACACAAGCTCAAATCAACAAGAAGAATGGTTCGTACATGTCTTGCGCTTGCGGTTAACTTCGCGAATCTACGCCTGCAGTTAACTGACTCGAAATGCCCACAGATCTCACGACTTTGAAATACGTCGAGCCTGCTCCGCTCGGAAGCGGCGAGGAGCCCCGTCCTGTTACGACCACTAACATGGACTACGACAAGGGCCAGTTCCGTCAGCTCATCAAGAGCCAGTTCATGGGTGTTGGCATGATGGCTGTGATGCACCTGTACTTCAAGTACACCAACCCTCTTCTTATTCAGTCGATCATTCCCCTCAAGGGTGCTTTCGAGTCGAACCTGGTCAAGATTCACGTCTTCGGGAAGCCCGCCACTGGCGACCTCCAGCGCCCCTTCAAGGCTGCCAGCAGCTTCCTCAGCCAGGGCCAGCCCAAGACCGATAAGGCCTCTCTCGAGAACGCTGAGAAGAACTGGAGGGGTGGTGTTAAGGAGGAGTAAACTGCTCTATAGATTCTGGGGACGGAGCGGTAGCAAGAGGATATTCTTCGCTCTGTATTATAGATGAGACGGTGGGGAATGGGGTAGCTCCACGTTGGATTGCTTCCCTGGCCGAGATGTTACCTTGAGGAGTAGAAGTTCATATGGCCCATCGATCTCTGCGAATTTATCGATCTTTTTGATATGTTTCCATGAAACGCTATGGCTTTATTATCAAAATTGAATGAACATAAATCGGACTTCGCGCAAGTGACGGCTCCCGAAACAGTCTTGTAGATTCCGAGCTTTGGCTTCTGGCCAGGTTTGAAACCAGGCTCTATTTAGCATCAGCTAGGTTTGCGGGGCGTGCTGCACAATGCATGTCGGACGTTGCTGTCAGTTCACTGGCAAATATCATGACCCTGATGGATGTCAATGTGCAGACATGTTATGATTATTGTTGTCCATTTCCCCTGAAATCCCACCACACGGGGGATCCGCCACCACAAGCCACAGACGCAAACTGCAAGGATCTCGAGATATTATCGCCATCACGGAAGACGCCGGACGGAGGCCTACGGAGTATTTATTTCATCACCTTTGTGCAGCCCAAATCATTACCGCCGGAACTAAGAAGCAACATGCCATCAAAGTATAGACTAACGATTGCGGGCTGGGTATTTCATCGGGATCTGTTAAAACTTGAATACCTAGCTAACGCTATCCCGCTATCAACATGGTGGAGAGCTCATACCGAACTCCCAAATTTGTCCAGATCATGGTTGACCGGGTGCCTGGATCTCTTGCCAGCACATGCTCATTCGTTGACTCGGCGGGATCTGGAGCGACCCAAAGACTCAGAATTGGAGCCTAGAAATCCCCATCCCCACCAATTGTAAAATTTGTGATGAGCTCGTGAGCTTGGATACAGTGCCGGTGACTGTTTCTGGCGTGCGGAGAGACGGGAAGACGTTCTGAGAAGCGCTGAATAAGCACAAGGCTGGCTGGCGGCTCGAAGGAGGGGCAGTGGATGATCGTTAGCCCGGATCCGGGCTCCCCCTCCGCCCCAAAGCGGAAAGGCTGGTGTTGCCCCTCGTCGACGAAGACTCCATTGCATCATTGGAGAAGATGAAGCTCTTCACCGGCAGTAAGCGAGACGAGGTCGTGAAACCAGGAGGCAGATAACCGGCCGCCGAGACAGCATGCCATAACCTAGGTACAAGACCAATTTCGCTTCCGATCTGCTGGCAAAAGATTCACGAGATGGTACCTAGGCAGAGCGCGTATCCGGCAACGTAGGCCCCCTAATTGGCTCATCCGGCATCTGTAGCAGGCCCAAATATCGTGCCTCTCCTGCTTTGCCCGGTGTATGAAACCGGAAAGGCTGCTCAGGAGCTGGCCAGCGGCGCAGACCGGGAACACAAGCTGACAGTCGACCCATCTGGTGCTGTGCTGTCGCATTTGCTGAGGTCCCTGGTGGCTTTGCCCCGTCTGTCCGCCCGGTGTGTCGGCGGGGGTTGACAAGGTCGTTGCGTCAGTCCAGCTCTTGTTGCCATATTTTCCTCCTCTCCCCACCGCTGCTCTTCTTTTCTTCTCTCCTTCTTCCTCCCATCCCCAATCTCCATCTACCCATCCAAGAATCTCTCATTTCCCCATAAGTAAGTGTTCTACGACTTCCTCCATCCCCGCGGACCCATCAGCTTAAGCTTGAGCTTTCCTTTATCGCAGCTTGACTAACAGCTACCCCGCTCTAAACAGACAAAACAATGGCTCCCAAGGTACGACCTTCAGACAGACGGGAATCAACACCAGGTCAATTCTTACTAAACTTGTTGCTAACAGGTCGGAATCAACGGCTTCGGTCGTATTGGACGTATTGTAAGTGCTGCTGAAGCCCAATTATTGGCCTGCTTCGTGGCTAACACTACTTCCAGGTCTTCCGTAACGCGTGAGTACCATCCATCAAAATGGACAGCCTGCAACCCATGTATTTGGGCTATAGCAAGCTGGACGGCACACAATCTCAACGAGCAACTATCCTAACATGCTTTTAGCATCGAGGCCGGTAATGTCGAGGTTGTTGCTGTCAACGACCCTTTCATTGAGACCCACTACGCTGTATGCGCCCTGATCTAGATATCAGCGATGGAACATGACCCAACTAATCAACTCTGTTAATGTAGGCTTACATGCTCAAGTATGACTCTCAGCACGGTCAGTTCAAGGGCACCATCGAGACCTACGACGAGGGTCTCGTTGTCAACGGCAAGAAGATCCGCTTCCACACCGAGCGTGACCCCGCCAACATCCCCTGGGGCAAGGACGGTGCTGAGTACATTGTCGAGTCCACCGGTGTCTTCACCACCCAGGAGAAGGCTGGTGCTCACTTGAAGGGCGGTGCCAAGAAGGTCATCATCTCCGCTCCTTCCGCCGACGCCCCTATGTTCGTCATGGGTGTCAACAACGAGACCTACAAGAAGGACATCGAGGTTCTCTCCAACGCTTCTTGCACCACCAACTGCCTTGCTCCCCTCGCCAAGGTCATCAACGACAACTTCGGTATCATTGAGGGTCTGATGACCACCGTCCACTCCTACACTGCCACCCAGAAGGTCGTCGACGGCCCCTCCGCCAAGGACTGGCGTGGTGGTCGTACCGCTGCTACCAACATCATCCCCTCCTCCACCGGTGCCGCCAAGGCTGTCGGCAAGGTCATCCCTTCGCTCAACGGCAAGCTTACCGGCATGGCCATGCGTGTCCCTACCTCCAACGTCTCCGTTGTCGACCTGACTGTCCGCACCGAGAAGGCCGTTACCTACGACCAGATCAAGGAGGCCGTCAAGAAGGCTTCCGAGAACGAGCTCAAGGGTATGTGGCTACTACCTTGTGGTCTCTATGTCTGCTAATCCATAATCAAGGCATCCTTGGCTACACCGAGGACGACATTGTCTCCACCGACCTCAACGGTGACACCCGCTCTTCCATCTTCGATGCTAAGGCCGGTATTGCCCTCAACTCCAACTTCATCAAGCTCGTCTCTTGGTACGACAACGAGTGGGGTTACTCCCGCCGTGTTGTTGACCTCATCAGTAAGTCCCTCTGCTAGAGTAAGTATATTTTTGCTCTGCTAACGCGCATCCCAGCCTACATTGCCGGCGTCGACGCCCAATAGGAAACAGGTCGGAAGCCAATGGCCAGGAGCTCTCTCTAACCGATTCTCATTGGTCTACTACATCGCCCAGTTCTCAGCAGGATTGTGCAGACTATGCCCGTACCCCAACGTTCGGCAGTCGCCAAGTGATGAGGAGCTGCGGTGGATATGGGCATAGAATCCCATTGTTACGTACTATTTAATGACAAATACATGATCACATTTCAATGAGTCAATTCTTACCTGTAGTTTAAACATATCTGTTCTTCTGGAAAGTGGCACTTGCTGGAGCCCAGGTGCCGGCAACAGCGAGGTTATCCACCAACTTGCCTAACTAACCAATGCCCAAATAAGCTTTATAGCTCTATGGGAGTATACTCAGCGCTCCTAAGTCAGAACTGCAGTTCTAGTATATATAGTTGAGCGCATTTCGTCCTTTTGACCGGGATATACAAAGTCACGTGAAAGACGCATCTGTAGTCTCCCGACCTAAACTCTCTCAAGAGCTCCATCAACCAAACTCCCTCGCCAGACACCTGCACGCTCTTGGGCCCCTTGGCTTGCAAGCCTTCTTTCGAGCTTGCTGTGCTGAACTGGAACTGTTAATCTGTGAATAGTTTATTTTTCTTGACTTGCGCGGCGCTTCCGTCCCCAGACTTCAATTCTCATTTTCTGGCATTTCGGTTTCACACCTACCTAGAGCTATCTAGATCCAGACCCTCGACCCCCCCATTTGCTTAATTGTTCCACTTTTTTATCGCATACCACTAGCTTGTTGTATTTGATGTTCCATATCCTGCACTGTCTTTGGACTGATTGATACTCACTGGGCCACTCTTTGTACTTTCAAAAGTTCCATTCGCTTTCTTGTATATCCTGTCCTGGGCCCATTGAGGATATCACCATTGTTACTGTCTAAACTGGTCATGACGCGTTAGTACGACGCATATATCGACCGTGGTCAGGAAGACAAAGAAAAGCTCCCAAGCCCCCGTCAGTGACAATGGTAGAGGATGAGGACACCGTGATGGGGGAGGCAGGCTTTCAGGCCAGGGCCACCAATCTTCACGCAGCCAACGGTACTGGTCAGCAAACAACGTATGGCCATTTAAATGGGAGATCTGACCCATATCTGGCGCCACCACTCATAAGCCAACCAATGCAGCTGGATGGGACTCAAGATAGCGACGCTCAACCCCAGGACATTTCTGTCACAACAGGCAAACCGAGACCGCAATCACCAAGAAATGGCCTGAAGACAACCGCCCCTGCAGACACTACAGACCCCGTCTCTGAAGATCAGGATAGCCTTGATGACGAGTATTCTGAGACCGAGGAAATGAGGGACGCGCCTGGGCTTCCACTTGCTTCATTGCCTTCCGGGCTTTGCTACGATGTTCAGATGCGCTATCACTGCGAAGTTCGGCCAACTTCAGACGTGCATCCGGAAGACCCAAGAAGAATCTATTACATCTACAAAGAGCTCTGCCGGGCAGGACTTGTTGATGATGCCGAAGCAACCAGGCCTCTTGTCGCACGTCCTCTGAAGCGAATTAATGCTCGCAATGCAACAGAGCACGAAATATCTTTAGTCCACACCGCGGCACATTATGCATTTGTAGAGAGCACAAGGCGTACGGTTTCTACCCAGTGCTGACAATTCTCTGGAACTAACATACTCTGCAGATATGTCTGATGAGGAACTGATTGCTCTGGAGCATACCCGAGATTCAATTTACTTCAATAGCCTCACATTTGCTTCATCCCTACTATCTGTTGGCGGCGCCATTGAAACATGTCTTGCTGTTGCGACCCGCAAAGTGAAGAATGCGATTGCTGTTATTCGACCTCCCGGGCACCATGCTGAACACGACAAGACCATGGGGTTCTGTCTATTCAATAATGTCTCTGTCGCGGCCCGTGTCTGCCAGCAACGGCTCGGATCACAATGTAGGAAAATCATGATCCTTGATTGGTATGTCAGACCCTTGGTTAGATGTTCTGAGGAGCCACTAACTTTTGCAGGGATGTCCATCATGGTAATAAATGAAATCTGACTTTCGCGAACAACAAAGGCAGCGTTACTTACATGTTATAGGAAACGGAATCCAGAAGGCTTTCTATGATGACCCCAACGTTCTGTACATTTCACTCCACGTTTACCAAAATGGAAGCTTTTATCCTGGAGAGAGAGATGGCGATTTGGATTTCTGTGGAGAAGGAGCGGGTGTCGGAAAGTGAGTCAATCGCATCGATTTTACCGGTTGTCTATGATTTCATGCTGATGGGTTGTCTAGGAACGTCAACATACCCTGGCCTAGTCAAGGAATGGGTGATGGAGATTATATCTATGCGTTCCAGCAGGTCGTCATGCCAATTGCCCAAGAGTTTGACCCTGATCTGGTTATCAGTATGAAATTTGCTTCTGGACCCCTGGACTGTGAATTAACATGTCTACAGTTGCTTCTGGTTTTGACGCCGCTGCGGGAGATACGCTTGGAGGATGCTTTGTCACACCAGCGTGCTACGCTCATATGACACATATGTTGATGACATTGGCTCAAGGCAAGGTTGCGGTCTGTTTGGAGGTTCGTTTGCATTCCGATCTTCCTGTTCGTCTCGGGCTGATCCCAGAATACAGGGTGGTTATAACTTCAGATCAATCTCGAAGTCTGCCCTGGCTGTCACGAAAACACTCATGGGAAATCCGCCCGATCGACTTACCTCCACTTCTCCTTCAGAATCGGCGATCTCTACCGTACGGCGAGTCATGTCGACCCAGTCCGCGCACTGGGGGTGCATGTTTCCCAAAGCGATAAAAAACGAAGGGCTCTGGACTGATAGACTCCATGGTAGGTTGAAAGCATATGAATTTTAGTACGGAAACTAACCGGGCTGTAGACGTCATTCGAGCTTATCAAGCCAAGCAGCTTTATGATAATTTCAAACTGACTTCTCTTTACATCTACCGAACTGCCATCTCAAAATCATTTGAGAATCAGGTTTTGGCAAGGTACGTGTAGACAGCGGGAACTCCGCCTTTTAATGTCAACTAACCCGTCGAAGCCCGAACTACAATCAAGCCACGCCGCTCATAGTTATCTTTCATGACCCGTGAGTGCTCCTTCCCGTCGTGACAATTTCTTATGCTAATAGTAAATAGGCCAGAGATTATGGGATTACCGCATCCAGTCACCAACAACCTGGAGGTACACAACTGCTGGCTTGTGAGTATATGCTACCTTGCCCTGCGGCGCCTAAGCTGACTGGAATAAGGCTGATGTCATGAAGGACTATGTTCAATGGGCAGTTAACAAAGGGTACGCTGTGATCGACGTAAATATTCCCAAACATGTCACGACGGAACCGGTGAGTTTAGTCGAGGGTAAGGAGCTGTGAGTTGTCGATTCTGACCGAGGGCTAGTCATCAAGCAGGTTCGAGGAGGAAGACGAGAACCGACCGACAGCAACAGAAGAACTGGCCGGGTATTTGTGGGACAATTACATCGAGTAAGACCTGAACTCCAATTTTCAATTTCAAAACTGACATAGAACTCCAGCCCTAATGAAGCGACTGGGATATTCCTCGTTGGAATTGGCAATGCGTTCTACGGAGTTGCCAATCTGCTAATCAACAGAGGTAGGTGGTTGTTGTGGCGCAGACCAGTGCAGGCAAAGCTAATACGCGAGCAGACTCTCTTCACAAGCAGGTTAATGGTGTCATTTCATTCGTAGCCAAGGACCCAGTTCGTGCGGTGGCTTCGCATACTCAGACCTGGTTGTCCAAATGGTATAGAGATGTAAGTGTTATTCTATGCACATTCATCACCAATAGAATGCTGACTCGATGCAGAATTCGCTCGTGTTTGTCTCTCACGCGCATGGCCTCTGGAGAAGTGAGCGTAAGGCAACCAAACGCTATGGAAAACTCATCCAGTCGCCGAAAGAGGGGCTCAGTGAGATGCTGATGCATCATAAGAACGAGGTATTCGAATGGATTGAAGGCCGCGTTCAGCTTGACAGCGAGGAAACGGAGGAAGAGAAGCCCGTGAGGCGGTCACTTACAAAGGCCGCTCCCAAAGCAGCATGATCAGTAGGTCAGGAAATACCTCCTATCTTCTTCTATTTTGGGATTTGGATTATTTGAAGGATGGAAAGGTGTCTTTTCTGAACTCGCGCATTATCGGGAGCAGCGGAAATGGCTTCAATGATCAGCGCATAGAGTGAAACATGGCGAAAGAGCATCTTCTTGTATTCATAAGAGCGCAATATAACCAGCATCTGATTCTGAGAGACTAAATTAGCTCCCCCACACTTTGGCAGGCTGCATGCAGCAAGCTCCACTTGTCCCTAGGCGCGGGGACGACACCATCCCCGCGTGGTCTGACCTCATTTTCGAATTTTCCATCCATTTTCATCTATTTCTTCTTCACGTCAAATGACGGCTGAGACAAAATGAGTCCAAGGCGAGCCACCATGGATCCCTTGGAGGACTTCGCATTCGTCACATACGAGAACTTTCGGAAGAACCAGGGGTGACCCGCAAGACCCGTTCGTGTTACTGAACAGCATTTAAGACATCTGCGAGGCTAGTTTCTGGACTCTCCATCTGTTCAAGAGGAGGATGCAACGCGATTGGTCTTTGTACAGTTCACAGCCTACAAATCTTGATTCAGGCTGACTTGTCTCTGATCAGGCTGCTGTACTTCTGGTTACTTTGCTCCAATGTAACTGTCTTACTACAAGCCCACGGGCGTGACTGTTTCTCGCAAGGGTATTGCTTGCATACTCCAAAGCATGGTCAATGTACGGTCTTAGCTCGTCTCTCAGTGGTTTCTTACTACGTCAGACTACATCGCCGCGGAGTCTTAGCACTACTTGAGGGTGTAGTCGGAGGTGCAACTTGGTCATCGCTAAGGACCCAACCAAGATGGTCCAGGTTCAACCACAAGGTAGACTATGATGAAAAAGGGCAGGGTCCGTGGACCGAAACTTCCACGGAAATGGAACTATCCTGCGCAGTGAAAAGGTATATAAACATGCTGTACTCCCTCGACCAGAACATCCACAACACTCTTTCAGCATCATCACCCTCCCAACTCTATCTTTCCATTTAGAACCATTACTATCGAAAATCCAAAAATGCACTTCACCAGCCTCGCTGCCCTGACCCTCAGCGCCCTAGCGCCACTCGCCAGCGCCGTCGGCAACGCCAAAGTCCACAACAACTGCGCAGCCCCCTTCTACCTCTGGAGCGTCGGTAGCTCTGTCAGCGCCGTGCACAAGGTTAATCCCGGAGAGACCTTCAGCGAGCAGTTCCACCGCGACGCCACGACTGGTGGGATTGCTCTTAAGATCACCCGCCAGAGCGATGGGCTCTACAACGGCAGCCCGCAGCTGAATTTTGCGTACACGCTGGACCCCAACCAGGTGTGGTACGATCTGTCGACCATCTTTGGCACGGACTTCCAGGACCAAGTGCTTACTGTTACCGCGGAGAATGATGCCTGTCCGACTATCTGTTGGCCCGATGGGACTCAGCCTGCTGGGAGCCAGACGAAGACTTGCGAGCCGACTTCGGATCAGACTTTGACGCTTTGTGCTGATGGGTGCCCTGCTTAGGTTAGCTCGGGATTGTTCTGGTTGGGCTGAGCGTTGGAGAGATTTCCTGCTTATTATGTTGCGTGTCATTTGTTTTGATGTTTCTTGTTATTCGGAGATGACGAAACTACATACAAGGATGACGATGAAGTATATAAGATTCCCAGAAATATGAGAGACGTTTTCTTTTCTGTGATAAAGACTCTTCGAATATCCCATAGCTACCCATGGATTATACTAATGTTCTAAGTCACTTTATCATAGGAAGCCAAAGCCTATCAAGAACGAATTACTAGTGGTGGGCAGACTATTTAGAATGGTGGCACGACTTCGGAATAACTAGCTGCAGTATGATCTGATCTGCAATGCCCATAGGTTAGGTCACGCCTATATGAGTATAAGGTATCGAATGAGACCTTCTTCGTTCAGCCTCAGCCTCGTCCTCGTTGTCTTCTTATAGGGCCCTCTGACCCTTGAGGCTCTTGCCCTGCAGCCCAAGCCCCAGACTAGACCAGGCCCAACCCCAGCCTCGCGCTTTTCAGGGATCTCGGGTTCAGCGATATTACCCGAATAACCAATGAGTCTTTACAAAAGGTCCATTTTGGCTTCATGTTGGCGGGAGCAGGTGAGGATGTCTTGTCCGAGGGTATAGCTTCACCGCCCCGCCGATGATGCCGATGAGAACATCCACATGCCGTGCTCAGATTCCTGAATCGACTGACCATTGATCCTGCAAGCTATAATTAACGAGGTGCATTCCACTATTCCATACCATTGGAGGCTCTATTGCGGCTTTTGCTTCTTCTGTGCTCCCCGTCCTCATTCTACGGCCGTGTGGCGTGTCCAGCTGCAGCTGCACGCCATCTCAGGCTCACTCGCTCCCTTTATCCTTCCATCCCGCCAAGTTCCCATTTTCGCCCAATTCCCAACCATCGATTGCTCCAGCGTTCGTCACTAGTCGCTCGCTAGCTGTTACTGATCGCCCGGACAACCTTCCAGGTTGAATACCGCCAGTTACTCCCTCCGCGCCAGCTTCCACTGCATGCTGTCACCAAGGTACTCTGAGCCTGCAGCCCGCCGCCTGTGCTTGTGGAACAAACACCTGCTTCCCTCACATCCATCCCCAGCTTATCAACGCACGCGCCTTGCTCCTATAGGGTCTGTTTTTGTGCCGGCTGCCCCTCACTTGCATTCCGCGTCCACACGATCACACGCGCCTGGTTTTCGTTCGCCGTCCCTCCTTCGGCGAGATTACCCCTTCATCCGGATTTCTCCTCTTCAGGCCTACACAACTACGAGGAAAATGACGATGAGAACAGCTGAGCGCCTGACGGAGGGGCTGGAGAAGCCTTCTCTGGATGACCGCTCCTACAGAGTCATACAGCTGCCCAATAAACTGGAGGCTCTGTTAGTTCACGATGCAGAGACGGATAAGGCTGCTGCGGCGATGGACGTCAACGTGGGAAGCTTCAGCGATCCGGAGGATTTGCAGGGCCTTGCCCACGGGTTGGAGCACATGCTATTCATGGGAACTGAAAAGGTATGATTTACCCATACTTCTTGCGTCGTACGGCTTCTCTAATATCTTCCTAGTACCCCGTAGAGAACGCATACAACCAGTACCTAGCTTCTCACTCCGGATCATCGAACGCCTATACCGCCGGCACCGAGACCAACTACTTTTTTGAGGTGTCTGCTACAGGTACATCTGGGGAATCGAGCGGCCAAGCCACTCCCAACGGAACTACAAATGGCACGGCAGAGCCCAAAACCGATGGGAGGTCGCCCCTGTATGGTGCTCTCGATCGCTTCGCGCAGTTCTTTATCTCGCCGCTTTTCTTAGAAAACACACTTGACCGCGAGATGCGGGCGGTAGACTCAGAGAACAAGAAGAACCTCCAGAGTGACGTGTGGCGCTTGATGCAGCTAAACAAGTCGCTTTCCAATCCCGACCACCCCTATAACCACTTCTCGACCGGAAACCTTCAAACATTAAAGGAGGAGCCGCAGAAACGCGGTGTTGAGATCCGTAATGAGTTTATGAAGTTCTACGAGAAGCACTACTCCGCCAATAGAATGAAGTTGGTGGTGCTAGGCCGCGAGTCGTTGGATGAGCTGGAGAAGTGGGTGTCGGAGCTATTTGCTGGTGTCAGTAATAAAGACCTGCCGCAGAATCGGTGGGATGGCATTCCTATCTGGCTGCCAAACGACATGAGTAAACAGATCTTTGCTAAGCCCGTGATGGATACGCGCTCGGTTGATATCTACTTCCCGTTCCTGGACGAGGAGAAGCTGTATGAGTCGCAGCCGAGCCGGTACATTAGCCATCTCATCGGCCATGAAGGTCCCGGTAGTATCCTGGCTTATATCAAAGGTAAGGGATGGGCGAACGAGCTGTCGGCTGGCGTTATGCCTGTTTGCCCCGGAGCCGCGTTCTTCACAGTTTCCGTCCGTTTGACGCAGGAAGGATTGCAGCAGTACCAGCAGGTGGTCAAGGTGATCTTCGAATACATTGCGATGATTAAGGAACGCGAGCCGGAGGAATGGATCTTTGAGGAAATGAAGAACTTGGCGGAGGTAGATTTCAAGTTCAAGCAGAAGTCCCCCGCCAGCCGGTTCACTAGCCGCCTGAGCAGCGTCATGCAGAAACCGTTGCCTCGGGAGTGGCTACTTAGCGGATCTCTTCTCAGAAAGTTCGACGCAGAGGCAATCAAGAAGGCCTTTTCCTACCTCCGCGAGGACAATTTCAAGTTGATCGTTGTTGCGCAAAACTACCCGGGTGACTGGAACACCAAGGAGAAGTGGTACGGAACCGAGTACAAGGTCGAAGATGTTCCCAAAGAATTTATGGACGGTATTCAAAAGGCGCTGAAGACTACCCCGGAAACTCGGCTGCCGGAGTTGCACATGCCGCATAAGAATGAGTTTGTTCCTACCCGGCTTTCAGTAGAGAAGAAGGAGGTGCCTGAGCCCGCGAAGACACCCAAGCTCATCCGCCACGACGACCATGTCCGTCTCTGGTACAAGAAGGACGATCGATTCTGGGTCCCTAAGGCCACCGTCTTCGTCACCCTGCGCAACCCTCTGGTGTGGGCTACACCTGCTAACCTTGTAAAGTCGAAGCTGTACACTGAGCTCGTTAGAGATGCCTTGGTTGAGTACTCGTACGACGCGGAGCTCGCTGGTCTGGATTACAACCTGTCCGCCAGCCTTTTTGGAATTGAGGTGTGCGTTGGTGGATACAACGACAAGATGGCTGTGCTTTTGGAGAAGGTGTTCACAAGCATGCGTGACCTTGTGATTAACCCTGACCGCTTCCGGATCATCAAGGAGGCGATGACTCGGCTCTATAAGAACGCCGAGTACCAGCAGCCGTATTACCAGGTCGGAGAGTACACTCGGTACCTGACTGCGGAGCGAAGTTGGCTCAATGAGCAATACGCTGCCGAGCTTGAGCACGTTGAGATCGAGGATGTTAAAGCTTTCTTTCCTCAAATCCTGCGCCAGAACCATATCGAGGTTTTGGCTCATGGTAATATCTATAAGGAGGATGCGCTGCGAGTGACTGACAGTGTGGAGTCGATACTGAACAGCCGGAATTTGCCTCAGTCCCAGTGGCATGTCAGGCGCAACGTTATCATCCCGCCGGGATCCAACTTCGTCTACGAACGGGCCCTTAAGGATCCGGCCAACGTCAACCACTGTATCGAGTACTACCTCTTCCTTGGAAGCATCGTTGACGAGGTCCTGCGCTCGAAGCTCCTCCTTTTCGCCCAGATGACGGATGAGCCTGCTTTCGATCAGCTCCGAAGCAAGGAGCAGCTCGGATACGTTGTCTGGAGCGGCGCACGCTACTCAGCCACCACCATTGGCTACCGCGTGATCATTCAGAGCGAGCGCACTGCGGAGTACCTGGAATCTCGTATCGACTCCTTCTTGAGCAGCTTCGGAAAGACTCTGGAGGCGATGTCGGAGGACGATTTCGAGGGTCACAAGCGCAGCGTCATTAACAAGAGACTCGAGAAGCTCAAGAACCTTAGCTCTGAGACCTCCCGCTTCTGGACTCACATCAGTTCTGAAGAATATGACTTCCTGCAGCACGAGACCGACGCTGCTCGTGTCCGCGCCCTGACCAAGGCGGATGTCCTCGGCTTCTACAAGGAGAAGATCGACCCTGCCTCTTCTACTCGAGGCAAGCTTGCAATCCACTTGAAGGCTCAGGCTGGTGCTAAAGCCGCTGAGCCCAAGGAAGGCTCCGAAGAAAAGGCTCTCAACAACGGCACCAAAGCCGCGAGCCCAACCTACATCACGAACGTTATGGACTTCAAGGCTCGCCTGACTGTCAGCACTGGGCCTCGTTCCGTTGTTGACCTCAGCGAGCTTGAGGATTTTGATGCTAAACTTTAGATTTCTTCGGTTAGATTTATGGTTGATTTACATACGCACCTATGCATTGCTTTGGTTTGGCTGGAGCGGGTGGGGTAGCATGGGTGTAGGCGGGCATGGGAATGGTATTCATCGGTTGTAGAAATAAAGTCTTCCTTTCTGTCTGATATGCACTTCGAAAGACTCTAGAGTGATTGGTACACTTGTCTCATTGTGCTCCTATCCAAACAGACAACCCGTCCATGATCCTCGACCCTGCTATAGTCCCCACGGGCCGATGTTTTTGCGACGTGAGCTCCAACACCAATCACAACACTTGGGAGCTCCAACCATCCCAGCTCTATAGCAACACCGGATGCCAATCCTTAATGCTCCCTCGACCTAATCGATCCTCTTCTATCGCGTAAACGCCCTGATCACAACCCAAGCACCCAAAATGTCGACGACGACAACCACGGCAATGCACAGCAGCCAACCGTGTGTTCTCCCATCCATCCACCTCCAATTCAAGTCCAAGCCATCCGAGCTCCAACTAACAAAATCATGAATAACAGCCCCATCGCGCCCAGCGACTTCTCCGCCAAACAATCCGAAACTATCCGCCTCTACCCCCTTTCAAACTACACATTCGGCACAAAGGAAACACAACCAGAAGAAGACCCGTCCGTGCTGGCGCGCCTCAAGCGCCTCGAAGAACACTATGACAAGCACGGCATGCGCCGCACCTGCGAGGGCATCCTCGTCTGCCACGAACACAACCACCCGCACGTCCTGATGCTTCAGATCGCGAACGCCTTCTTCAAATTACCCGGCGATTACCTCCTGCATGACGACGACGAGATCGATGGGTTTAAGCGGAGGTTGAATGAGCGTCTTGCGCCTGTGGGATCGCAATTCTCGGGAGAGGGCGTCAATGAAGACTGGGAGATCGGTGATACACTCGCGCAGTGGTGGAGGCCGAACTTTGAGACCTTCATGTACCCTTTCTTGCCGGGGCATGTTACCCGTCCTAAGGAGTGCAAGAAGTTGTATTTCATTCAACTGCCGAAGAAGAGTGAGTCTATTCCCTTTCTATAATGCCGGACCCCGGCTCGGAGGCAATGCATTGTGCTAATCTGCTTGTGCGCTTGCAGAGGTCCTCTCTGTCCCGAAGAACATGAAGCTCCTTGCCGTGCCGCTCTTCGAGCTCTACGATAACAACCAGCGCTACGGGCCTCAGCTCTCGTCGATTCCGCACCTGCTGTCGAGGTATAACTTCGAGTTTGTCGATGAGAATGATAATGTTGTTGCTGCTACGCCTGGGACGGGAGGTGATCAAGTCCCCAGAACCAAGGTTCTTGCGGGCGACGATGGTGCACAGATTAAGCAGGAGGATTCGGGCATGCCAGACTATACTGAGGGAACAGAGAATGGAGGGCATCAGGGACAGTAAGCGGGGCATCTTCCTACAGACTGCGGGGGATGGACTTGGTTATGGAGAGGAGGGGAACGACGTGGGGGATTGGCAGCTTGTGGTTAGTGCCCTCACTTTCTCACCCGCTACTTACGTGCTAACGGATTTGGCACCAGCATAAGGTAGGATCTACTGACAGCTTTTTGTCATGCAATATACGCATGGAGAGTTCGCGCCATTGCCGGCATTTGTCCTTTTACTTTCGACTTGATTTCGGAGATGTATTTGTTCTAGGTTTTACGTCCGGCGTTGAGGAGCGATATTTATGCATGGTCTAGTTCAACAAATATATTTCACTATTCATATACCCTTCCTTTCTCATCACTTCCTGTTCGCCGTCGACCTCATAGACCTCATCGTAGGGAGTCCGGCGGGGTCCCTGGCCTTAGGGAACCGACCTATGTCCTACTCGGCGTATGCCGGCGTGCCTGCTTGAAGAAGCCATGGCATTGTCTTATCTAGAAAAAAAGATCCATGGACCACGTTATCTGGTGAAGGTATTCCTCCGGGCTGCCTTCTTGTGCGGAGTAACTGCGCACGCAATCAATCGCTATCGCGCTTCCTAGCCTACCATCGTCTATCCAACTAGCGTCCAGCTAGATATCCATTGTCCATGTATACTCGCCGACTTCTTATGTCGTCGCAAAAGATCCCATGTGGTCACCAGTGCTCTGGAAGCCCACATGCGCTTTACCATCAACAAGAAACAAAGGCTGAAACTCGACATAGTCAGTCAGGAGTATATAGTGCATACCCCGTGCGGAGAGAGCGCACCGAGAACGAAATGTGACCGACTTGCATACTGCAGTGCGAGTACTCCGTACACGGAGTTAGATAAATTGATGGAATCGCCTGGCCAGTGCTCGTGCTTGGACTTGACCACGACGCCGGTTCAGGCTCGTGCTTGATTCCGTATGCTTGGGGCCGGAGTTGTGCTACGTCGGAGATTAACTTGTACACTTATGTAGCTGTATATCATAACAATTGGGGAGGACTTCGGAGGAGGGGAGGCCGAAGTAGAGTACTTCTGTAGACTACGTTGTCAACGCCTGAAACATCCAGCAACTTTAACCAAGTGATAGTGAACTAAATTTCTTCAGTATATTGGCCCCCTCACCAGCGTTACTTTGAGCAAGGACAAGCAGGTTAGTGCTGCTCATGCCGAGCCTTAGTAGACGCCCCGGTACTTGGCGGGCACAGCAGGGCCGTGAGATGCCGACCTGAGTGGTTCGTTGCTTTTTCTTCATAACTCACTCCCGCTCTCCCCAGATAACGCATATGATTAGTGGTTGTTCCCTAAAGTGCTTTGCCGGGACTGTCCAGTCAGATTGCGCTTCTACGCGACTTACCTTCGTGCTGCTACGACTGCAGGGCCGGCGGGGGGTTGTTGAGAACTGGTCTGACCGTCTGCCAGGGCAAAACAGGCCGGCAGGACCACGGGGATCTTTCTAAAAAAGGGAGGATCGTCACAGGTGACAGGGGCACATGTTTAGGTTTGCTTTTTTGGCCGGTTGTTTTTTGGCCCATCTTGTGAGGAGGTGAGGTTGTATCGCGCATGTAGGATATACTTAGGGCCTGGCTAGTTCGTTGGGGTTTTCGGCGAGTGGGGTTGGTTTCCTGGCATTCCTTAGACGGTGAGGAATGTACCAGTACGAGGACGTGTTGCCTTTTCACGTCTTGACTGGTCTGTCCTCCTGATAGGAGGTTGATTGGTATATAAGTAGCCATGTTCCTGAAGATCAACGAAGGCGGGTTCTTTGTGTCCGAGGCAGCGGTGCGGGTCATTCCTGGTATTTCTCGTGGTTTTTTGTACATATAGTACGTATTTGAGTGTTGTTGACGTCCGATATGGTTCGTTTGGGATACTCTGCCATCGCCGTAGCCCTTACTGGGCTGGGCGCTGCCGCTCCCGCGCCGCTTGCTCGCCGTGGTATGTTCTCTCGAGTATAGGGACATAGTTTAGGGCTTACGTTGGCTAGACGTTTCGACCGAGGCCTTGGACCAGCTGACCCTATTCGCGGAATACGCTGCAGCGTCGTACTGCACACCGAACATCGAGTCAACCGGAGACAAGCTGTCCTGCGCAACTGGGAACTGCCCGTTGGTCGAGGCAGCAGACACGAAGACGCTGGCCGAGTTCTATCAGTAAGTTCACACCGGCAAAACCTAGCCGGTAGTCTAACAAAGCGCAGGGAGAATGAGTACGGAGATGTAGCAGGTTTCCTGGCTGCAGACACAACCAATGAGCTGCTTGTCCTTTCCTTCCGGGGCAGTCGCACCCTCGACACCTGGATCGCAAACCTCGACTTTGGCCTAGAGTCAGTCGCAGAGATTTGCAGCGGATGCGAAGCTCACGGCGGGTTCTGGAGGGCATGGCAGGTTGTTGCGGACGCACTGACTTCGGCCATCGAGTCCGCTACCGCTACCTACCCAGGTTATGCCATTGTCTTTACTGGCCACAGCTTCGGAGGAGCAATGGCGACTCTGGGTGCTGCGCAGCTCCGCAACGCAGGCTACGCCATTGAACTTGTGAGTTTTCGGTGTAGTGGAGTTGATATGAGTCGCTAACGAGCGTAGTACCCATATGGCAGCCCTCGGGTTGGTAACCCAGCCCTGGCGGAGTACATCACAGCACAGGGGGGCAACTATCGGGTCACGCATACCAACGATATCGTTCCCAGACTTCCGCCCAGTTTGTTCGGGTTTACTCATCTCAGCCCGGAATACTGGGTTACCAGCGATAATGGCATATTCCCGACCACGATGGACGTCCAGGTGATTGAGGGCGTTGGTTCGAGGGAGGGGAATGCGGGCGAGGCAATTCAGTCTGTGGACGCGCACAGCTGGTACTTGATCGATATCAATGCTTGCCAGTAAGGAGTCGATGGTATATATCACTATATATGATGAATGATTAGCAATGTTAGCATGAATTGAACGAATTGAAGCTGTGGACAGTGTTGAGTCGAGTGGTGCTAGTGGAATGCGTGGGCGACGGCTGTGTCGATCCGCTCCACCCGTGACTCCCAATTTCCCCGATTTTAAGCTGCCAACTGTCTCCATCCTTTCAGAAGTCTCTCGCCCTACCCCCTCCTTCCCTCTCCACCTCCCTATTCGCAGGGCATAGTCGGACTAGTCGACCTCACGGCGTCTACTCCGAGGCACAATTCTCGCTGGTCGACTGTGCAGCCATGACCGGCTGCTCAGTCGAATTGGCTTGACGACGCGAAACTATAAAGTACGACTACGGGATTTTCACGATTTACGATATAACCTCGTTTTCTTCTCGAACCGGTCCGCGGCCTATATCCCTGTGCAGTCGCTGGCGGCAGCCATGTTCTTCCTCTTCAGCGGAGTCAATAGTCCGCGCCGTCGCAACCGAGAGAAAGCGATTTTCTTGACCATCTTCATCATCTTCGCCTTATACCTGCTCTTTTTCTCAAATACCTCACCTCACAAACATGCCGACCCTACGATATACGATCCCGAAGCTCTGGGTGGTCCGAATCGAGACCCGCATTCGGGTCAGGCAACGCCCGCGCGACAGTCAGCGCCCATCCGAAAAAGCATGGTCGTGGCTAGTATGAAGAACGACGACGTCTCATGGTTGCATAAGTTCTTCCCGGACTACCATAAGAGTATCTACGTGGTAGATGATAAGAAGGCTCAGTTGACAGTAAGCCAAAACAAGGGACGGGAGTCGATGGTCTATTTGACGTGAGTTGGTATAGCTCGCTTTCGTTCCGCGGGTCTAACGTGCGTGCGTGCATCTACAGATACATCATCGATAACTATGATAACCTCCCCGATTCGATCCTTTTTATCCATCCTCAGCGGTATCAATGGCACAACGACGATCCGTATTACGATGGCGTCCCGATGCTGCGCAACTTCCAGCTTGGCTATCTCGAGAAACAAGGATATGTTAATCTGCGTTGCGCCTGGCTCTTGGGATGCCCGGCGGAGATTCATCCCTTAACAGATACACACCGCGAGGCAGTTCATGCTGGCGAATACTTCAAGAACGGGTTTATGGAGCTCTTTCCTGGAGTTGAAGTGCCCGAGACCGTTGGCGTCTCCTGTTGCGCGCAGTTCGGTGTCACAAGCTGGAAGATCCGCGAGCGGCCAAAGAGCGACTACGTGCGTTTTCGAAAGTGGCTGTCAGAGACGGATCTAACGGACGATCTAAGCGGGCGAATCATGGAATATTCATGGCACAGTAAGTTTTTTCACTCGATGAGTAGGTGGCAGAATGGATCTGACAAATGCAGTGATATTTGGAAAAGAGCCTGTCCACTGTCCCTCGGCCGAAGAGTGCTACTGCAAGGTGTTTGGATTGTGCGATCTGACATGTCCAAACGTGGACTCGTGCAACGACCGCTACCAGCTTCCGCCGTATTCAACGCTTCCAAACGGCTGGCCGTATATCGGCTGGAACGGACAGAAACAAGATCCTAGCAAGGGCGGACTTCCCGAACCGAAGTCATAATACTTGCTTGATTTGCTAGTCGACACAAAATCATGGACCTACTACGTCCACGTCATCTCCACTCTGGTGGAAAGCTGGTATTTATTTCCGGGCCAGCAACACACCCCGCCGGAGGTATCTCCGCAGCTTGCAGAATGACGAGATCGCCACTCCTCGCTTTGTCCCAGTTCCGCGCTGCCAGGGCGGACTTTGAGAAGTCTGCTGTATGATATTGATAAATCTAGCGACGCAATATCTCACCTGCAAGGTGAATGTAATGCCAACAGGCTGCCTGGGACTGCAAGTAGAGGTAAACCAGGGCTCTTTATACTCGGGGTAGCTCGAGCTATCCCGGAACGGGAAAATTAACCACGGACCTCGGGAAGCCTGAACACAGCTCCTCGACCTCAGCTACCTTAGTACTCCTTACATCTCCCCCTCCATCTCTTAATCCGACATAATATCCTCTCCCTTCAGCTTAACCGCAAAAAGAAGGCCAAGATGCTCATAATCGGCCTAACCGGCTCCATCGCAACCGGCAAATCCACCGTCTCCTCTCTCCTCTCCTCCCCGCCCTACTCCCTCCCCGTCATCGACGCCGACCAACTCGCACGCAAAGTCGTCGAACCAGGAACCCCCGGCTACAGCGCAATCGTGAACTACTTCGGCCCCAGCACACCAGACCTCCTCCTCCCTGCCGAACCTTCAGATTCCCAAACCCAGGATGCACCACCTAAACCACGCCCACTGAATAGACCCGCACTGGGCCGGCGCGTCTTCGGCACCTCCGAAGAGCGAAAACGCGACCGCATGATTCTTAATAAAATCGTACACCCCGCCGTCCGATGGGAAGTCTACAAAAGCCTACTGTACTACTACCTCCACGGCCACTGGGCCGTCGTGCTCGATGTACCGCTCCTCTTCGAATCCGGGATGGATCTGATTTGCGGGACCGTCGTTGTCGTCGGCGTCAGTGACCCCGCTGTTCAGATGTCGCGGCTACGCGCGCGCGACGCACACCTCTCCGCCGAGGACGCAGAGAACCGGGTCAAGAGCCAGGGCGACGTCAAGGGGAAGGTGGAGAAGGCGGAGTTCCGGGGGAAGGAGAGCGCGCGCGGGGTTATTGTCTGGAACGACGGGGACAAAGATGAGCTTGAGCGGGAGGTGAGGAAAGCTGTGTCTACGATTCAGGGGCGGAGTCCGCGGTGGTGGGCTTGGTGGTTGCTGTTGGCGCCGCCGCTGGGCGTCGGTGTTGCGGCGTGGAATCTGGCGGTTAATTATGGGATTCGGAGGAGGTGGGAGAGGAAGGAGGTGACGGAGAAGGCAAAGCTGTGATGTGATACGCGTTGCATCATACTGGTTTCGATGAGCAGCGTTCAATAGATAGACCTGGTGTCTGATCTGGCTCATGAGGGGTGCCTCAGTGAGGCGTGAGAATGATAGATCATTAATGACTTGTATCTGTGGTTCCGGTTCACCATGGGTTTATGACTCATGGATATGATATTAACGGCGTCCATCTTTGAAGCTGATCTGGATTTTCGAGAATGAAGTTTGAAGGATCGATAGACTTGAATTTGGGTTCAATAATGCCTTCCTATTTGGGATCCACCCTCCCTATAGGGTGCACGGGACGGCATTGGTGAGTTGCAATAAGAGCTGGCTCCGTTTACAATGCTTTTGTTGCGTTTCCTCAGCTCTCGCATTGGCATTTATTATTTCACACGTCGCGCTCGAGAGATACTTTCCACTACAACATACATATACGCTGATAGCCCTAATTTCAACCCAAGCCCGCACCGCACCATGTTCTGCCCTTGCGCTAGATCGTACTTCGCGGTCGAGGGACTGCAAACGGAAACGCCGCGCCTCGTCCGCTCTAAAGACAGACAAGCCCCCAGCTCGAGTTTTCGCGCCCCTCTTCCAATGCAAATTCGACCGCTGTCGACGAGAGGGGAGTTGCAGCAGACAGACTATGGGCAGGCACAAGGGCCAGGTAAAGTCCCAGCTATCCTGATTACACCGATTCCAGAGGAGCCAGAGGTATGAAAATCAATGGAGCATTTGGTGGATTGGTCTAATTATAAGCAGTTAGCCGATGCTCAAGGCAAGGTCCAGATGTGAGGTCGAGACCAAGGTACAGCACCAGAGGCTATCGCTGGCCTTGGGCCATTTCGATGGTTCCAAAAGACGAGTTCCCGTTCAGTTATGGCTCTTATCGACCGCGGACCGTTCAAATGTTCGGAACGGATGATGGGTTGCACGTCCGCTTCGAAGTCGGGTCGTCCAGTGACAGTTCCAGCTGGTCCGAATCTTGTGCATCTGATGTCGTCGATATTCGCGTTTACGAATGCGGTCGAAACACGATCCCACGCCGGCGTGGAGACATCATAGCACAGAAAGTCCGATTTAGGAGGGGCGATATCGTCGTGCGAACCAGTAGAACCGGGGTCTCCAGAAGCCACACCGATTCGATTCGAAGATCGAGTTCAACGGCCCAACAGTGGAATTCTTCAAATCAAAGGTGGAACACGTCAACTCAGAATTGGAATTCACCCAATCAGCAGCGCAATAGTTCGGGCCAGGACCATAGTTGGAACGCGCCAAATCAGCAGTGGAACACATCGTCAGTCGATTGGAACTCGCCCAGTCAGCAGACAAACCAACACTGGATTGCATCAACTCAGAATTGGAACTCGTCAAACCAAGAGTTCAAAACATCGAATCAGCAGTGGAAGTTCGCTGGCGACTCGCAGTGGTAATTGCCTGTTTTAACTGATATACTCGATTCCCGGTGGTGAATCAATGCTGTATAGACAAGCGGACTGTTGCTGAGCGTGTCGCACATTGTTGTGGCAGCGTTCATTTGTGCTTCCGTTTCTTTTGTGATTTGTCATAATTAAGGCCTCCAGATTGCTTCATACGCCCACCTCCAGAGATAGAGGTAAGATCTTCGGCGTGAACCTTCTTTTGTTTGTTTGTTGGCCGGGCCTTTGGCGAATCACTTCCGTCTTGAGCTTCTTCGCTCGAGGGCTGGACATTCTTAGCATCGAATAATATCGTGGATACAACTACAATACGGCTACAAACCTTGGCTTTGTTCTTTCTCTTATAGTTACCGTAGACTTGCCTTCCCCCATAACCCATGTCGTCGTCATCCGCGTCTAAAGAACTGTCGGCGAACACCAGCGGCTGCGCATATTGGCTCACAGTGTCGGCGCCGCCGAAGTCCAGGACCCATTCTGTTTCTCCCGCCTCTGCAGCTTGCCGCGCGATGGCCTCTCTGCGCCGCTCTTCTTCCTCCGCGAGAGCAGCAGAAATAGCTTCCATGTCCGACGAAGGTGTAGCTGGGCTCCCGTGTGCGCCGGAGACTCTGCGCTTTTTCGGCGTAGATTCTGTGGATTCGCCGCCAGATTCGGGCTGTGCAGACTCTTTAGTAGCAGCGCTAGCAGCTGCTCGTTGCATGAACTGATTTTTGTTAGTGAAATTATGTAGACACCAGAAAGTAAAAGCGCATGCATACCTTCATCGTTAGTAGGCGGGATGACATGTTCTTTTCAGGCTTCGAGCCTGGTGACTTGGAGGGTGGAGGCATTATTGTAGAGCCCTTTTAAGCTGGACGTCGCAGGCGAGTATCCAGGAAATGCGATCTGAAGAAATTAGAGAAAAGGGCAAGAGCAGAAACACAGCAACAGCTTCGAATCAAAAGAAAAAGCAATCGCCGGCAGAATCCCACCGCCCGGCGCCGCCGATTGGCTGTCCACGGCCGTCGAATCAAAGCTCCCGCAAATAATTGGACCTCCAAACCTCAACCCTCGAACGGCTTCCCCGTCATCTCCTCCTCCGCCATCACAATCTCCGCCCACACGTCAATTGCAGGGAAGATGTTGCTTCCTACCGTCCGAAGCCGGATCGCGGCGCTTTCGTCCGCCGTGGCGCCGCGCGTTGCCCCCCGGGCCGCCTTCTCAACCACCATCATCCGCTTCGAGAACACCATGCAGCCGAACGACCCGACCCCGCGGGCGCCCAAGCCCAACGTCTCCGAGACCAATGCTACGCCTGTCGACTCGATGGGGGAGTGGGATGCTTCTCTACAGGAATCTACCGATGCCGCCGAGCGCGTTCGAACTATGCAGGCTCCTAACCGAGTGGGCACCTGGGCTGCGAGCCAGAAGCCTAGACCAGAAGCTATGAGCGGACCGCGGTTCGAGCAGACGATTATGCACCTTCAGGTTCGTCAATGGCTTGATGGCCGTCTCGTTGATGGGGCGGAGTAACCGGGGAACTGGGGCAACAATGGAGTATCAACTGACATGTGTATAGCCCACGCCCATGGCCGCTATCGAGCTCATTCACAAACAGCCCGTTCGCTGGGTAAAGGACAGGATCGTCAGCTGCGACGGTGGTGGTGGTCCCCTGGGTCATCCCAGAATCTTCATTAACACCGACAAGCCCGAGATTGTTCCCTGCGGCTACTGCGGTCTTCCTTTCGTACGTCATTTGGACTTGATGTCACAGGTCACTGGTTGCTAATCAGCGATTAGGCTCACGAACACCACCGCGACTACCTCAAGTCTCTCCCCTCTTCTAGCTACCCTCTCGAACCCACCGGCGATGTTGCGGAAGTGAACGAAAACCAGCGTGTGTCTGAGGGTGCCACTGGATACGAGCAGCGGTAAGGTATTGTTTTCGGCGTTGTTGCATGTTTTCTTTATGTCGCCTGGCTGGGCCTGTACAGTTGTACCAATCAATGAAGTTAGACTATATTCTTTATATCTTTGAAGCTATCAAAAGCTTGTCAATTCTGCATTACCAGGATGCACCAAACATGGGTAGATTTAGGCGATGATTGCTTGATCAGATATCCATTGCAATTTCTCGTCGAGACGTTGCGCCTAATATTGTCATCCATATAAACCGCTCCGTCTACATACTCGCCTCCATCCCTATAGACGACAATTCGCCTCTGCACCAAGTCACTCCTTTTCACCCTGAATAGTAGCAACAACCTTCCTCGTATGCTTCATAGCCCGGAACTCCAGGTACCAAATACCCTGCCACGTCCCCGTCGCCAACTTGCCGTTCGAAATCGGGATGTTGACCGACGCTCCAATAAGCGCGGACTTGATGTGTGCCTGTCACATACATTAGCACAACCCCCTTCAAACCCTAACTTCCTCAATAGGGTGCTTGGCTCAAGCGTCTACATACCGGCATATCATCCTCCCCCTCCGCACTATGGCGGTACAGGTTCCCCTTCTTATCAGCCGGCGCAATGCGGTCCAGCGCATCCGACATGTCCTCGCGGACATCTTCGTCCCAGTTCTCGTTCAGCGAGAGTGCGCAGGAGGTGTGTTGCACGAAGAGGTTCAACATGCCAATCTTGTAGTCGCGGATCTCGGGGAGCGAGGACGTGATGTGGTCGGTTACCAGGTATGAGCCCCGCGATTTGGAGGGGAGGGTGAATGTCTTTTGGGTCCAGGGCATGGTGGCGGTTCGATTGATTCGCTGGAAGGAGAATTAGCTTGAGATTCAAATTGGATAGGTTTGTGAGCTTCGTGAAGATACGTTGCGGGGTAGAAATGCTGGGTGGGAGTTGGGGATGGGATAAGGCGAACGAATGGGAGGTGTGGGGTATCGGTGCTCGGAGAAGGACGGAGTGCTTACGAACTGTATAGTTGTCTGATTTGGGACAGCAATTAGTTGATGATTTGAGGTTGGTGAGAGACGTTATACTTTGTAGAAAAGCGGGTGGTGGGGAACTTCCGCCGACGTCATATTCGAGCGCACGCTTAACGATTAATACATTTCTCATACTTCATGATCGATTGGTTCATCATACTGTAACTAATATACATGAATGCGATTATATCCGCGCATTATCATCCTTGGGCTTTCCATAGTCATCCAGCGCATCGCTCTTCTCGTCCAATCCAGCCCACTTGGGCTTTCCATCCGGGATATCCATTGTACGAGAAGTATAGAATATATGCATCCTGCGATATCAGAATTAACATTGCAGTTAGTTACTTCCCACCGCAAGGAGTTAGAGCGTACCTTGACTCGAAGGTCCGCCTCCACGTATCATGATCCGTTCCCGACACCTCATAGTCAATCAACTCCGGGAATATCAAGCAGACATTCCGCCCTTCGTCCATGATCGGGCTGCGACAGTGCGCGCATGCCACCTTCGTGGGTAGCTGGTAGTCCCTCGACTTGTCCTGGGAGGAGTAGAATGACAAGCCCTCAGTCCCTTTTGTGAACTGGATATCGGATTTATGGAAGACCGCGCACCACTGAAATGGTGCGCCTGAAGTAGTCAATAGGTTAGTTTCGGAAGCGGCCAATATCACCACTAATTTGTCTTGACGTACCATGCGTCACCTGGCAGCCCCGGCAGTGGCAGTACTTCGCGTTAAGCGGTTCCTGTCGGGTGATCTTATACGTGACCTGGCCGCAATTGCAGCTTGCGCGCCATTTGACGGGACCGAATTCTTCGTCCGACCGGATCTTGTATGGCGCTCGGTCCTTGTAGCCGGGGTCTTTCTCAGTCATTGCGGGCTTGTAAAAAGGTTGCGAGTAGCTGAGGGGTCGGGCGTTGAGTCTGGAGCAGCGAAGTGGGAGAGTGTTTAGTACCCTCGTCGAGTTCGATAGAAGCCGGTTATATAGCATGAGGAGCTAATGATTCAATCCAAAAGCCTTGCTCCGACAAGATCTTTCCTGTCAATCTTTATACTCTGTCGATTGCGTCCAGACGTCGACTCGCATGACCGATTGGTGATGTCATGGCGGTTTTGTTTGGTGGGACGCATTCCGAATAGCCTCAGATTTGATGATTCGAGATGACAGCACCATCTTCAAATTGACCAGGACAATGAAAGAACTTGTATATCGTCAAAGAGTGCATGGTTGCGGATGGTGGTGAGCACGTGCGGACCTTGGTGGCTTCAGCCTCAGGAGTCAACAGCATTGCCCTGCCTAGCCTAGTACAACTGCTACAGAATATCTTCAGACATTAATAATAAAGAGCGCCCGACGAACGGCGGCTGCAGGTTTGCTGGATCAACCGTTTTCGACGCTTGGCATCACTACACAGCGCCTCTTTGTCTTGTCATCAGTGATGATTCGCAGTTCTAAATATGGCCAGCGCAGATGCAGCCAATGATGGAGGCCTGCAGCCACAGTCCCAGGAGGCCCGAGAAACGACACCAACAAAGGATGTGAGACGGATGAGTGCAGGCGTGAAGGATATACGATCATCGGACAATTATTGGGACCTTTGCGACAATTGGGATTGACCGTCACGGAGTATAAGAGACGCGGGCCTCCTCCAGATCGACTTTCGCTTAGTTGGCCCCCGCTCCATCCTTCATTTATTTCCGACATTTGCCAGTTCGTCTCATCTATCAGCCACTTTTGACTTTTTGTCCTTCAGTCAATCAATCTACTGCAAACCGGACCCTTGGACCCTTGATAGACCGATGTCCTCGCTGCCAGCATGGGATTACTGAGCCGACTTCGCGGGCGTTCCAAGAGCCAGAGCCGTGCGGGGAACGCCGCCAGTTACGACCTCCGCATGAACGGCGAGGTCCCTCCTTTGCCTTCCTGGTTAGGAGACCTCACCAAACAACTGCCGGACCCGGTCCTCGCCCGGATATTCTCCTTTGTCTGTCCCCATGCTGTAGACAATTCCTACGATAGCTCCGAGGAGTCCATGACCGAGGATGGCTGCATGCTATGCGACATGCGCGATCTGGCGCACTGCGCGCTGGTTTCCCGCCGCTGGTACCCTATCGCCCGGTCTCTACTGTGCGTTGTCGCCCTCGGGAAAACATAGACACCACTAACAAGCGTAGTTACTCGCACGTACGCATTGACGCCGTCCACTACTGCGAACTAGAAGAGATCCTCGCAGCGAAGCGCAAGCGGCGGTCCCGCTTCGACCGCAATGCGGTGCCCATCGATCCCCCGCAAGTGCGCCTCTCCCTCTTCATGCGCACAGTCCGGCTCTCGCGCGATCTTGGAAGTCAAGTCCTCTCCCTGCGCATGCCCTACATGATGCGCGAAGCCAACAAGGCCGAAATCGCGCGCACAATCTCCGTCCTCCCGAACTTGCGCTACGTCGACCTCCCATCGGGCATTTATACCGACGACCTAACCTGCATGACCCTCAAACAAGAACTCATGGCCCGGTGTCCGGATCTACGGCGCATGACCTACCGGGCCGGCGCAGAAGGGTCCTTCGCACAGCTTCCCAACTCCCAGCTCTGGGGTAACCTCGAGGTCCTCGAACTTCAGAACCTGCAAATCGAGCCTTCAACACTCCGCCTCTCCCTCGCTTCATTCCCATACCTCAAAACCCTCACAATCGACAACACGCCCTACCTCGACGACTCCATTTTCACCTCAGACCCAGGCCAACTCCCGCCTTTCCCGCCCATCCAGCGTCTCACTCTTCGCAACACCCCAGCAATCACAACGTCAGGCCTGACATCCTTCCTCTCACATCCTCTCCCTCGACAGAACCTCCTTCACCTAACCTTCTCTTCAACCGGAATCGCCCCGGCAACTCTTCACCAAATCCTCGCGCACGCCCCCAGCCTGCAAGGCCTCGAAATCACGCAGGAAGTAACGCGCTCCTTCCCACCCGAAAAAATTCCCCCGCTCGCCTCCAACTCCCTCCGCCTCCTGCACTACGAAATCACCTCGCCACCAGGCACCTACGGTGTCCCACCGAAGGCAGCGAGCTACTACACGTACCTCATCTCAACGCTCATGTCCAATTCCCTGCCTGCCTTGGCAGATCTGTATGTCCGCGACGCAGATTTCCCAGAGGCGCTGCTTATTGCTCCGCCTCCGCGACTCTTTGGGGGAGGCGAATCTGGCCCGCAGTTCATGGGTGGGGGTCTCGCAAGACCCTTGAATGTGTATAGTAAAGGTCTCGATGAGCTAGAGTGGAACTTCACGCCGTACGAGCCGCTCGGTCCGTCTACGGGTGGGAGACGGGATAGCGTGACGAGGCCGGTGAGTTTGCACGGTGCGTCGCTTAGTCGGAATTGGGGCGGGGATGCGAGGAAGAGTGTGCTTGTGGGCAATGGGTTCGGTGGGTATCTGGCCGTGCCTGTTGATGATGGGAGGCCGAAGAGTAGCGGTGGTTTTAGGAGGGATAGTCGTGGGGATTTGTGGCGATAGTCTTTCTTTTTTTCCTATTCTTTGTTTTCTTATGAATTAGGAGTTGTCAATCTTGGTCTTCGATGTGATATGCATATAGTCGTTTCCATATTGTTCGCGCATAAATACCACTTGATTTTTTACAGTGTAGAGGTATTTATCTACCAAAGAATACTACATAGAGTGATCAAAAGATAGATTTAGTTTGCAGCAGCCCTAACTCGTCGCCGCTTGTCCTATAACAGAAACCTAAGCCTAACGTACAAGCTATTGGGCAACTTCATTTCAACAATACCAATGAGTCGGGGCTAGGAAATTGGGACTAAAGTCACCATTCAAAGGGTCATCCCAATTGCGCCTCCACGATAGAAAGTCGATCCTAAACTCCTCAATCTCCTGTAGTATGAAAAAGGGAAATCTTTGATCGAAATGGTTCTGTCCTCGTACCTGTCGAACCACCTTATCCGCGTGGTACGTAACAATCCTCTTCATAAGTGCATCTTTCTTTCTGATTGTTGTATACACTTCACGCACAAACCGCGGAAAGACAGTGGGAAATGAAGTTCTTTTTAGCACCTCATTGACTTTTGCCGCAGAAAGATATACAAGTCCTCGTATAAGAAGGGAGCGGGCCATATTGTGCACTTGGAGGTGTAGGGCGAGTTCACAGCAATCTAGTCGGTCTAGATCGCGAAGTCATGAGTCTCTGCTGAACTTCCCGTACTTATATAGTAAAGCACAGTACAAGGTCATACCTATAGGGTCAGCGGAGACAGTCTGCCCCGCCGCTGTGAACCGGCTCGGAAAGCCATAGCCCAAACAGAATTGGTAATCGCAGGTATAGAGGTATTGGATCATTATGCGGGCAACGAGCGGATGGCATTTAATCTTGACTCTGCAGAAGCGCTATGAAAAAATTAGGATCTGACAGCGCAAACGTAAGAAGTATATGCTATGGCAAGAAGTTTTTCGCACCTTTCTGTCAGATTTGTCCCGGACGATATCTCTGATGACCGGTGACTGAGCGCAAACAATTGCTCTGTGACAGGGAAACTCTTTGCCCCGGCAGTTGATGATCAAGTCACAGAAGTCGGCGTTATCGGGCTCATGTAGGAACCTGAACAGAGGAAGTCTACAATCAGATAAACGTATCAAAAGAGAATCAGGTATAGGCAAGCTCACTTGGTGAGGTTGTGTGCCAACTCTTTCCGACGAAGAGTTATCGAGCCTCCCGTCCAGAGGGCGAGGTCTTCTTGTGCTTTAATGTCTGTTTCGTCATGGCTTTGGATTTCCAGCTGTCTGTCGGCATCTTCCTGTATTGTGGTTTCTAGTTGTCTGTCGGCGTCTTCCTGTATTGTAGACATAACGATCGGCCAGTGGCATTCGAGATTGTGTGTGCGCGACAGGTGTGATGAACTAAAGTGCCGAGATGACGGCTGAGTATTGCGGTATAGATGAACGGCAAAGGAGGGAATAGAATGGGTGCGCGTTGTTTGAGTCATGCTCGGAGACAACGCTGTGGCGATGGATATTGTATATCTGAAATGGGAAGGAGGCTATGAGAGCACACCCCCCGGTGAGTTCCTTCCAGATTAACATCATTGGTGTTCAGATTTATGTATACCTAATGCTAGTATACACCATAATTCGATTATAAGTCTTGCTGCCTCACCTCTTTGGCAGTTCTATCGTGATACATGTCTATCGTGAGTCATTAGTCGTACAGGTCACCCCTCGGAGCTGTCGAGGTAACTGAGATGCTATGCAGTGCTTCGCGCCTCCAAACAGGCATAGTCAAATCCCAACCAGTCTCTATGGAGCGAAGAGTGAAGACCAGGGCCAAGAGCATCATGGCCCAGATTCAGTTGCCCAGGATGAGAGCTCGCGCTTGTTTCGGGTCGGTTCCGAGGATGCTGATGAGGTATTCAATGCTGTGCCAAGTCAGTGATTGAACTTTCGAGAGCATATGGCAAAAGGATACTCACCTAGCCTCAGATGCAAGCCTCCGTTTTTCAGTCTGGAAATCTTTCTGACATGCTTCCCACAGAACGTCTCGCTTATCAGGAAGCACAGTCTTGATACGCAGCTTGAACGATGCGCTCACTGGCCGATGATCTGACGCTCGAACTTCATGGCGTCGATATTCGAGCTGCTTGACCCTGCCTAATCCTCTGTACAGGACCCGGTCACACCAAGCAGGTGATCGCTTCTTGTCACTGGAATCGTATTCGTCCGTACCCACATCATACTTGTATGTCGGGGCGAATGTAATTGGCGCTTCTTGGAATGCCCTCAGCCGAAAACCTGGATTTTTACGTCTTGACGCATTGAGCTGATCACGTTCCAACAGCTTTGAGAGATTGTTATTGCGTATGTCTTCAATGATCACATGCCGTGGCACAGAGTCAATGCGGTAGTTGAGGTCTCCATTCAGGATGCAGATCTCATGGTCCATGATCATTGACCCGTCTCCGCCACTAACAAAGTGGTTTAGCCGAGATGTCAAGCTTGTTTCTACCGGTAGCGACTCGGTTTCAAGAATAGCGGCGATGTCATTGTTGCGGTGCGTGGTTTGCGTCTGTCCTGCTGCTAGATGGCAGTTTACAAAGCAGAGTGAGCTGTCGTCAAGAACAAAGCGGAAAACAAGAGCGCCCTGTAAAGTTAGTTCTGTAGTTCATGGCGGACTTGGATTCAGGAAATCTACCTTGTTACCGTGCAATCCACCCATACCGCGTTTAATTTCAGCAGCACTGACATCCTTGATCTTGGCGCGTTCTTTGTGCTTGACAAAAATACAAGTAAATAGACCGATCAAGTTGGCACTATGCAGGAGCACATAGGACTCTTCAAGCGGCATGCACTCGTTGATACAGCGAGTCAAGTGCTCCATCCACACACGGTACTGACGACTCATATGCTCCTTCTCGCCGCTCTCCTTCTTCTTGCTTCCTAGAAGCAAGCTCTCTGCAACTAATTAGTATTTGATCCGGAGGTAATTATTGAGAACATACTGGCTGTTATTTTCTTGTTTTCGAGGTCGACAAGTTCCTGGAAGCCAAATACTAAGATCTCTGGCGGGTTATCCGGACGGATAGCATCTTGGATAAAGGTAGACGTGCGTACACTACCCGGGGTAGAAGCACCGGCGTTCCAGGTCATAATCACTGCACTAATTTCGCGGAAGGTACAGAACTCCACATCTCTCTTCTGCATTTGAATTTCTATAGTATTGTTAGCTAGTCAAACGTACCGAGGGCAATGGGACCTACCTAGCCAATCGTCTTCGAGCATGCCATCCCAGAGGCGAATGCAATTGTCCGTCCCGAGCGAGGTCACTTGTAACCGATTCATAGTCCAGACGCTGCTTGAATCGAGTAGGAACCCGCACACAGGACTGGAATGTGCGCACCAATCCTTTAGAACAGTCCAGGGATTTGTACTTGTGTCATACACATAGATCATGCCGGTCTTGTAGGCGGCCCATAGATTATCGCCCACAATGCCCAAGCAGTTGATTTTGTATACACTGACATTTACCACACTGAGACAGGCGTAGTTACTTGCGGAGTAGACAGTAACTTTGCCATCCGCGTGACCCAGGTATACTCGACCACCGCCACGCGTGGTATAGGCGCCAGAGGTGACTTCTCCCGTATGATGCGAACCCAGCGGCCTCTTGAGCACTCTGAAGGAAACGTCGTCGGGGGCGTTTGGTCGGTAAATATGTACTTCTTTTCCCGTAGCCAGCCAGAGTGTGTCTCCAACGACCATGGAGAAGGTGTGACCTCTTGCGACCCTGTCGTACGGATTGTGGTAGCTATATTGTAAATTGGGAACCCCCGTTTCATCAGGTGGCCACACTAGCAACCTGCCTTCATCGTCGAGAGTCCACATGTCTTTCTTATGTCGCAAGATCTTGATGACTTCCCGTCGCGAGGGGTATGACCGTGACGCCACGATAGACCCAGAGAAAACATCGATCTCGTGGAGCTCTCCGGCATTCGTGCCAATCCAAACACGCTGACCCTCGTCCTCAAGTCCGGAGCCAGGTTTAAAAGCCAGCGATAGACTTTTGACCGTTTCACCATGACTCAGACTCATTATCTGCTCACCAGTCGTAAGGTCCCAAACGCGCGTGATATAGCCGGTCGTGCAAACGTGCCTCCCACAAACGTCCATTAGCCTAGTGTCATAGCGCGTATTGATCTCTCTGGGGCCGGATCTCAGAATTGGTGGCCGCCGGTTCGTATTTGAGGCGTCTGGATAATCGGTACGTGATGGTGGCTCGTCAGACAGTGGTTCTTCTTCGCTCAAGACAGTACGGGAAGCTGTTTGTGGGGGTGGCAGCTTATTTTCTCGAGAAAACGACGGCTGACGCTGTATTTTGGGTGTTGGGATTGAGTCGGTTCTTGGAGCTGGTCGAGGGGGGGCAGGATGTTCGACAGTCGAGGGTTGCCTTGGAGGAGACCTACCGCTGCGTCGGACGGTTGATGGATGCCGTGGTGGAAGGCCCGGTCGCGCATGAGGGCTGTCGCTTCTCTGATTCAATCGTGCAGAGAGTGGCGCGCTTAAAGGAGGGGCTTGTGCAGAAGGCTTCCTGGGAGGGATCTGGACCGTCAATGGCTTTGATTGCCATGGAGGTTCGGGAGCCGGAGAGCGCCGCGAGGCTGACGAGGCCCTAGGGGTTGGCGGATATCCTATGGGACCAGGTGATCTTTCCATTGACCGCCGCGTTGGGATATCAACGGCAGTCAGAGGTGGAGATTGCCGCTGAGGAGGGCGTCGTGCGGGTTGTACTGGTCTCGTAATCGTAGGTCGGCTCGGCGGTGTCTTTTCAGGGCTGCTCGGCGGCGTACTAAAAGGCGACACATGCTCTTGCGCTGATGCTTGTGGTGCAAGAGAGGCGCTCGACTCGTGAAACGATAGGGCCGCGGGTTTGGCTGGAATCTTGGGTTTCGTTGCCCGGTTGAGGGGAGGCAAGGTAGGACTTCCGCCATTCGATCCTACAGAGGTCGATAACCCGGGTGACAGTCCGGATGGCCGATCTGTCGCCGTAGATGGCGCCGGAGATGTCGCGTTGTTGGGGGTGGTCGGACGACTGGATGTCGATTTCCCAGATGAAAGGTGCAGGGATTCTCGCGAGGCATTGGGCGGGCTGCGAGCGAAGCGAGCACCATCTCCACGAGCGCCATCAATACTAAGCCCGCGTGGCGGGGAGCGAGGAGAGTTCACCGTCAAGGTAGGTGCCAGTTGCGGTGACGAGTGGAAGACCATCGACATCGGCCTATTCTGTCGCCTTCCAGGTGATATCCCTGGAGATCCACCATTTCGCCGGCAAGCACCGTTCGTATAATCATTTTGTTGACCATTTGGTGTCTCATTCCCAGAAACCCAAGAGGACGGACGAGGTAGATCCAAAGAGGCTCGCGATGAGCGGAGATCGTCGCCTAGCTCCGGGGCCTTGAGGAGGTAGGAATCGCGGGAACCGTTTGGGACCGCGGATGGGGAACGACGATGCGAGAGGTTCTCGAAGTGCGAAAGAAGTGAGGATACGGGTCTCTGGAAAGCGGGCTTGGTTAGTCCTTGTCTTTCGTATACCATTGCGGATGACGTACGATGGGGGCACTATCCGTAGCGTCTTTGCCCTTGTCGTTTCCCTCCATGACGACAAATCCGGAGCGAGGATCGGTCGGGAAGCTCGATCATAGGCTCTCGGTCACGCTAATTGCAATATCCAGTCCGAATTTCAGCGGCGTTCATTGAAAAGGATTGCCGAGCAGATGCGCGGAGGATATGGGGTTGTCTGGCCACGGTCTGTTTTGCCAAGTTAGATGTAAGGAGTGTTGGCGCGGAGGATACGGTGGACGAGGACGGAGGAGAGACGCTGCAAGATTAAATGAAAGTCAAAGAGTTGCGGACGAGAGTCCAAGAAGGTTAAAGGCGCAGATGAAACGAGGCTTAGAGGTGTGTACGTAGTTTAGCTTGGAGGGGAATGAAAGAAGTGGCGGGAAGCGGACCTGGAGTGGGGGATGCGCTGCGGACTACTACGAACACGCGAACAGGAGGAGAAAAAGGAGTCGGAGGATAGCACAAGAGTACAAGACAACAGAGCTACTGGGTCCCAATTTCGAGACCAGCAAGGAAGAAGCAACATCAATTTGGGCGGCCCATTAGATTATTGGCGACTATTGAGGTTCAGTGACGGTCGAGTCGCGTGGATTGGATTATTTTTAGTTTCGGTTTCCGCCTGAAGAACCGCATTTCTCCAGACTGTCTATCCCGACCCAGACCGGAAACTGTTCGTGGTACAATCTTAAGTTCTTCCCCTCCATCCCGCGGTCTTTGCTCCTCTTCGTCGCATATTAGAGTTGCCCCTCCCTCGCCGTTATGTGGTGCGTGCCCTGGTACTCTCTTACAACCCTAATGCTAATCCAACCGCAGTAAACACATTCTCAACGCCCAAGTGGCCATCCGATCACCATGCTGTACGTATACACAGACCCGTATCCGTGACAAACCGCAAGCCCAGCTGACATCCCGTCTTCTCAGGCCGCAAATGGTTTGACTGCGCCGAGTGCCACCAAGAACAAGAGTCCCATCCCCTCCAGAAAACAACCGACATGGTACATCACCTTTTCTCCTATATGCATATACGATAGACAGGCAGGACAGCGGCTAAGGTGGTTAGACATTTGCCTGCAAGAAGTGCAAGAAGTGCTTCCGCAAGGACGCGGGAGAATTTGAAGAGAGGTACGCGGCAATGTCCAGCTAAGGGACTTCTAGTCTAATAATATTGCAGCGACGAGTACTGCCCCCACTGTGATAATCACTTTGTGCTCGATGCCGTTACCCCACAGGCATCATTACAAGTGGAGGGTGACGATGTGCGGATAAACTCAAAGTACGAAAAGCCCCTCGTGATGAAGCAAGTGACACGCGCTGATCGAAGAACAGAATGCTCAAAGACGACCGTGTGCGCGGAGATCAAGAACGCTCTATCTTCAGCGCCAAAGATGCCGCGGACCGTCTAGGATAGACAAGCATTATATACATCACGATAATTCACGACTATTACGCCTCCGATGCTTCCATAGCACCGCGGAAGCGAATAAAATACCTAACATAGACCTTTAATGACGATTCCATGATCGTAACCTTTTCGTTTCTACATGGATCTCCAGAGATTGAACGATTAAATCATCATCTTTAGGTTAAAGTAGCCCACATAACCCTGCTAATCACTTAACCACACCAGCCTACTGAGCCTCGCTGGACTCCCCGCCGCCGGACCGTGTTAGGATAGCCGCCGTAGTAGTGCCGGTGCGGGTCTTCTTCTTAGCTGCCTCCTCCTGCTTCTCCGTCTCTATGCTCTTAACATAGGATTCGATCTGGTCATCTGGCAGCATCTCAATCGTCTTGCCAGGTGACATGATGGCAACTTCAATGTTCTTGGCGCCCGTCTGCACCACCTCCAGCAGCGATTTGATTGTAAGCTGAATAGTCTGCTCTCGGTCCATCTCATCCTGGTGGTTACGCTCGAGGAACTCGCGCACGGTCTTGCTGGAACGGCCAATGGCATTCGCTTTCCTACACAACAGCCAAGTTAGTCACAATCAAGAGGCTCATAACAATTAAGTATGACGTACCAGGCAGAATAGATACCGGAAGGTTCCGTTTGGTATAACCTAGGTGTCTGATCGTTCGGGTCGAATCCGACAACAAGAGTACTGATACCAAAGGGCCGGACACCTCCACTCTGCGTGTACCGTTGCTGCACACTAGCAATGTATTTGGTGATGTATTCGATGCTGACGGGGTCTTCGACAGTCAAGCGGTGCGACTGAGCCTCTAACCGGGCCTTGTCGATGAGAATTCGCGCGTCCGCGTTGAGACCAGCGAAAGCGAGAATGGCATGGTTGTCCAGGACAGCGATCTTTGATGGTGTAATACGGGTATCTTGGAGTTTCAGGGCGGACCGTTTCTCGCATCCCAACACAACAATGTCCTTTCCTTTTACACCGACGGCACATGTACCTATAATTTAGAAATCGATTGTAAGCAAATTTACACCATGCGATACCCGGTTAAACCTCAGTCCCGATTTACCTCTCTTAACAGCTTCCATAGCATATTCCACCTGGAAGACGTGCCCATCAGGGCTTTGAATTGTCAGCTAACTGTATCGGGAACTGAAGAATAAGTAGCCGCCTACCTGAAAACTGCATCGTCATGTTAGCTTCATGTCCTGAATCAACAGAGCACCTAACGGAGAACTCCAAGCTATCTTACCTGAAAGAGCTCGGTCGTATCCGGACATGATGAGCGGTCAGTATCACTGAGAACGGTTGGGAATTCGGACAATGGGGAGCTTCAGTCGATGCAGTTCAAGGTATCGCAATGAGATGCAATTCGTGGGGTGAAGGCGTGAGATGCTAGAATGAGAGGTCCAGCTAGAGCGATGACAGATGGGAGGTGAACGCGAGTCCCGCGGTTGCCTCAGAGCTCAATGCCAAGAGGCGGCTAACTGGCCAGCCCAGTCCCACAGCTAACAACTCAGTTAATGACGCTCCGGAGAGGTACTTTGTTAAGGCAGATCTGTCCCTCGATCTAGGTAAATAGGAATTTGGGTAGCTCTCGAGTGAAATTCCTGGCCATAGCAGCCATGGATTGCATGCGCTCTCGGTATGATAGAACAGACTCAACCAGATCATTGCGAGGAACCTTTACCCAGTATAGAAACGAACAAAACAGACCAGCTTAAGTAAAACCTTAAGATGATTCTGTACATGATGTTCGCTAAATAGTATCTTGAGGTGTAGTATGGCAGATATGACCACACATCGACTTTTCACAAACAGCACTTGAAAAACAGGATAAGAAGAGATACAAATAACAGGTTGAGATTAAAAACAACAAAGCAGCCTCGCGGTAGCCATAAGTCTCGATCCGTGTGCCGCGCATGTCCCAAAGCTGTCATTGCTGGATCAAAAGGAATACCCCAACACCCCCAACAGTCCGTTCCATGTATCCCATCCGTGATCAATACCGTAGTTCTCCAAAAGTCCTGTTGCCGAAGAGCGCAGAGATGAGTTCGGAAAAGCAAAAACAAAATCAATATCTAGAATGCAATGCCATGCTCGAGGAGACCGCATCAGGGCGCGCCGTTTTGTAATGAAGTCTTGGGGAGCCTGAGGGGCCTCAAGCCTGAAGATGGACAGGCAATGCTCATGTCGACGGAAAAGAGCCAAAACAGCGATGATCGCGCCAAATCGGAGAATCGAGGGACAGCCGCCAGCACCCACCTGCCGGGACCATCGTCTATACCTTGGAACATCGCTTTCGAATCATAAGACCAAACACATACCGAAAAACAGTCGAATGAAGTTGAGACAGATGACAGAAGAAATGAGGATGAAAAAACAGTGATCAAAGGGGGCAAAATGATGACACGCTACCTGCCTGCTCCTCCCAACCTGATGCACCAGAACTGCAGAACCCGTATACAAACACGCATCAATAAACGTGCACCAACATACCGGCATCTCCATATTGACAAATAAACAAGAAAGCGCAGACAATAAGTATCATCCGTCAATTGAGCCGAAAGCAATGGTTTATGCAGGGGACTTGCTAGCACCAGCACCATTTCGGCGGGAGTGAGCGTCATCCGATACTGTCAAGCCTCCCAGGCCAGAGGACAGGAAAGCGAAAGGGTCGTTGGAGCCATCATTTCCGTAGAAATTTCCGTTTGAGGCACTGGTGGACGATGTGTGGTCTGCACCAGTGAAAGCTGCCTGCGTGGCTGGGTTGGCGAAAGAAGCAGCGGCATGAGAGGAGTTTGCGGTGCCATAAGCAGGGGTCATCTGTCCCATCGGCGGATAGCCGCCTGGTCCGCTTGCTAGGCCAGAATGCAATCCATAGTTGGTAGGAGGTCCTCCAAAGGGTTGGTTGAACCCGCCGAATCCGGCACCGGTGGAAGCGAATGGGCCAGGTGCTGGGGTGCTGCTCATGGAGCTGTGGCCAAAGTTGGAGGGAGGGTCCATAGGGGTGGGGAATGCGGAATCGGCAACGACGGCGGCTCCTGATCGAGGAGCACTGCAGCGCAAGCAGTTGATGTTCTTGGCGAAGTTATGGTAGCCGCAGCCCTCGGAGCCACACTTCCAGTCTCCCGCACGGAATGGGACCACTCCACCATTCCCGCCACGAGAGTGACCCATTCCGTGACCGTGGCCACCGACGTGAGGGGGCATCATTGGGGGCGGGCCATAACCGTAGCCGTACCCCATGGCGTCGTTTTGGGCGACGTGCGCAGGGTACGAGCATCGGAAGCAAGCTGTACGACGTTGGAAGTTGGAGAAGCCACAGGAGGGGCAGTTCCAGTCGCCGGGACGAGGACGATTCTTAGACGGAGGAAATGGGGTAAGAATTTCAGTCGCTCGATCGAGAACACGGCTGGAGGATGGCGACACCTCAATGGCCCTATCGTTGAGGGCACGGCCGTTCATGCAGAGGCTCTCAGCAGCCTGTTACAAGTCAGATTGAAACAAGACGTCAGTGGACGCATGGCATGACATACCTCCTCATGAGATGAAAAGACCGCGAACCCAGTGCCAGTCGGCTTGTGTTGGTCGGGAGTCCGGAGAGTCCAGAAAGCGATCGGGCGACCGCCGAACTGGGTGAACCAGCTCTCCAATTCTGACTGGGTTGTATCGTGAGGCAGGCCACTCAAGTGAAGCACCTTGCTACGCTCTGCAAGAAAAGCACGAACATCCGCACGTGCATCCATTGGCCGAGTAAGAATCTCCGGATGCTCATGAGGGGGTTGGGACTTTCGAATCAGCCCACGGAGGACGCGGGCCAATGTCACAGCCTCGTCCATAGCCCGACGGGGGGAAGCAGGAGCTAAAGCCTGGAGGTGGAAAGGAAGATTGTGCTTGATTGGGGCCGAGGACTGAACGGGTTCGACTTCGAGGGCGGTACAGATGTTGGCGAGGGAGCTAGGGCCGAAGGGAAGGGTTTCGGGGTGGTGGATTTGCCATCTTTGAAACTCGGTGCGAAGGTCGAAAGTCCGCGAGTGTTGAAGGTAAGCGGGGAGGACAACCGCTTTGTCCCGAGCCTCACGGGGCAATTGGACACGGAGGTCATACGAATCCAAGGTCACAAAGGCGAATTCCAACTTCCTATCCAAAAGGTGTTCCTGGGCGAAGGCGTCCAGGCGGTTGATGGCATCGCGGAAGCTGCCTGCTGAGCGGACGTGCTCCCAGGTCAGCGTCGTGAGGCTCGCTTTCCCTGACTGTCAGCCATTGCAGCAGCAAGCTGGTATATAGAAAGAAGGTAATGATAACAAAAAGGAAAAGGCCGGGTTGTATCTGGGCGTTGGACCGCTTTAGGAGTGTACTTACTGCAAAGCGGCGTGATCGGAGTGTTGACGGGCTTGACAAGGACACTCTCCCGGTGCAACTAAGAAGTAAAGTCCCGGTCAGCGGCATGCAAAGAGCTGAAGTGAGGAATGTCGGTCGGCAGGATCCCGGCCAAGCATGCGAGAATCAAGACAGAAAAGAGGGGCAGGGCTTGATGCACGAAGAGAATCGCTGCGTACCTCCTCGCAGGTTTTGGTATCCAACAAGATCCACCCCAACTCGATCACCTCTGCAGAGTCCTTGGTGACGTAGACGCCATGTTCATCGCAGGTAGTAGCCACATGGACGACGATGTAGCGGTCCAGCTTGGGCGTGGGAGCTGATACGGAGGCCATCGCTCACGGTCTCGACTCTCGACGCTGGCTCCGGATGCCAAAGGCGCAGGGCAGGGGGGAGGGACGGAAGGGAGGAGAGGGAGAAAAATCGTGCCTCTGCGAGTGGGAGCAGAAGACACAGATCCACGACCAGAAGGAAAAAGAGAGTCGTGAATCAAGCAACAAAAAACATACAGCGAAAGGAAGAGAAGGCAAGAGGAGGAGGAGAGGAGTGCGAGAGGAAAAGGATGGGGAAGAAAAAGAAAGTCGCCCAGTCAAGCTGGACTCTTGGTGGAGCGTCGAGATTAGAAAGAGCAGGGTCGGGTCTGAGGGGAACAAGTTAACCACTGCAACTGTTCTGGTCTAGTATCATAGCGTGTCCATTATAGCTACGAAATTAATTCCCTCGATGAGCCCAGCTGCCTCTTCATTGGATTCTACGAGTGCTCCCATCTACCCAGGCATCGTCAACCGTACGTTGTTGCCGAGCCGCTTATTACAGACGTTGACCAAGATACCCAGCTGTCATCAGCCAGCAACTCGGTCAATCGAATCGAAGAATGAGATATCAGACATTGTAATTCTAAGCACGCAATCCACTGGATCGATAGGACTGCAAATGAGCAGTTACAAAGGTACTTGAAATGTCGACGGTATCGGACCTCTTTGTATCGTATCTTTGGTGTACCAATTGGCCTCAACATGACCTCAGAACCTCGTTGGCCACGATCGGGCTAAGCCCAACATGAATCAGGAGATCAAAGCCGCTCTCGGTATCTGAATTCATTGTCGCTTTCTGCAAATACTTGGTACCCGGAGTATTTCGAAGCATCTAGGCAGGCAATTTGGAGACCAGAACGGAAGCCTCGCATCCGAGTGCTAAGAGTCTCCACAGGCGGTCTTGCCCGCTTTGATGTTTAATAATGCCGCCGGAGTTGACTCGTGTAATCTGAGGGAATAAGGCTGACTGCTACACCTTGAACGCATCGAGGGCTTTAAGAGCAGTTGCTATCGAAGAGACCAACCTGCAATAGCTCGGGGCTGCAAAAACATCGTATGTTTGGTCAACTATTGACACGCGATAGACCGGATGCTGAGGCTAAACGCTAGCCTCTTCTGGCCTGGAGGTAGCTGTCAGTCTGGAATAACTCCGCCAAGAGCTGAGCTATGACAGCCTGTATACCTGGACTGCTCGGATAGAGCATAACAATACTATAGGCATACACAGGGCTTTTTCAATCTTAACCATTAACCAAGAATCGAAAAAGTACATTGCACCGAACTTGAATCATAGCCATTCCCTGAACCGAACCCCCCAACCGAGTACCTCCAACGCCAAATAAGACAACAAAAATAATAAGAGCGGATAGATTATTCCTCCATGGCGTCGGGGTCCTCCTCCTTTATAACAGTCATCCTAGTGTCGACCGTCAACCGGCTTTCCTCTTCATCCTCTTCCATGATACTCGGTTCGATTGAAACAGCGCGCCGCCCAAATCCGGGTTCTACGGAGGGCCGAATGCTTCTAGAAGATCGGACACTGCCCACATCACTCTCAACGCTGCTCTCACGGCCACGTGCACTGGCAGGCCGCATGGGAGCCGCCAGCAGCTTGAGGATCACGTTCTTCACCTTAACGAGGGCATTTCGACCTGCAGCATCAGCGGCCACACCTTCCTCAATGGTCTGGTCTAGGAGCTCCTTGACTTCTTGTGCCAGAGCAAGGTTGTCTGGGCTGAGTTCGCCTTGGGAGCTTCGGACGGTGGAACGGAAGGGATCGTCCTCCGGTGCCACGGACGCTGAGCGTGAGGGCGCCGTTGGTGGGGCAATGTAGAGCTTGCTCATGAGCGAGAACAGAAGTTTCCGTTCTTCTTTTGAGCAGCGATTACTGGCTTCACTGATTCCGAGCACTCGCTCTAGAATATCTTTGATCAATTCCAAGTGGATGATTCCACAAGCATTGGAGCTTGCAGGGCCGCCAGCGAGAATCCGTTCACCACCCAGACCGATAACCCTTCGCTCATCGGTCCACTCTGAGATCATACCCAGTACTCCGCTCATCAGAGCCTTCAATTCCTTTTCACCAACAGACTCGTCAATCTCGCCATCACTGTCTTCTTCAGCTTCAAGCGAGTAGTATTCCTCCGCTGAGTTCAGTATTGTTCGAATAACGGGTACGGTAATCTTCCTCATATGTTGAGCATGCTCCGGCCGAGAATGGCAGTATACTGGGAAGAAGTAGGCGAGGGACTGCCGAAGCGCGGGGTTCTCGCGAGTTCGGGGATGGAAGAAGGACACGACGAGGGACTGTAGTAGCGTCTCAATGGCATGCTGGTTATATTCTTGAATAGCCTCTGGAATATTGGCGGCTGTGGGAGTGAAGACCCCAGTGAGAAGGAGCTTAGATAGAGCTGTCGCGGCTGCTGTTTGTACAGAAGCGGGCGAGCTCGGCTTGAGGGCTCTGGAAAAGACCTTCAGCAATGGCTTCTGGAACGCTGGTGGCGCAACTGTCTCCTTATCGGCCTGGGTAACAGGAGTCAGTAGCGAGGGGTGGCTGGTTATCATATCACATAAGATCTGAATTGCAGTGACCTGCAGAGGTTCGTGTCCTTTGCTATAACAATGGATAAACAGTGTCATGTTCTCTTCGGCGAGAGTCTAACAAGGGTCAGAAGAAACATGCCATTGATGTGAGCAGGGACTAACCTTATCCAGTAAACAGCACAGCCCCAGGCACTCAAGACCGCGCTCGCGAATAGGGGCTTCGTGACTCCTGACGGCAGGCACAACCAGGTTGTTCAACATGGTCACCAGGTTCATGTTGGCCTGGAGATTCCCTTCAACGTTCTGGAGCATGCAAAGCGCAATGTGCAGACACTTCATGTTAACCACGATTTCTTTAAGAACCTTGGCCTTTGCCTCTTCCTTATTGAAAGGCTTATCATCCTCACTCATGGGAGTCTCAGACCGTTGATGGCTGCTAGCATCATCACTAATCTCAGACTTCGCAGAAACAAAGCTGTCCTCGGTGATGATTGTGTCATGAACTTCAGCAATGGCTTCCAGAACAACGCTGCAGAATTCACTTTCGGCGGCGGCATCGGGCCCACAAACACATCTCAGTGTCTCGACAGCCAGCTTCGTAGACTCCTGGGGAAGCTCGGGCACAGCAAGCGCCTCACGGAGTAATGAAAACATCTTTCGTCGCCCAACTTCGTCGCTGTAGTCTAGAGTCATTGCGATGTGAAGCAACTGCTCGACGATGAATTCAATCTCAACAGTTTCGTCGTCGTTCACGTCAGTAGCGTCCTTTGAGAGCTTCTTTCGCTGTAAAAGCTCGGTCATGTACTTATGGAGATACATTGCGAGGGCCGTAACGACTGGGATCTTCTCATCCACTAAGTTGTCATATTTACCTTCATTCACAACTCGGCAGAAGTCGTTGAATGAGCGGAGGAGGAACGCGGATTCGGCTGTCATGGATTCCCAGAATGATTCATCAAAAAGAACAGCCTCTCGGTAGTCTGGTCGGCCTTCCCAAAAGCTGCGCATAGCTTCATGCGCAATACCCGTTTCCATTCCGGAGTTCACTACATCAATGCGCTCCAACAATTCTAGAAGCGCTGGAATGCTGGCTTCTGAGCGCTGTCCGGCTTTCTCGGGGTCGCTGTCCGCTCCGGCGATATCCTCAATCCAGCGGTCATAAAACAGCTTCCCAGTGGCTTTTCGAACACTTTCGTCACGGTCGCGCAAACCCCAGCGGAGTAGTTTCTCTCTCATTGACAGAGACAAATGTCGGAAATCTCCAAGCGTTGGCAGCAGGCGAGAGTACAAGGCCCTCCGAGTGGGTGCATCGAGGTCGCGGGCGCGCTCGAGAAGGTACGGAAGCGTAGCCGGGATCAGCGGCAGGTTGAGAAGCAATGTCCTTCGAACCTCTGCACCGGTGTCATTTTGCATTATCTCAACAAGCTTCTCTACAAGGGCGCTGGTATCGTCGTTCTCATCATCGTCTTCTTCATTTCCGGCTAAGCGGCCGAGACCCATAACAGCTTGTACTCGGACCGAAGGCTCCTTGTCGCGAATTCGTTTCAAAAGACCCTGTCGGAGGGTGTGGTATAACTCATCGTCCACTGTATCGAGCGAGTTGACGATATGCGCAATGATCTGTGTGGTACGGAAGCGTACAATCTTGTCTTTGGCAAATAGCAAAGGCACCAAAAGGGAAACCAGGCTGGTCGTCAGATGCGCGGTCGGTCTCTCATGTGTGTTTTGTAGCTCGTCCTCGTCCTCATCAGAACCGAAAATCTCAGCATCCTTCTCTGAGGCATGAGTGAGGAAATTGCCAAGAAATCTCAGAATGCGATCGCCAACGGGCTCTGTCTTTTTGATCGATAAGATGCGCAGCAAACAGCGACCCACTTCGACATTGAATTCCTTCTCTGGTAGCGTCTCTTCGCCTGGGATCAATCGCTCATCTGGGGTTTCGGTATTCTTGCTGTCCTTTTTAGTGTTCTTCTGAGGAATGCCACAGCATACTTCCTGGATCTTTCTTAGTCGAACAACGAGTTTGCGATGGCCCGTGGTCGAGCGCTGGGCGTCTGCGAAAATTGCGCATACATCCCGGCGCAAGTTGGGTATAGCTTCTGGCAATGGAGGTTCTTCTGGAATAGCGAAAGACGGCGTCGCAGATCCAGCGCGACCATGCGAAGTCGTACTCGGCTCAGAGCCTTTGCGCGAAACGGCGGAAGTCGAACGGGCGGCAACTCGACTGGGCATCTTCGTGAGGGGTAATAACGGCGGTAAGGGGTAATGGTCAGTTATTGATGGCCGTGAATGGATTTCAACTCATCCTAGTAGAGTTGCATTTGCTGGTTAGTTTCGTATTCTGTATAGAGTTGCGTTTGTCGTGAAAAGTCGATGGCTGAAGGGTTCATTGGCTCCTGGCGCTGCTTGTTATGATGGTTGCTGAGAGTCACGGGGCGAATAAACAAACACCCCAAACTGGCAGCCCGATAAGGGTTAGGGCAGCACGTGCTACAACTGACTTGATTCCCATCACCTACTCAGAGACCGGGCTTCTTCTTCGCAGCATCGTCATATTGATTACTATCATACAATATGCCCTTTTGCCAGTTTATTTCTCTATTGTCTGAAAGATGGTTACAATACATACTGCAGTAGTGTCGAGATGTCTAGCTGATAGCTAGCACGCCATTGACCACGTGATCTGAGATTACTCAGGCCGAAAATCGGTCGTCATTCGGAGGTCAATCCGGGGAACATCTTCTGCCTTTCTTCAAGGAAGCAGCATTGATATTCACAGGATGTTCAGACAAAGTATCCGACGGTTCGCCACGACTGCCCTGCGCAGCACGGCCGAGAGCTCTTACGGCGTCCGAGTTTCTCAGGCGCAAGGCTTCGTCAACGGCCTGACCGAAGGTAACCGGCGCACGCACTCCAAACCACTCAAACTATTGCGACTAACAACCTTCTTTAAGCTATCGGCAACACCCCCCTCATTCGCCTCAAACGCCTCTCCGACGAAACCGGTAGCAACATCCTCGCTAAAGCCGAGTTCCAGAACCCCGGAGGTAGCGTCAAGGACCGAGCGGCGCTCTACGTCGTCAAGGATGCGGAGGAGCGGGGTCTCTTGAGGCCCGGCGGCACCGTCGTTGAAGGAACTGCAGGAAACACGGGTATCGGACTCGCGCACGTCTGTCGGTCCAAGGGGTACAAGCTTGTCATCTACATGCCGAACACACAGTCGCAGGGTAAGATTGACCTCTTGCGGTTGCTCGGCGCGGAGGTGTACCCTGTCCCCGCGGTGGCGTTTGATAACCCGGAGAACTACAACCACAAGGCGCGCCGACACGCCGAGTCCCTGGACAACGCGGTGTGGACGAATCAGTTCGATAACACGGCCAACCGCCGCGCGCACATTGAGACGACAGGCCCCGAAATCTGGGCGCAGACCGGCGGCAAGCTGGATGCTTTTACATGCTCAACTGGAACCGGTGGTACGCTTGCTGGTATTACGTACTACCTGAAGCAGGCCAGCAACGGCCGGGTCAAGTCCTTCCTCGCGGATCCTCCCGGCAGTGTTCTGCACAGCTACATCCAGAGCGGCGGAAAGTTGACCGAGCGGTCCGGTAGCAGTATCACTGAGGGTATTGGTCAGGGCCGCATCACGGACAACCTTAAGCCCGATGTTGGTACTTTAGACGGATCGTTGAACATCAGCGATGAGAAGTCTATTGAGATGATTTACCGCTGCCTCGATGAGGAGGGTCTCTACCTCGGCGCCAGCTCCGCGCTCAACGTCGTTGCCGCTAAGGAGGTCGCTGAGAAGCTCGGCAGGGGCAGCACTGTCGTGACGATCCTTGCTGATGGTGCCTACCGGTATGCAGACAGGCTCTTCTCTAAGTCATGGCTTGAGAGCAAGGGTCTGCGCAATGCCATCCCCAAGCACCTGGAGAAGTACATCGTTCTTCCTTGAACATTGTCTCCAAATTGTAAATATCATGCTGTCTCATTATCATAGATCAATGTGCAATGTTGGGAATATGTACATCTCATTCAACTACACAAGCAATGGTCACTGTCGACGAATAGTCAAATCCCTCGCTCGCCCATACCCGCTATACCCAACACCCCTCAAGTTCCAATGCGAATGCTCCTCCTGTATATTCCCGCCCGCATCAACCGCCCGGCTGACCACCTCCCTCCCCTCTCCAACCTCAACCTCAACCTCTGCCCTCCACAAAACCCAAGACCACTTCCTCGCATTCCCTCCACTCACAACGGACCCCAACTCCCCAATCTGCGCATCAATCCAATTCCTCCCCCCATCCCCCGAAACCTGCACCTTAACCACCGGCCCATTCGGCCCCTGTGGAACGGCATACCCCTTCACCACCAAGTTTTCTTCGCCTGACAGATACACCGTCTCGCCGTCCTCAGGAACCGCCACAACAGAATTAATCGACACCTCAGACATAGCCGGCGTACTATCCCAGAACGGCTCCGCGGCGTCTCGGTCCACAGCCTCCTCAGGCAAAACTTTGTAATCGCGGCGCTGGTAGAAATTCGTGGATTCCTCGTCCTGCACGGTGAGTTTGTCAAGCCACTTCACCCACCGCGCGCCCGCGATCCCGGGGAGGACAGCGCGCACGGGATACCCGTGGTTCGGCTCGAGAGGGGCGCCGTTCATCTCGAGCGCTAGTATAACATCTGCCTCTTCGTCGAGCGCCCTCTCCAGCTCGACGCTACCTCCAAACCATTTATCCTCTTGGCATTCGACCTGATATGACGAGAACGCAGCATGTAGCCCTTTGCGACTCTTATCTACCCCTGCGCGCCGTAGAATATCCGCAAGTCTCGGACCTTTCCATCTGCAGTTCATAACAGCTGCATCGCCCCAATCAATGCCCTCGACTTCCTTTAGCATTGTGCGCATCGTATGTCGTCGATTCCCGGCACATTCAAGAGCGCAGAGGACTTCATGCTGCGGTAACTCAGTGGCGAGTTGGTGGACGCTTAGGCGGAGGGGTGTTGCGACAAGACCGTCTACAGTAACTATATGCGTGTCTGCGGAGAGATGTGGAATTGGACCGTGGTTCCGATTGTAGGATTTTGAACTTGGGGTTATAAAACTAAGGGGTCGATTAATGTCTATTGCAGCGAGAAAGCAACGCGTGTGGATTCGACTCGTACCTCGATACGAGCTCCTTGACAGGAGGCTCTCGGTTCAATGGGTTTTCCGTGGAGTATTCTGTGTGCTATTAATGTGAGCCCGGTATATCAAGTTGTATATAATAAACCTACTGTTGCGCTCATGTTGATCGTGCGTGTGTTGTTGGATAGATGGTCAAATACGTCGGACCTGGCGTGAAGATATATCTACGTTGGCTTGCTTGACGTCATGGTACAGATCGACCACTGGGCTTTAAAAGAACCGGGGTTTTACGGAGTATGTCCTTAGCAAAATTGTTTCTTCCTAAACCTAGGGACAGAGCACGAGAGTATCTAGCTATGGCTTGAGTATTACAATGCGTATATATTTAGACGGGCTTATCCAGTAGTGAACCATGCCCTAATCTACCCCGAAACAGGCCCGCCGCACACCTCAAACTTGGCAAAAGAGCCAACGACCACACTAGACCGTCAATGTAAACTCAACAGTATTTCCCCCTCCTTCGACTCGAGGATAAAACTCAAACGTGAAAACCGTAGTCTGCCCGGCAGCCACAACGGCATCAATAGCGGCAGCTGTGATGATCACGTTACTGGCGTCCCAGTTCCAGTGGTTGCTGTATGTCTGTAGCGAATGTTAGTAAAGGCATGAGGCTGACTGCTAGCTTAAGAGAAAACATGATAAACATACCGCACGAGCTTGCTGAAGCGGACCAAGCCACTGAGTCCAATCATCGAAAAGATAGACACCAGAGGTGGTAAGAGCTTTCACAGTGGCGAGCGTGGGAAGGCCGTTCCAGGTGATAGGAATGGAGAGATCAGAGCCTGATACTGTGGAGGCGGAAGCGGAAGTCGAGGATAGAATGGGCGTATCCCATTGAACAATTTGAATAGTAGGTGATGCTGCACCACCGGAGAACTGAAGGGTTAGGGTATCAATGACACCTGCTGCACTAGACGTAGAATATTTTGTCGCGAGGTACGTGGTCGAGAAGACGATATTACTCCCAGAAACAGAGTAGTCCGAACCACTTGCTAACACGGAGCCATCGGATTCAGTAATGGAAACGAGCGAGTTACCATTGAAGAGGTAAGGAAGGCTCTGAGAAGTAACGTCTGTTCCAACATGGTGGAAGATATAGGCAGAAGACTCCTGCTCTGTCGCAGACGCATCCTCCGTGCTATCAGGGAGACTGTTAGCTGTGTTTTCCGTTGTGCCAACCACAATGTCTAACGTCGTGGGATCGCGCCATTGACCAGTTGTGCGATCGAGGTGGTCCGCGCCGTTATCCCACATAATAGTTGAGATTCCGAATTGAAATGCAACTCGTTGAATGTGGTCGAAGTACTTCCAGCGTGCAGCCGACTCAGTGTTTACGGACGATGCGTCATATTCACCGAGGATAAGGGGCACATCAGTGAAGTTGTTGCGAATGAGCTCAAAGTCTGTGGTGAGGATGTCTTTGTCGTCGTCGGAGCCCCAAATTGTCTTACCCCTGTGCAAGTGTAAGTATTAGGGTATAGAGAGGATGTAGATGAATCTAACCATGCGCTGAAGATGAAGTCATCTAAAATGCCCTGTTAGTACCACGATCTGCTATAGAGGGATGGAATTTACATACAAGGACTGTAGTAATGGAACTGAATAGCCCAAGGGTTGGTGATGCCCTCTGGAACTTCAAACCACTGCGAGGTCTTGATACTATCCTGGCCACCTCCGACAAGGTTGACAACGCGCTGGGAGTTGAAACCTCCGGCATCAGCAATTGCTTGGAGAAAGATGCCGTTCAGCTTATTGATTTCGGCGCCATCTTCGGCGGTGTTCGCTGGCGGCTCGTTGATGGACTCAAACGCAACCAAGCTGGACTTGCAAGCTAGTGTGGTTCCAATTTGGTACCAGAGTCTATAGAACTTCTCCTCAATCTGGGCCAAATCTGCCCCGGCAGCAGTGACATCGGCCCACTCCCATGAATCTTGTAGGGTGTTAGCATGTGGCAAACGCATAGAAGAGTTGCACAATTACTCACCATGGTGGACATCGACGATGGCATACAGATCGTGAGAAGTAATCAAGTCTAGGACATCGGAGACTCGTTGCAGCCATGCTGGGTCAATAGTCCAGTCAGGTGAGCTTCCTGTGAAATGATGCGTCCAGGTCACTTAAGAGGGTGAGTCGGCTGTGAATGAAGCGGCTTGTAATATCTCTCACCAGGAAGACGAACGCTCTTGAAACCAGAGTCTTTGATGAGATCAAGCGTCGCCGCCTGGACAGGGGCATTGTTCCAAGAGCCTTCATCTGGAATAGCGTCTAGAGTATTTCCTAGATTCCATCCCGGATGGAGGTTTGCGACGAAGTCCTCGGCGGTGATGGAATTAAAGCTCCCTGAGCAGGTAACTTGGGCATGCGTAACTTGTAAAAGAGCAGAAAGCCCTGCAAAAGATAGCAGTTTCTGCATCCTGACTGTGGCTGTGACTGGGTCGCGTTGGTGTAAAGTCCTTTGATCGTTCAGCCAAATCTGACTCGATTATACCGATGACCCCAGTGAGTTAAGAGGTTGCTGGCCCATTTTATCTTGCCAGCTGCCATACTGTCCAGATCACCCAAACCATCTCTCCTATGTCGAAATTGTCACAGGGTGCGCCAGGCATTGCAACTGCAGGGGCCCGAAACGGAAAATCCCTCAAATAGGAAGGCATCCACGAGCATTCGAGTCACGGACTAGCGGACCGTTCTGTACAGAGGACGTAGTCGACATATTGATGGTGTCGATCACAATCCTTCAACCTGCCCAGGAGGCTGCGAAACGAAGAAGCGCGCGAGCAGTATCAGGAACCGACATATTTCCTCCAATAGCAGCCGTGAGGAAACTCCGTGCCAAGCGACTGCAAGACTTTGACCATGATATCCGGCGAGCTGTGGACACTCTGCAGCTAGTGCCTTGCAGTTGTGCCTGTTGTGCTATGCTAGTCATTTAGCGGATGTACTTTCAGGAATCTGGCAAGCCACGCAAAATTTACCGAGATTATTTCTTCAAGCACCCCGCATTCACTCCATGTAACCTTGCTGCCAAGACAACATGTGGTCGTAGAACTGCCTGAAGCTAGACTTGGGCCGTGGTGGAATAGGAAAAGAGAGACATCGGCCTCGGAAGTCCGTCTAAGAGAGGGGTAACGTGATCTCACCACCACAACCTTAAAATAAAGCATGATAGAGTAAGTCACAGGTCATAATCGTCGTTAGTAGCTAAGATACATTAGATGCGCCATTACAGCGTCTATATAAGCAGTACATCAACCGCCATGCATGTTCGTTTCGTCGTCAAATCCGTAAGACGCGCCACCGAGCTATCACTCGTATGGTATGTTGCAGTTATATGGCTCCTATCAACGTCTCTGCCGAGTAATAGAATATTCACATGACTATACAATCCCGATCCTTGTCTCTGCCCCGCACCGGGGGCCTAGCTTGCTGGTTCCTAGAATATGGACCCCGAGGGGGTGCATCGGAGGCGATATTAGGGCTGCGCTGCGGGGGCGTATATACTGGGCTCTTGGCTGCCTGTTCGTAAGACGGAGGCGGGCCGTCTTCCTGATCTTCGTGCGCGGCACCATTAGTCGCGAAATGGGATTGAGAACGATGGCCGTATGATTGACGTTGTTGGCGGTTGACAGCAGGAGTACTTGCACCAGCCCCGATATTGGCTGCACTTTGGGAGCGCCCACGGGCAGGTACTGGCTGTCGCTGTTCTTCCTCTTGGTACTGGAGCGACAGAGCATAGGCATAGTCCGCATCCGCTTGCTCTTGGGCAGAAAGTGTACTCGTGTGCTGGGAGGCGTCATGGCTCGATGTCCGCGGGCCGGACGGGTCGGCTTCTTGGGGCGTATTCTGGCTAACAAGTCGAAAGTCGCCTGCGTAAAAGCCCGCATTCGATCCGTTGACGTCAACCAGGCTTTCCCAAACAACCTCCGCGTGGTCTGAGTAGCCGGCATCAGTGACAAGAGTAAATAACTGCTGGAGCTGGGGATGTTTGTAGAGGGTAGAGAAATGATCGTTTCGAAACAGGATCGAGAATGAACCTGGTGAAAGCGTTCTAAAAAGCTGCTCAAGGCCAAAACCGCTCAATTGCGTGGGGTTTTCAAAGTCGGTAAAATACTGGATCGCTTGTATATCGGCCATAATCCTTTCTTCTTCTGGGCTGAGGGCTGTTCCTTGGAAGACTCGGTCTTCAAGCTCCTGTTTGCGAAATGGGAGCAATTGAATGTCTTCGTGATACTGACCCACTCGCCCCAACGCCGTGTGAGCATTGGTTGATGGTGAGGCAATCCAACCGTGTACTAAAGGCACTCCAAAAGCGCTATAGAACTTTATGTCCTCCGTTTCAAGAAACGTGCCGGCAACGGCGTTCGATTCCTATATTGTTTAGTACTCATTTCCGTCGCAGTGAATGACTTGAAACATACCAGAGTCAGTCGCGGATTGACATTCATCCCTGTATGTAACATTGTCAAGAATCGACTGAGAGCTTCAATGTCTGGGAGCTCGTCGTTGGGTCCCAAACGCGTCGTCAATTCATCAAACAGCGCCTCAATCAATAATCCCAGTGATATTTGCTCCCTAGTTCGAAGAGCCCTCACAATGGGTGGCTGGGTACCGAAACCCGCCGCACGTAAACTAAGGGCGTTCACCAATGCTAGCAACGGGCATGGCCCGTTCTTATTCTGTATCAACATAGGAGATTCACGTAACAATCCCGAGCTATCTTTCCAGCTAATATGTCTGATGGAATATGTCTCAGCACGCTTTTCTTGTTGTCGCGCAGCGTCATCCGGGGTCATAGGCTGTTGATATTGGTGAGGACGCGGCGGAACAGTCAGTCCTGGAGGCGGGTTGATGCCTTGCTGAGAAGCGCCATCATTTGGCTGCGCGTTTTGGAGTGCCGCAGGTGGACCATATCCCTGGATTGTAGTTTGATTCTCCGTAGGCTGAGTTACTGACGCTTCTTGTGTGGGAGAGTCATTGAAATCGATCAGGACATGAGATGATCCAGTAGTGGCGGTGGATATAGTTCCTGGTGTGCTTATTCTAGGTTGTGGGGGCTGTTGTTCCGGACGTGGCCGGAGTGATGGTGGTTGCGCATTATCGACAGGGGCGTCGGCTTCCTGGGAACCGCGAGTTGTGACGCCACTTTCCTGGCTACTCATCCCTGCACCCTGGCTACGGCTGGCTTCGCTCGCCCAAGGGGATTCGGATTCCAACTGCTGGTCAAAGAGAGATAACCGAGCAGTCATTGGGATATAACCCTCATCTGACAGCATTAGCCTCATGAGGCAACAGTATCACCAAACGTAAACGGGGTCTTACCTAGACCTAATCCGCCGCTGGCGCCATCTTGCGAAAGAGATGATGCGCGAGAATTCCTGTCCGCCCAAGCGTTGGTCTCAAGCTGCGATGGTTTCAAAAAAGGGTTGTTCGACTGTAGCTGGACAGGCGAAGGGCCCAAATATTCCCAATCGGAGTTATCGGCGGCCCCTTGATTCGGCGAGAACTCATTCGCAGCCATTCGGCGCTGGGTAGCTGCGAGGACTATCGAAGGCACCCCTTTCCTATTATCCGCTGCCTCTCCATCTCGTAAACCATTGTTTGTGTCTCGCGGCTGCGTGGAGTCCCCATTCTCCCGAGGACCGTGACTCAAGTTCTCGACTAGTTCGTCAGCCCAAGGATTTGGGTTATCCGTGGACGCGGTCCGGATTGGTGACCGCTGTGCCTGCTCCAAAGTCATCAGGTCGAATGCTGGTGATGTATTCAGATCAGGTGAGAATATGGAGTCCTGCGATGGAATGCGACGAGGATGCGGAGAGCTCTGAGCTCTTGTCGGACGTGTCAGGCGTTTAGGTGATGTCGATTTGAGGGAAAAGGATGTCGGGGAAGTTCGTGAGAGTGAAGAGCGAAGTTCGAAGCGGGCATTACCTTGACTGAGGTTGTGAAGGTGTGGAGGAGCTCGTTTTCGAAGGACCATGAAGACGACGATGATTCTGGGGCCACTCGGGCAAAGGATGAAGCGCTGGGCACGCTCAACAACCAATAAGATAAAGTGAAATAGTATTGCGGTCGCACTGGGGCAATATGATCAGAGACACCGACTCTCCTGGGCGCGCGATGGGCAAACTGGCGTAGTTGCGAGAACCTGGGGCTATACGTAACCGGTGGCTCAGACAGCAAGTGTAAGGCTGAGGCAGAAGCACTACTCCTGAATAAGGTAAGTGGTAAGTTGGTAAATTAGCTGCTCCAAGAAGCATGGAAGCACAGGTTTATATGTGCCATGCCGCTACCCCTTGCCGGTCTTGAGGAAGAGAAGCGGAGGAGCCCAATTTCAATAGAACCAAGCATATATACGTCAATCCATCAGATCAGTCAGATAGCAGGCACCCGGATTCCAGCCATCGGCTCCATTCGTGTCCCCACAGCGACCACTTTCATGGGGACGATTGCTTACCAGCCGGTAATCAAATCCTGGGCAAGTCGGCTGCCTGGCCGTCATTGAGACGGTACCGTATCGTAACAGGGACTACCTCGCATGTGACGCGGACGGAATAATAAAGATCCTTTGGCTATGCAGGCGCTCTTTATCGGGAGCTTCAATGGTCCGTGCGTATCGCAAAAAAAGTGAAGAAAACCGCCGTGGTTGATGGGACGTTTCTATACATACTTGGTATGATCTGTTAGGTATATGCCCATAGCGGATCCAACCATGCATACTTCAATTCGTCCTAATCAGTTCGTTATTTTGCGACTACCGTCAGAGACGACAAAAATTCAAAAAGTCGTCCCCAACACGTATGTACCCCGATCAACCTACTCCTCTTCGTTGCGATTAACTCACAATATATATAGGTTAATCAACTGCGGGAAATTCGGATCCTTTCCTGCAAATCAAATCATTGGCCGTCCTCTATACGTGACATACGAAATCCTTGAAGCGCCTGAAAATACCCGCCTGCGCATCGTCCCCGCCGCAGAACTACACGCAGAGTCGTTAATAACAGAAGGAGAAGGAGATGATGATGTCGAAGTAAATGAGGAGGGGCTGCCGATCCGCACAAACCAGAACACCGTTGATGATGCCTCGACGCAAAAGTTGACGCTGGAGGAGATTGAAGCGTTGAAGAGGGATTCGACCGACGCGGGCAAGGATATTATCGCGAAGATTCTGGAATCGCATTCGACTATAGACCAGAAAACGGCGTTCTCACTGGCCAAGTATACGCTGCGCAAACAGAAGAAGTACATGAAGCGGTTTACGGTGTTTCCGATGGACGTTAGCGGCCTCACGAATTATATGTTGGAGAACAGGGACTCGGCCTCGAAGAGCATGGAGTTGCGCGATGAACTGATGGGTCTGCTTGGAAGCTGGGGGAATGTGCACCATGGCGGTGATGCCACATTACAAAAAACGTTATCAAGACCGAATGGCCGCTACCTCGTGGTAGACGAAACAGGAGGCTTGGTCGTCGCAGCCATGGCAGAACGAATGGGTATCCTGTACCCCGATGAAGAGGCAGAGAGTGAAGGAAATGTGCCCACCGGGGACGGCAACACAGAAGCGCCAACTACAAGTTTACCACCACGAAAAGACCGCCCAGGGCAAATGTCCGCCACCGGAAACACAATCACCGTCCTCCACCCCAACAAGCAACCGAACGTATCTGCCTTGAAATACTTCGGTTACGACCACAACACCCCCGAAGAATCTCACCCCCTCTACACCCACCTCAAATCCGTCTCCTGGCTCCAACTCCTCGACCCCGAAGCCGACCCCATCTATGCCGAAGAGCCCGCCATCATTCCCGACGCCGAGCTCGCAACCCTCAAAACGAACAAACGCGGCGCCTACCACCGGAAGCGCAACCGCTGGGCTCGTGTTCAAAGCGTCGTCAACGAAGCCCGTGCAGGCGGGTACGATGGTCTCGTCATTGCTACACTTATGGACCCAGATAGCGTGCTTAAGCACGCCGTTCCCCTCCTTGCGGGATCCGCCCCAGTCGTCGTCTACTCGCCTACCATTGAGTCGCTCACCGAAATCGCAGACCTGTATTCCACATCGCGGAAAACGGCATATATAAACAAGAAGCGCGAGCTAGAAGAGAAGCACGGCCAGCCGGCGAACGGCGAGTTCCCGGAATTAGTTGCTGAATTCGACTTGAACCCTACATTGCTTCTTGCGCCTACGCTAGAGACTGTTAGGGTGCGTCAGTGGCAGGTTCTTCCTGGCCGGACGCATCCTATGATGTCTGGCCGTGGAGGAGCGGAGGGCTACATCTTTCATGGCATTAGGGTTATCCCGTCGACTGGGTTTATCCAGGCCGCTGGGAATCCGAGTCGGAAGAGGAGAAAGGTTGCAGAGCAATCAACTGCCACACCTGGGAGTACGAGTGCGGACGTTGAGATGAAATCTTTATAGATAGATTAAATTAAAAGCAACCTGTATACCAAGTTAATTTTCAATACACTGGGCATCGAAATGCTCCCGGAAGTCCTCAAATGCATGCTCAAGTGCCCTGGAAAGATCGTGACACAGCCTTACGTGCATATACTCTTACTATTCGCTTGATCATGAGTATGGCCTTTTGAACAGTTATATACGATACGAATCTGTAACGACCAAAGTCACGCTAGGTACGACAAAGCAAAATGAAGTCTAGCCTAGAAGCTCTTTCCCATAAACTTTCTCTTCGTGAAGCTGAGCCAGAACTATAAATATTGTTAGCTACGATCAAGTCAGCAATGTGTGGCGGATTGAGACACACTTTCGAAGGCCCAGCGCCGCCGGGGTATAATCTTGCAAGCAGCCGGATCGCGATCTCCTGTCGTACCTGGGAAAGATATCTAGAAAGCTGTTAGCCCAGCCTATCAGCAAGAAAAAAGCATATATAGACTCACGCTCGAAGAGATTCAGCGTCCTGGCGGTCCCGCGGGGGCTCAAAAGCCTGGTTGAGGGGGAAGGACGCATCGCCAGGGATAGCGAAGTTATCGAGTGCGACGTTGGTCAGGGCCTGTAAAACCGTCAACCTTATTGCCCCTTCCCAGCTTGATACGAGTTGATATTACCTTCTCCGCCTCACGAGCTGACATCGTAGGCTTGACCTTCCCCAGACATTCGGTGATGAACAGTGTGCCGTAAATGAGCATGCGGTCGGCGGGGCCGTTAATCTCAAAGTTTCGGAAAAGGACATTTGCGCGGAAGAGAGATAGGATCTCATCGACGCAGTCGTAGGACTCGTTATCGGGCTGTACGTCGATGTTGGCGGTGCCTGGTGGGAGCATGGGGAGGGTGTATGCGGGGCCGCGAGTGCGGGTGCGGAGGGGTAGGACTGGGAAGTTTCCTGCAGGACAGGGAGACGAGGTTATTTAGGTGTCTTTCATATTGGCGCTAGAGCTTTGTCTGGCTATGTCTTTGAAGAATCGTAAAGGGGGTCGCTGTGATCGTACCTATTACGGGGACATCCCGGTCCTCGAGGAAGATGGAGTGGTAGGCCTAGTTGGGGGTTAGTTGTTGACTCAATTGCATCACTCTCAGGGGGAGTATCCCGATAGTCACTTACAGGCATTATGTCAGATATAAGAGTAATTCAATCCCCAAGCCTGTCCAGAGAATGAGAACCGTGTTGGCGGGTGTTAATGGCGGAGCTCTACCTAGTAGGAGGCCGCATGTCATCACCGCCGCAGCAACAGCGAGGCCTCAGGGCTTGGCACGTAGGTAGCTCCGCAGATTTTCCGGCGCCGAACCTCTTTACGCGCTGCGGCATCTTGACGCGCCGGGAACCAACAGAAGCTCCAATTAACTATTCCTGCTTAGTATATCGTGTTTGCACCTCGATTCTCGAGTTTACCGGGCGTTATATCTTGACCGTGAACATAATGTCTGATTACGAGGACAATATGGACGTCGATGCTCCAGCGTCGAAGAATGCTATTCAGTTGAGCTCCGACAACACCAGCGCAAAGCACAAGAGAGTCGCAGCGGACCTGCCAGTCGAGGCTCAAGATAACCTACCTTGGTAAGGCTACAATTGTTCAATGCCACAAAACAATTAATTGACTGGCTCCAGGGTAGAAAAGTACCGTCCGAACTCCCTTGACGATGTTTCCGGTCACAAGGACATTTTAGCTACGATCAACCGATTCGTTGAAGCGAATGTACGTCTTTTCCCCAGTGGCTGCCATTTCAGTAACTGATCTATCCAGCAACTACCGCATCTTCTTCTTTACGGCCCCCCAGGTACGGGTAAAACCTCCACAATCCTCGCCTTGGCCCGAAGGATATATGGCAGCAAGAACATGCGTCAGATGGTGCTGGAACTCAACGCGAGTGACGATAGAGGAATTGACGTTGTTCGTGAACAAATCAAGACATTTGCGAGTACGTATACCGGTGTGGTAGTGAGCATGCCGACTTACGAGGTTTGTCCCAGGCACAAAACAAATATTCTCAATGGCACCGTCCGCTACCGGCAAATCCTCGCTCGCATCTTTCAAGTTGATCATTCTGGATGAGGCCGATGCCATGACGTCCACGGCTCAGATGGCCCTTCGCCGAATTATGGAAAAATACACCGCCAACACTCGGTTCTGCATTATTGCCAACTATACTCACAAGCTTTCTCCTGCCCTTCTTTCCCGATGTACTCGATTCCGCTTCAGTCCTCTCAAAGAGCAAGATATCAGGGTTCTGGTCGACCAGGTTATTGAAAAGGAAGACGTCCGTATTCAACAGGAGGCTGTTGCTAGCTTGGTCACATTGAGCCGCGGTGATATGCGTCGTGCTCTGAACGTACTTCAAGCCTGCCATGCAAGCAGTATGCACCATATTTCATTGCGCAGGCCTTGTACTGATCATTTTAGGCAAACCACTCCCCATCAAGAACGCCCCTAAAGATCAGGCGCTTCCCGAACCGGAGACAATCACGAACGAGACGATCTACGATTGTATTGCGGCACCTCATCCGGCTGATATTCAGCAGATTATGACCACACTCCTCGCGACCAGCGATGTCACATCGTGCCTCAATACCCTTAATACATTAAAGATCAATAAGGGTCTTGCTTTGGCGGATATCCTTGCCGCTCTTGGGGAGCAGTTGCAACGGCTCGAAGTTCCAGCACAGACACGAATCACTTGGCTGGAAGGGTTAGCAGAGATTGAATGGCGTCTGTCCGCTGGCGGATCAGAGACCGTTCAGACTGGGGGCCTGGTGGGAGTCGTCCGAAATGGATGTGAATTAATGGGAGACAAGGGTGCGAGTGCGGCGTAAGGCTGTTGGTACATTTACGAATTCACGCTTTTCGAATCTAGTATCATGTACAGCTGCATAGGGCTCTGTCAAACCAGTCAAAAGTGGGAGGCCGAGCGTCGGCTAAAGCCCTTAGATAAGAGTGGGGTTTCGTGGACTATCAGATCTTGGTGCAGAGCACGCCTTGTTCTTGGCTACATGCTTGCCAAGCAGTAGCACATTCAAGCCCTGACAAGATATGTGTAGCTATACTTTACGCCTCCCTCTGAGGCTTTTGCTTGGTCTGTCGAGCTTCCCAGAGGCGGAGGTCGGAGGCTGGAGAGGCTTGCGGACATGGCCGAAGGGTCTGGTTCTCCACGCCAGAAGCAGGGTCTTGGCTGGAGTCTCCAACTCCAACCCCATCCCGCGGACTCGAGGCCCAGCTCCACCGTCCAATGGCAGCTCCGTTCTGTATCTTCAGTGCACCCCATTAGCTAACTTTTTCTCTCATCCATGTCTTTCTCTTCCGTATTCTAGCGTGCATGCACTGCATGATATCTCCCGCGGACAGTGCTCCAAGCAGATAGAGATCCGAGGAGAAGGACTGACGGACCCGGCTGTCCAGGCCTCACTGACTCTGAGAAAGCACCGACCGGAATTGTGTCCCGCATCTACTATTTAAGGCCTCTGGCTCCCCACCGACATCGTACCCTGTCCGGTTTCCTTCTTGTTTCTTGCTCAATTGCTCATCTGTTGCTGCCATCATGCGTTCTCTTTCGCTCGTCGCCCTCTCGGCCATCCCTCTTCAGGTCTCCGCTGAAAAGGTCCTTGGTGCCTACATCTTTGCGCGCCACGGGGATCGCACGGCGAAGATTCTCAAGCACACCGAGCTCACTGTCCTGGGCTATAACCAGGTCTACCAGACTGGCACTGCTTATCACGACCGCTACGTCAAATTGACCTCTTCGCACTACATTGATGGCATCGAGGAGCAGGTTGTCGACCTGGACCAGCTCACTGCCTCGGCCCCGGTCGACGCTGTGCTCCAGAACTCCGCAACCGGTTTTCTGCAGGGCGTCTACCCCCCCGTCGGGGCCGTGGCTAGCATGGAACTTGCTAACGACACCACCCTCGAATCGCCACTGAACGGATACCAGCTCATCCCACTTTCCCTGATCGATTCTGGCGCTAGCAGCGAAGACAGCACTTGGCTACAAGGAACGACGGACTGTAACAGGGCCAAAACCAGTAGCGACAGTTACTACGAGTCCGCTCTGTACCAGAAGCTGCTTGACGAAACCAAGGACTTCTACAAGTCCCTTGCTCCGCTCATCAACACCTCTTTCTCTGACGCCGACATGACCTTCAGAAACGCATACTCCATCTACGACTACCTCAACGTCGGCTCCATCCACAACAAGACCAACACTCCCACGGAATCCCAGCTCCACCAAGCTTTCCTCTACGCCAATATTGAGCAGTACAACCTCGCCTACAACGACTCCGAGACCATTCGCGCCATCGCAGGGTCCACTCTTGCGGCCGAGATGCTCATGGGTCTCAACGAGACCGTTACCTCTCAGGGTAAGGTGAAGCTCCACGTTGAGTTTGGCTCCTACGGCACTTTCCTCTCGTACTTTGGCCTTGCACAACTCCCAGCAGCGGATGTTAGCTTCACCGGTATTCCGGACTACGCTTCGTCCATGGTCTGGGAGCTCGTCACCAACTCAACCTCGGACTCTTTCCCCTCCGCCAATGAGATCAGCGTCCGCTTCAGCTTCCACAACGGTACCATGACGAGCTCTTCTTCCGCCCCGACGGAGTTCCCTCTTTATGGTCAATCTAGTGCCACAATCCCTTGGTCGACCTTTGTTGAGCAGACCGAGAAAATCGCTATTATGACCACGGAGCAGTGGTGCGATGTCTGCGGGAACACAGACGGACAATGTGCTTCGTCTGGTGGCTCTTCTGACTCCGGCAATGCCTCTACAAATTCCACTGATGGTGGCAATGGCGGTGGAATGTCCAAGGCTGTGGCTGGCGTCATTGGTGCTATGGTGACACTAGCTGTGATTCTGGGCCTGGAAGCGCTATTCCTTCTGATGGGACCGTTCAGGTTAAGCAAGAAGGGGAGGGCTAATGTTGGCCCAGAAGGTACGGTTTTGGAAGAGAACAAGGACTAGGGTGGTATACTGCCCAGATCTATTCTTACGATGTGACGGCATTGACTGAAAACGTGATGAGTGTTCGCCTTATATTGATACAGCTAGTATTGCGAAACGTTTTATGATAACGCCGCTAAAACAAGAAATTCATGATAGGTATGATTTGATCGGTACGAGCATCCGAAGACATTATACCCGTAACAGTCTGTCGCCGAGTACCTAAGGTAGCCCATATACAGAACGCAAACCCTAGTCCAAGAACACCAAGACGCCATCCTGGTTGGTGATCCTTTCATCCAGCCGTATCCAATCCCTCCTCCACCCACCCCTTCCGTCCGCCAGCTCCGCTTCCAGCACGCGCCCGCCCTCCGTCAAGCGGGCATGCCTGGCCGAAGCCCCAAAATTACCTCCGCTCTTCCACTTGAAGTGCCCAAACTCATTCGTCAGCACACTATTCAACGACAACTTAGAGTGATTAAGCTGTCCCGAGACCGCATGGCACGATGCAACAAGCTCATAGTTCCCCTGGAGAGAGATATCCCTAGAAGAATGCGAGAAGTTCCCACGATGGTTCGTTGGTGCAGGAGCCCGAGCAAGGGCCGGTGCCGGAACAGGAACTGGAGGTTTCGCATGGTGCTTGCCGGAATCAGACGAGGAAGACGAGCTTGAGGAGTCACGCCGATGGAAGCCCCATTTCGACTTCGACTTCTTCTCTTTCTTCTCGTGATGTTGCTTGATTGCGTCCTGGCCGAGAGACCCCACTATCGCGCCGCCTAATGTGCCTAGGACACCGTGGTTGACTTGGTGACCTGCGTATGCGCCTGCTGCGCCGCCGGCTAGGGCTCCCATGAACCCGCGCTCATTGGGGTCTTGAGGTTGGCCTGGGCCGCTTTGAGGGGCGTCTTGCGGGTATGTAGGCTGGTGCTGTTGGGGCTGTTGGGGCTGTGGTGAGTGTGCGTATTGGTACGGAGCTTGTCCTGGTGTTTGCGATGGAGGGTAGTCGTGATATGGTGGCGGAGGTTGCTGGTATCCGCCATAGTACTCCTGAGGTGGGTACTGATAGCCGCTGCCGTTTTGCGGGGGATACGCTGCGTTATTTCTAGGGTCTTGGGGCCCGGCGAAGTAAGCAGCAGGGCACGCGGGGTATCCAGCTGGAGGCATGGGGCTCTGGCTCCCATAGCCATGACCCTGGCCTTGACTGGGGTATTTGGTGTCCCTGTAGTATTCTTCGGAGGCCATGGCGGTTTATTGATGGTGTCGTTTCAGTCGTAAGTTGTTAGAGTAGCTGGAGATGGGTGTCGAAGTCGAGGGGCTTGTGGTCAAGAAATACTGCAGCCTTGCGGACCTTAATCCCAGCAAGGCTGAGGTACTAGCTCGATTAGGAAGGTGGCCTGGATCCCAACCGTGGCTGTGCGCGATAGGGCTTTTGCACCGCCACCATCTAGGTTCCAGCGTTCCTTCAGCTGAGTCGACTTATCAATGTGCTGATTGAATGTGCAGTGAGGTAGCCCAGGGCCTGACTCGCTAGTAACTCAACAATGCTAGGCCGGCCTTGTGTGATTACCCTCTGTTTGGACCAGAAGTTTCATGACGTAGAGTTCTTGTGCAGGACTCTTAACAGCCAGAGACTAGCTGGAGTCTACGATGATATATTAGCAATATGCCTCAGAAGGAAGGGAAACCATGGCAGTACTTCGTAGGCTCGTAGCCATTGCGCTCTCTGCCGCCCGTGTTGGAAGCGGTAGATTCCCCTCTTAAGGTAGGGCTGACATGTCATTTTCCCCACTATATCGAAAATTGGCAGAATCATCTGGTCATAATCCCATAGACAGATCAAGTGTATGATATGCAGGATTGTTGACTTCGTTATTGTGTTGTTGTGCTGCGGGCGATCTATAAAATGCTTGGCCTCGGCTGACGTGACGTGAATTGGCTCCGAGACTTGGCCGAAAAGCTTCAACTCACCACTTTTCTCCCGCCGATCGCTCGCCCATTCCACGAAATCCGGCTGTTAAAGGCCGAACGATTCGCGCTGTCAAACTACGCCATTTAAATTAAGCTTATATTCAAGCATAGGGGTCACCACTACCCTACCGTGACCAAGGAGCGTCCTTCGAGCTCCGTTGCTCCAGCCTCCCTCCGCCCTCGAGGTCGGCAAACACCAACCCAACGCGTCTTACGTCCCAACACCAAGATGTCCGCCCACTATGCTACGGAACCGGCACCGACCGCGTCCGCGACGCTCAACACCACCTTCGGACCCATCCACATCGCGCTCTTCGCAAAGCAAACTCCGCTAACATGTCGCAACTTCCTGCAACACTGCATGGACAACTATTACGCCGGCACGATCTTCCACCGCATTGTCCCAGACTTTATCATCCAAGGAGGCGATCCAACAGGCACCGGCTCAGGCGGAACATCGATCTATGAATACCCCGAATTCGAGTACGATCCGGACGGGCGCGATCCGAACGAGAAGGTCTTTCTCCGAGATGAAATACACAGTCGATTGCGTTACAACCGGCGCGGGTTGGTGGGAATGGCGAAGAGCGAGGATGGGACATATGGGAGTCAATTTTTTATCACCCTGGCCAACACCGAGCGCGAGTTGAACGGGCAATGCACGCTTTTCGGGCGCATTGAGGGAGATACTTTGTACAATATGCTGAAGATTGCGGATGCGGAGCGCATTGAGGGCACTGAACGGCCTGTATACCCGGTGAAGATTACGTCGTGCGAAGTGGGCGATCTGGGGCCGTTTGCGGATAAGGTGAAGAAGCGGCAGATTGTCGCTACGGGGCCGAAGACGGAGGACAAGCCCGCTGCGAAAAAGAAGAAGGCGAAGCCTGGGAAGGCCTTGTTGAGTTTTGGTGGGGATGATGAAGAGGGTGAGGAGGATATGCCTATCCGCCCTGCGAAGCCAAAGTTCAATCCTACGCTTGTCACAGATACAAAGCTGCCAGAGAAGGAACCGTCAACGAAAGACTCATCTTCACAAGCGCGCAAGCGGCCCAGGTCTCCGTCTCCAAAACGACAACGCCAGCCCTCCCCCCCACTGAAAGACCGACCCAAGACACCAGACCATGCAAATCAGCTTCCATTACCAGACCCTGAGTCACCAGCTCGCTCCCCTTCGCCACCACCGAAACAATCATTCCTATCACGAACGAACGCCGAAATCGAGAACCTCAAGGCTTCCATGCGCCGCACTGTCCACGCCCCAGCTACAGAAACAAAACCAAAGTCTGCGCTCGAGGCCATGATCCCCCAGACTGCAATCCGAGGCCGCAAACGACCTCCCCCAGGAAGCGTGAACGCCAGCTCCGCGACAAATGGGATATCAGGTTTCAGCAGCAGCAACAGCGCCGAAGCCGAAGCGCTCAAGATGTTCAACGCCTTCAAATCCAAACTCGAAAACTCCGACTCCCAGCCCACCACATCAACCAAACGCCCCTCCACATCCAAAGCCGAAGAAAAGGAAAACGAAGACGAAGACGAAGAATCCCAACTCTGCGACCTGCATTTCATCGCCAACTGCCAGTCCTGCAAATCATGGGATAATGACGCTGTAGGCGCTGGGACCGCCGCTGACGACGACGCCAATGACAGCGGCTGGCTCGGCCATCAGCTGCAGTTTGGGAAGGATACGCTGGGTAAAGATTTGAATTGGAAACGTGAGCATCAGGACGTTGATACGCTGATGGTTATTGACCCACGTGAGAAGGAGAAGGAAATTGCTGGGACGAAACGCGGAAAGGGGAGGGGGTTGGAGAGGGATCGCGAGAGGGAGAGGAAGCGTGGACGAGTTGGGGATTTGGAGTGGTCGAAGAGGTGATCTAGAGCACACTGTGTGCATATGTGGAATGTCAGGCGATCTAGTTCTGATTGTTTATAACTAGATAAACTGCTCTGCGGCGCATATGAGTCCATAAAGCGGATAGTACAGAGGCTCAAAGGTGCATTTACATGACCTGACTCTCTTGAGCTAAGGGAGAGGTAAATAAGCATCCAAACAATATTTTCATTACCAAGCCAAACATAACCAGGAACTTGCGTCCAAATCCCAACAAAGCAAACTGGCCCTAGTTCCTGTTTCCAAAGTAGTGGTATCCCCGGTCCATCATAGCCTTCGCATTCGCCGTCCTCTCATCCAAATCCTCCTTGGGCAACCCCAGCACCTCATTCGCAAGCCCATGCTTCTCGCTATAGAGCCCATCACCATTGGGATAGAACGCCCGCGCATACATCAGCAGCCCGATACCCGTGAAGTCACCCTTCTGCAGGAGCTTCATGCCGCGCGCCCAGCGCGCCTTGGTGGGCTCGTTGACAATCGTCCAGTCCTTCCGCTTGTCACCCGACACCCGCAGCCAGCTCTCCAACATGTCCTGCTGGCTGACGATGAAGCTATCGATGAACAGCGGCTTGTTGGCCCAGGTGCTGAGCGTGGGCGAGGAGTCACTGCTATCTTGTGGGAGCTCGGGAAGAGAAAGGAGGGCCGCAACAGCGCGACCGCACTGCTCCCACGTGCTAACGTTGATCTTGGTCGTGCCCTCGTCGTAGAAAGTGACCTGCTTCTTGGGGAAATCGAAACCAAACCACGGCTCCCCACAGGTCAGACTATGCTCGTACCAGAACCCGCACGCCAGAGCCACCCATTGCGCGCCGGTGGCTTCGATTGCCGATGTAGCCTTCATGTATCCCGCTCCAATGACGATCTCCTTCATCAGGGTCTCGTTGGTGAGATCGCCGCCGTAGGTGTTGGGCATGATGTAGGGGATCTCTGCGCGGCCGGCGGCCTTGATGATGCGGCTCTCGAGGTCCTGCGGTGCATTGACGGCCAGCGAGATCACGAGGAATTGGTGGCCTTCCAGTGCGGCGACGACGCTGTCTTCGTCTTCGTAGTCGACGCGCACGACTTTTGCGCCATCTGGGAGCGGGGTGTTGCTGTCTTTGCGGCTAATGGCTGTCACGGTGTGCTTGCCGGTCTTCAGGAGCTCGGTGGTGATGCGTTTGCCGACGGAGCCGCCGGCCTGGTAACGTTAGTACAAGCTGCTGAGGGAGGAGGGAGGAGTGGAGGGACATACGCCGATGACAGCGACGCGCTCAATGTGGTTGGTGAAGCCGGCAGGCTGGTCCTTGGCGTACTTTGGGGCCATTGTGAGCATTCAAAGTCAAGAGATGATATCTTTGAGAGTCAATTGCGATGGATGTGTGCTGGAGTCCATGGTGCAGGACGCAACAGGCCTTTTATAGCTTGCTGCACGGGAGACACAAAGGACGCAACGACCCCTCTATCTCCGGGGATGGATGGACTATCTCCTCTGTGGGAGCCTTGCGCACGGCGGAATCGGATGAATCCCGCCGGCGGCTGGGCGGGCTGCAACCGCCGCATTCCAGCTGTCACTGACTGGTGGGGATGCGGAGTTGATGCAGAAATCCAAAGGACAGGCCAAGGAGATAAGCGGAGATTAGCTAAGTCCTCTAAGTCCTCCCAGGGCGTCGGACAGGGTGGCGCTGGTGCAACCCCGTCGTAATATCAATGCGCCGAGTCGGAGTCGGAGTATACCAGCCTCACTATTGTGCTACTCGATAATGGTTCAAGAACATTCCATGACAAGTATGTCGATTAATTTCTAGCCGCCGTATTGTATAGTTCGACGTATTGATTGAACATATCTCGACTGACTCGTTTGTCCTTCCTTCACCAATTTCACTTCAACGTGGCTCAAATAAGAGACTCAGAATACGAGATCTTGCAATGCAGAGAACTCAAAGTTTTCAGACCAGAGAGCGAGGTTGATTTTCTTTGTTCGTCCTTCCTTGCCAAGTGCTAGGGATCATCCTTCCCGGACCTAACAATGTGGGCTCCCATAGGCTATAGTTAGCCTTATACTAAGTCCTCTTAAAATAGCCAAGTCGAAGCGTCAAGTCATATGCTCCGATCCAACATATTCGCGATTCTGCATGCAGGGTGATTCTGTTACAGAGAAGCGCAGTATAGCTTCGGGCATCCTTTTACACTCAACGCACGGAAAAGGTTTCAGCCCTATCTCAACGCTTCTCTATCATCTCTCGCCAATCTTCATTAAAAAACAACTCGCACATATTGCTGGTAACTTCTTAGACTTCTCTTACCTAGAGCTTTGTCGAAGTATAGAAAGTGTGAATGGCCCTTCTCATGTTGTAGGCACATCTGGCATAGAACCAAGACCATTCTGGTAGCCTTGAGTAGCCACTGGCACCGGCATCACCGCCAATTCCTCTCTTAGGTACTCAACGTAAGGTTCCAAGTGATAAAGATTCCATCATGAAGCGGGAAGTAACAGAGAATCTTCACCCCTCTCCGGCCATTCCACCATAGTTTATTAGCTTAAGCTACGCAGTCATGCCCGAATGTCCTCTGGACAGGAACCAAGCTATACCACCCTACGGGCCGGTACACCGACTAAGCTTGGCTTCAATCCTGCAATATGCAAGTGCTTTCCTCTCGAGCTTTGGCACTCATTGATGGCAGTTCTTAGGGCTAGCGATAATTGTGCTTTCTGCATAAGTGTGTAAGCACAGTATAAGGCCATCCATGCGCACGTGAGCAGCTGCGCAATAGGTCTCCGCCACCCGCCGGAAATAATTTCTCTTCTCTCCGCATGAATTCCGGGGTCGCGATATCGCCATCAAATCCAACACTCTTTCGTTCTCTCGCCTCAGCCTTCGAATCCTGTCGCTCTCTCGAGCTTAACAAGACATACCCGTCTAGCGGTCTTCTTTTTCGATTGACTCTCTTCACAAACAACCTATCAACATGAACTTTCCCGGGACGAGCGGCTCAACCGCCGCAAGCATGGCCGGCTTCGGAGGCCTAGGAGGCAACAACGACACGCAAGGCATGACGGCGGAGCAGCAAGCGATGGTGAATATGGTTTGTTCTGCCTCTCTTAACTGAGGTATGGCGGCGGTGCTAACCCGCGCAGATGCAAAAAGGCATGGAGTCATGCCCCATGAAGACCGTCATCTCCGGTGTGATGGGTTTCGGTCTGGGCGGTATGTTCGGAATGTTCATGGCGGGTGTATGTATCTCTTCTCCCTACACTGTTTTCTTCTCTATTCTCCCAAAATTAACGTGAATTCTTGTGTAGATGTCCTACGACTCCTCGCTCACCCCGCAAAGCCAAAGCATCTACAACCTCCCCTGGCGCCAACAGCTCAAGCACGGATTCAAGGACATGGGCTCGCGCTCCTGGTCGTCGGCCAAGAACTTCGGCATCGTTGGTGCGCTGTACTCGGGAACGGAGTGCTGCATTGAGGGACTCCGCGCGAAGAACGACCTCACGAACAGTGTGTCGGCGGGATGTATCACCGGTGGGATTTTGGGCGCCAAGGCGGGGCCCCAGGCTGCGGCTTTTGGCTGCGCGGGTTTTGCGGCGTTTAGTGCGGCGATTGATGCTTATATGAGGATGCCGGAGTCGGATTAGTGCTTCGCGAGTTGAGATGAGTTGTGTTTGAGTATGTGAGTGTGTTTTGTGTTAAGGGCAATGGCGTTATGGTAGATTGGATGCATTGTGCACGGCGTTGGGTTTGTGTTGTGGGTTGCGACTCGCTGCTCTTTTGTATTACATGTGTGTCTATAGACCTGGTAAAATGAGCCATTTTCGTCTGAGTATTTGCGAAGTGGATGGAAGTGTGCTGTCGGCATCTGTTTACGAACTTTGCAGTATGGAATGATCAATGCGACTGGCCATACTACGGGAATGAACATCGCATCTCGCTACAGTGACTTGACCTAGGGCTAAGGGGCGTCTCTTTAGGGTAAGAACCTAGGTGTAAGTACGGACTATCCGCATATACTGTACTGCTTTTCTCTAGCTATGGGCCTCAGCGCTCTCACGTAACCACCACTGCACTGTCTTCCGCAACCCCCCCTCCAGCGAAACGACTGGTGCCCATCCAAGCATGCTCTTTGCAAGCGTGATATTCGGCCGTCTTCTCGGGGGATCATCAATCGGCAATGGTCGGTACTCTATGACCGGCGGTCCATGTAAGCCCATGATCTCATCAACCACACGGCGTGCAACATTCGCCAGCTCTGTCAAGGATATCTCAGCATCATTGCCGATATTAACAGGTCCAGAGACAACAGCAGCATCGATCTCCATAAGGGCAACCAGCCCACGGATACAATCATCTACATACTGGAACGAGCGCGTGGCCGATCCATCACCGGTAATAACAAAAGGCTTGCCAGACAACGCCGCAGCCACAAAATTGGACACGACGCGCCCATCCCCCGCCGCAAGACGAGGCCCGTACGTATTAAAAATGCGCGCAATCCGCACGTCCACGCTCCGCGGTGCCTGCCGGAATGCCCACGCCAGAGCCTCGGCCGCTCGTTTCCCCTCATCGTAGCAAGATCGTGGCCCGTACGGGTTAACGTGCCCCCAGTATGACTCTGGCTGTGGATGAACCTGCGGTGACCCATAGACCTCGGAGGTGCTGGTCAGCAGAATGCGGCAGTTCTGCTGCTGTGCTAGGACGAGGAGATTCCTCGTCCCCTGGTATGCGGTATCGAGGGTGTCGACTGGGTCTTTCTGGTATTGGGGTGGACTGGCGGGACAGGCGAGGTGGTAGATGCTCTGGAGCTGGGGGGGGTCAGGGAGAGGGTTCTGGATGTTGTGGCTGGGTTTGATGTCAGAATTGCTCAATGGCGTCAAGGATGAAGATCAATGCGTACTCGATCATTGTAAACTGTGGATTGCTTTGCAGATGGCGGAGATTTGACGGAGTGCCGGTCTGGTAGTTGTCCATTCCGATTACCGTCTTACCTTGCTGGAGTAGGTGATCGACCATGTTCGAGCCGAGAAAGCCAGCAGCCTGGCAGAGAAAGAGCAGTCAAGTTGAGTTCAATGCCTGAGTCAATAAGGCGTACTCACTCCTGTAACTAGGACTGGCTTCTCGGATAAAGGGCCCATGACAACGAGAGAAAGGAAGTCAGAGAGAGAGAGAAGTAAACAGAAAGGGAACGATCCTTCCTTGGTGCAATGCTCAGAATATGTTAGAATGTTTGCTAAGGAGGTAAGATGGAAAAGCGAGTAAGTTAGTCGTATTCAAGAAGCTTGTGTAGTATCCTAAGAATTACTCTGTACCTAGGAGCAGGATGAGGGGGTGTCTGTATAGAATATGCCCAAAAGAGTATGAGTAGTCGTCACTGATTGGCTAGACCAGGTGGCGAATCAGAGCCCATGGCGCCTTCCATCACGAAGCTCTGCTCTCTGTTTGCTTTTCCTTTCTTCCATTTGCTTCGCCTTGCTTGAAATCAAAAGAAAATGTACGATTCTCACCCTGACTTTCCAGCTACAAGTCACACTGCCTGCATTCAGATGACGTCTATATGCAGTTTTAATGCCATCCATTGGTCCACCTCGAGCCATCCCACACAGATGCGCTGCCCACCCGCACATACCGACAGCCCAGGCGCGTCAGAAACGATCCATCCAGCAGGTTCCTGCCATCAAAGACGTACTTTGGTCGTTGCATGGCATCAACAACGCGCCGCCAGTCCAGGGGAGTCTCCTGCAGCTCCGATCCGTTGCAAGGAGTTCGAAATCGGTCCCATCCAGTCACCAATACAATAGCGTCTGCCAGCTCGCATGCCTCATATGGGGTCCGACAAATACCAAGCTGCGCACGGCCCCCGATCTCACCTACTGCCGATGCGATCTCGTCCGATGAAGCCTGCGGGTCATAGATCGACACCTTGGCCCCTTCCTCGAGAAGGCCTCGCACGACGGAAATGGCCGGGGAGTTCTTCGTATCGGAGGTGTTTTCTTTGAATGAGAAGCCCAGCACACACATCCGGCGACCCGAAATGCTCCCATGCATACAGGCAACAATACGCTGCACGAATCGACCTTGCTGCCAGTCATTCATGCTGATCACAGACTCCCAGTAACCGGCAACGTCATGCAGATGCAGGCTACGCGCGATGTACACCAGATCGAGAATGTCCTTTTGGAAACACCCGCCTCCCCAACCAATACCTCCGCGCAGCATGTGTGGTCCGATACGTGGATCTAAACCGCAAGCTGTCGACACTGAATCGACGTTAGCGCCAACTGCCTCGCAAATGGCGCTAAGGGAGTTGATGCTACTGATCCGCTGGGCGAGCATCGCGTTTGCGGCGAGCTTGGCCAGTTCCGACGACCATCGATCCATGTGCAGAATGGAGGACCGAGGAACCCAGATCTCATAAAGCGCCGCGAGGGAATTTGCCGCTTGCTTGCCGGCCACGGTATGCGCGGACCCAATCAGTACGCGACTGGGTCTCAGCAGGTTCTCAATGGCGGATCCCTCGGACAAGAATTCGGGATTGGAAAGGATCTCAAATTCGGCCTCTGTGGTGCCACTATTGCTCAACTAGAGCCCCATTGTCAGTTTGGTAGATCAAGGCATAGTAGAATCCGCCTAGCGTACCAGGTCATGGAGCATCTCTCCAGTGCCACATGGGATGGTGGATTTCTCCACGATAACCTTCTTCCCCTTGGCAACCTGAGCGATGGTACGGGCGACGCCTTGAATGTTCGTTAGGTCCGCCGCACACCCTCGACCGGCTCCGAAAGACTTAGTGGGGGTATCGACACAGATGAAGATCATATCCGCTTGTTTGATGGTGGTTTCCACATCAGTCACAAATTCTAAATTTCGCCGGGGCTCTTCGCGACCCTGCACCGTTGATAGCATCTCATTCATACCGGGCTCGTAGAAAGAGGGTGAACCTCTCGCCCATGCTTGGATTCGAGTCTCATTCCTATCAGCCACCACGACCCGGATATCAGGACATTTGTACGCAATCACGACCGCCAGAGGGCCACCTGGGGGATGTTAGAATTAGCGGGTGAGCTGCCAGGGATGCCTATTCTTACCAACAAAGCCGGCCCCAATGCATGCCACCGTAAGCATCATGATGTGGTTGTTGACCTTTGGCAATGATGAGCAAGAGCCTAGATTTAGGTACGGCAGCTCTATAAAACCACCCCTGGGCCTGTATGGGCATGGGACTGCTGCACGTCATGGGTTTTTCTTTTGGATGGGCTATCACAACAGCCTAGTTGTGGCGTCTATCGTGCATTCCTGCCCGGGATGTGCATTGCCAAAAAAATGCGTCTCCTGCACGAATTTCAAAAGGAACGACTTCGAGCAGCAAGGAACATGATGGCGAGTCCATAAGCCGGCGTCACTTGCATCATACTGCTTCCCCCGAGGTTCTCCGCTGTCGATATATCAGTCCTCAATCATTCAGCTTGATTTGCGTTTTATTTTCTCCCTAAGATCCATTACCACGGACTTTTACGAGTAGACGATCTCCCATTATGGCGATGAAACAGGTCGAGCCCAATGGTCCTGGTGCTTCATGGAAGCATTCCAACCGCATCTATGCAATTCTCCAATACAATTACATTGTCTTCCCTTGCACTCTATTGCTGACTTTCTACGGTATACTTCCCCGTCTGCGTCGCGCGTGCCCATGAGCTGATGTGAAATTCCGACCAGGGCTCAGAAAGCTGGTTGAGTACACTGGATACTATGCTCAAGTATCTGACCAGGGCTGGACGAGGTCCGCCACCATCCATGCCGCCCTGTCTGCGTTCTTTTTCCTCATTCAGATTCCTCCGTATGCCAATACTCTCGGCTTGTGTCTGCCCATGCAACCCTACAAACACTCCAAGGGTCCGAAAACGAGACGCCTCGGCACTCTGAGAGTTTGCCTTGTTACCAAAGGTACAAACGTACAGGTATGATTGTTTTTATATTATAAGTAAAATCGATTTTGATTTGGAGATTGCAGGCAGCAATCAACTCCGCACGGTGCTGGGATATTCTCACTCAGCGTAACCATCCCTCGGTGCGTTTCCATGTTCTGGTGGACAACGATAATGGCGACGAGTTCCGCCAGCAGCTACCGTCATATATCACAGTGGACCAGGTGCCAAAGCACGTCCCATCCATGAGAGCGATGTACAAAGCGCGGGCTTTGGAACATTTCCGTCAGAAATACAAGCTATCCAAGGAGGACTGGGTGCTGCATCTTGACGAGGAGTCCGAGATCGATGAGCACGTCATGGTCACATCGCTAGACTTTATTGAGCGTGGGACGGCTCTGTTCGGTAATGTACGTATTTTCCTTCTAGTCCAGATGAGAATAAGCTGACCTCATGCACAGGGGACCATCTACTACACGTCAACCAATCACTGGACAAGCACATTTTTATCTGCAGCCGAGGTCGTCCGTCTGGCAGAGGACTACGGCCGCTTCCATCTGCCATTCAAAACATTCCAGCGTCCACTTTTGGGCTGGATCCATGGGAGCTGGATGCTCATCAATGGCGAGGTAGAGAACACCATTGGATGGGACACCGACAACGTGTGCGAGGATTATTGGTTTGGCTATCACGTACGTCCTGCAAGATCCTGCAAGATCCTTGGACCCCGGAACGCGAGGGACCGTAGCTGACAGATCCAATCTGATTGGTCCGCAGGCTGCCAAACATGGGTTCAAGTTCGAATGGGTGCATGCATTGTTTCGTGAGCAGCCCCCGGTCAGCGTGATGGATTTCTGGAGGCAGCGTCGCCGCTGGTATACTGGGATCTGGGCGACGAACAAAATCACCGTCCGACTGGCGCTGATTGCAGCTGGACTGGGCGGGCTTGGGATTTTCATCTTGTAGGTTTCCTTTGTGTGTCTCTTGCAGTCAGCCACTGACACCACCATGCAGCCCCATAACAGCCATCCTCGGTCTCAGGCCTGTGGTCCCACACTGGTACTGGACTTGGATGCTGTTTAACGATGCATCGAATCTGCACGTTCTTGTTGTTGCGGGAATTCTGCAAGATCTCAGTGTTAAGGATATTTCCATCGTAAACATTGTGTATCATGCTATCATGTCGGTGGTTTTGTCACCCTTTGCACATATTCTGCAGACGGTAGCGCTAGCCTCGGCACTGTTGGTTCCTTCGAAGGGCTACGTTGTCATCGATAAGACCTAAGAGGGTATTGTGATTGGAGAAAGGGCAAAGCAAATGCGTAGCTGGGGTTATAATTGCGTGAGATATGCCTACAGGATGTGGACAGGCAGGTTTGCAGGTACTTTCGGGTTTTTTTCTCTTTTCTTTTTCCTATGTTTGTCGTCGTTTAGTTTATCCCCATGACGTTCAACAATGTGATGAGTTTTTCGGTTTACTAATTCTAGTCTTGAGTACGTGAATCGGCTGCATACAATAGATACTCTGATATCATGCATGGCAGGTCTCCAGAAAGGTCTACGTAGAAGATGATAATCCTCAACCGGAACCATCTCTCCTCCCTTAACACGATCATCCCCCAACACCAAGAAACAGAGTCTCCCATGGCTCAAAGACCGCGAAGGCAATGGGTCGATGGCCTGCGAGGCATCGCGACCTTTCTAGTGGCTTTCAATCATTTTTTCAACGGCGAGATCCAATCGCCCTACCGCTCCTTCTGGGCTCACCCCAGCTCCGCCAACCGCCACCTGATCCAGCTCCCTCCCCTCCGTCTCCTCTGGGCCAAGGACGCCATGGTCCCTCTGTTCATGATCATCTCAGGATACTCCATCTCGTCAAACCTTCTTCAAACCCGAAACCATTCTCCCTCACAGCTTACAGCACACATCCGCTCCTCTATCTGTCGTCGGCCCATACGTCTCTTTCTACCCGTCCTGCTACTCTCCGTCCCATCCCATCTCATATACTACTTAAAAGGGTATTCCCACGGCTTCAAAGACAAGGTGACGCTTCAAATCCAGCCGGGCGTTGCACCCTGGCGGCATGTCGGATATCTGCTCGAGTTCCTGCTGGACGGGCTGAACAGCATCAACCTGCAGTATAATGAGGGCATCAATGAGCAATTGTGGACGATGTCATATGAGTTCCGCGGGTCCTGCTTCACTATGCTTACTATCTTTATTCAGGCACCTTGGTCGCCACCCGCGCGGTTGGTTAGTCTTGCGGCCCTCATGCTGTACATGTGCTGGTATGCGTACTGGGATCTGCTCAGCTTCGTGGCGGGCTTGTTTCTGGCTGAGCTGGAGACGGATTCGCCCCCGCGCGCAGGCGTTCGCGGCGAACAATCTAGAGGCACTTTTCAGGCCCTGACTTTCGCAGCGGGCGTATACCTTCTTTGTCTACCCTCGGCGACGGGCATGGACGACGCCTCCTATCCAGTCGGATACGGGTACCTGCGCGTTTTGTCAACGTGGCATTGGACGCAGTGGTCGCCGTGGCTTGATACACAGCGGATGTTACAGGCTGTTGGAGCCGTGCTGTTCTTTGCGGGAACATTGAATGCGCCGTGGCTGCAGCGGTTTCTGTGTACTCATCCCGTGCAAGCAATGGGTCGGATTTCATTCCCTGTGTATCTGCTGCATATTTCGGTCTACCAGCTCTGGCGCGCGCCTCTACGGGATGCGCTCTGGTCGCTGTTTACAGGCGAGGAGTATCCTAGTGCTGAGAAGGGGGGTGCGGAGAGCTTGTGGGTTTTCTTGGTTGTGTATGTCTTGGCTGGTGTGGTATTGGGCTCTGTGGTTATTGCGGCAGCACGTGCGTATGTAAGGTATGTGGATTGGAGGGTAGCGAGGATGACGAGGCATGTTGATCGGTGGCTTAATGGTGATGGGAGGGATAGTCAAAGTGAGGATAGGCAGATGAGGGAGCAAGAGAAAGATCATCGGGATTGAATGCTGCAGATTAAGTCCAAGAATTCCTGCATTGTGAAAGACCCGTACTAATTATATATTCCACCTAGGGTAGACTTATATAGTTATAGCGCAGATGTGACTTGTAAGTTGAGATCGTAGCACCAGGCATCCATTCATATCATTTCAACTGTTCCCCTGCCATAGTCTAGCCTGCCAGGCCGACATAACATCATGAACCATATGACATCCGACATACCTACCCCACCAAAACCCTAATAAAGTGTCTTCAACTCCCAAAGCGGCAAATTTGGATCAAACTTATCCCAAACAATCTTCCCCTTCTCACTAAGATGAGCCCCCTCATCCGTAATCGGTATGCTAGGGTCACTCTCCTCAATCTCAAACTTCGAGACACCCCATTTATCCCTAGGGATCCAAATCGTCGGCGTCTTCGCCGTAATACACGGCTCAAAGTACGCATTCCGCCTCTCCTCATCTGAGTACCTGATCTCAACATGATCCCTGCGCACCTTGCGCCTCAGCGCCGCGAAGTCCCGGTACAGGTTCGGATGGAACCATTTCAGGACGCGGGACCACCTGCTTCGTGGGGCTGTCTGGAGGAGCGCCAGCTCCTCTTCTTTAGCTTGTTGCAGTTCTTCCTCCACGTCCAGCGTGCGGGGGAGGAAGGAGTTAAGAGGCGCCAGGGCTTCGTTGAGGGAGAGGTGTGCGCAGATGAAGAGGATTGTGAAGAAGACCATTATAAGCAAGGGGCCGATGGAGGATTTGATTGCGAACAGCCCGATTAGGCAAATATTTGCCAGGTAAATGCCTGTTAGAAGGTGCTGGAGGGCGCGTGGGTAGACGAGGCCTTTCGTGTCGATGCGGATGTCGTAGACGAAGAGGAAATTGTAGCGGTAGGCTTGGTAGACGAGGTAGAGGCCCAGGAAGCAGAAGCCCAGGATTAGGGGGGCGATGCAGGAGTATGTTAGTGCTGTTAAAATTAGTTGGCTGTTTCTCGGTAGTTATGAGGGGGATGGAGACATACCAATCACGCCCATGTTTGTGAAAACGGGAAAGACATTTCCCCAGCTTATCTCGCTAAGTCTAGCCCAGCGCTCGTAGAGGCGACGAGGTGAGCCATCGAAGAAGGTGGTTATGAATTTGAAGACAAGTACGCTCATGATTTGTACCACGGCTAGGGAGCTGGTGGTTAGACCCTGGAGGAGAAAGTACGAAATGTAAAAGTTGGTTGCCTTTGGCAGGTTTTCAGCCAGGAGGTCTTTAGCTGAGAGTGGGTCTTTGATAATTTGTGCTGTCGCCGCAGACGCTGCAGATGTCAAGGTCGTCACAAGAAATACCTGAACGACCTGGAAGCAAAAGTGTGCTGTCTGAGTGAAGAGCTCAACTCGAGCTGCGGAAGGAACGCCGGCACGCCGGGCGCAGACTAGAAGATTGTTAGGCAATGCAACAGTAAGAAGAGAGAGATGTGCGTACAGCGACAAATGATAGGTACGAGTGACATCAAGAGGACCAGGGCTGCAGCCGGCAGTAGGCCTGCAATCACACCCTTGATGACCGCGGGCAAATCATCAATAAATCCTAGAAATGGAACCTCCTTTGTGAGATATGTGATGTTGGAAATGGTCCCGACAAGAGCGGATGGAATAGACCAGAAGATAATCATTGCTGCTAGACCACCTTGGATAAGGAACCTTCTCACGATACGCTGCCACCAGCTGAGGTTAAGCGCGGACCAGACAACTTCGTCAGGAGATATACCAGAGAAACGAGGCGTCATATGAAGTGGCTGATGATGGGATAGTGTTTGGAGTGCGACTTGCGCATCAGACTGAGAGTTGAACTCGATGAAGATCGCAGATAGCAGCTGTACTTCCCCGTTTTGGTGTTTCTTCTGCATTCCCTCGATCTCTTTGGATATATTGACCAGCTCCTCGCGAAGCCAGCGTATAGAGTCGACCTTTTCTCCCAAGAGCTTGGGACGGTGAGCAGGCCGTCGAAGCTTATGGTACATTGCTGAGCCACTGTCTTCGTCATCGAGACAGTCTGTGCATGGAAGTTTACCAGCTTTGATTAATTTCAGGCGCATGGAATTAGCCGATCGAATCAGTTTTGTCTCCAGTCTCTCCAACCGGTAGGCGTACTTGTCCCTTTCCTGGACCTTTTTCTCGAGTTCTCTGCAGTCAGCCGTGATCCAAACTCGACGGATACTATTCCCAAAGACTTGTTGCAGCTTCTTTTCATTCTTATAATCTTCCGGAACAGACATGAAAAGCACTGTTCTGGATGAGATCCGGTGGGCGTATGCAGGTGAGTTGAGGTATGCCTGCCGCAGATTTGCGTAGAATATACTTTCTCTTGTAACAGTGTAAAAGACATATGCTAGGGCAGATATTAGCCCGGAGATACCCTTATATATGGAATAATACTTACTGAAGTACACGCATGCCATGATAGCATGGGCATAGTAACGGCTTTTATCCTTCACATTACTGAAGCTCAAAGCATCTAGCTGAGTATTCCCTACGCCACCTGTGGCGTGAATGGGAAGCAGTACTGGCCATGTAATTAGGCATCCAACAAAGAACGTTACGCAGAGGATCCGTAGGAAACGCAGAAAGAGGTAACCATCCATTGAATGGTGGTTGAGGACATGGGCGTCGGAGATTTTGAGGAACTGTCCGACCCAGTTCACCCACCCTGTAGGAAGCTGTGGGCTTTTTTCACTATTTGTCTATATTAGCAACTACTCTAGAAGCCACGTTGGTTGGCGACGCAAACGTACTGCTGATGCCAGCAAGGCAGATGGCTCCTTGGAGCATACCATCGCAGCTGTGTGCGGCGGAATATCAGGAATATTGAGAACCAAATAGTTGCAAGCACTAATGCTGGAAGTAATGTAGACAGGAGCGAGGAAAGGGACGTAGAGTCCCCTCCACCGGTAATTGTGTCTAATGTCTCGGATGTCGTTGATGTTGCATTTCCTCTCGAGGACCCGAGATTGGGATCGTTGTTGGGATCCTAGATTCTCCGTTATCAGATACATAGTCAATTTGTGCAATATGGGGCTACGTACAAACAGATCCTGTCGTGCAACGAGAAGTTTCTTTAAAGTCCACTCCGCCATTGTGGTTGCAAATGAAATCTATCATGCTCTAGCTCGGACACTTCAAGAGCAGAAAGAGGCCCCTAGCTTCCAGCAACATCAATAGTGATGTGACAGGGTCGGGGTACATATAATCCCGCGGCGCGTGCGCATCACAAAGGAAGGATTCCATGGCGCGCTGTTCGGTAGAGCTGTCATCCGTGCCAGACGGTCAATAGCGCACGATGGTTGAAGTATGCGGCAAGCAAGGTCGGGGAAGAACTTTATTGGCCAAAAAACCCGAACTCAATAGTGGAACTGATTTGAAGCAATGCCTGTGCTGATAAGAGAGGAGGGGTTCTGATGGTTTGATTCGACAAGGAAAGGGCCTGTATGACAAAGGACGCCCTAGGTTCGTGTTTACGATGCTGGAACTCGGAGCATAATCAGGGGCATTGGTACCGGGCTGTCAATAGTACGATTTGGACAGGATCCATGGCTGCCAGCTTTGCCACGAGAGGGAACTTTGTGGCAGGAATCTGCAGCTAGGGCTTGCTAGCGGGCTATCATCTCGGCGATCTGAGCCTGTCTAGTTAACCGATTGACTCCATGGCCAATGGAGATTCGGGCCCGACGGGAACTGCCGATCCAGGGTGGGTTCGTGGGCTCCAGTTCGACTCCTCCACCACATGCTGAAATGCACAGACTCAAGTCACGCCACAGCATCATATTCAAGCGCCGACTGCAATCACGAGTGTGGTAGTACAAAACTCGAAGTTTCTGCAGTCTTGCAGCATAGTCCCCGCCTTCCTTGTACTTGTGTAGACGGGCTCGTCAAGGACCATCAAAGGAGCAGTAATTGGCCTTGAGTTTGGTGGCGCTGGCAGCATACCGCAAATTCAGTTATTCTATCCAAGGTTCAGCTTTTACCCCAATTAGCCTTGTGTTAGAACTCAGGCTGGAATAATAGAGACTCACAATTTTTTAAGGGAACCCAGCTTACTTATTCCCTCAGTCGAAAAACGTTGGTTGGGATTGAAATGCAAGGGTGAAGGCATCCTGGCATCCCAGGCTGACAAGGATGTGTGCTTCTGACGGGAACCATAACTCCATGAGTGGTTCGCGAAACGAGGAACAGCTAACATGCACCGAACTGAAAGGGGCCAGAGCGGTGATGAAGGAAATGGTGATGCTTGGCGAGCTTCAAGGAGATATGCTGGGATGATGGTTGGATGGCTTGCTGCAGGTGGCTCGGAAAAGAGACCAGCCGTGTGGATTGGAGTCTGTCTGGTGACCAACCTTAATATTCTGCACCTCAAAACACTCTGCAAGCTCCCCCACGACTGAATCACATTGTACTCGTGTTAGCGGTCTTGATGATGTACATGAAGTGCTGTTTTCCAAACACTAATTGTCCTCTTAAGCCAGTAGAAGTTTACAAGCCGGCTCTTCGAGACTCTATAACCCACTCTGTTTGTGCACGGACTGTGATTCAACTACATCTCAGCATACACTCAGGCAGGCCAATAGACTTTTCATGTTGGTGACAGATCCAAAAGAACCCCAACATGAATGGTCCGCCATCTAGGTAAATTGCTTCAAGCGGATTCCGTTATGTATCATTCATAGCGTCCACGTCCAAGTTGTACAAAGGCCAGCTGCGAGCGCTCTGGATTCAAGCCCCGACATGCATGGACATGAGGTATAGTTGCTGAGACGGTGAGATCACAAAATGAGCAGAAATGAGACAAGGTTCTAGACATTAAGGAACAGTAGTAGAGGAAAATGCATGGACAACCTTCTTTTATCAACAAAATTGATACATGAAGTTGGCACAAGCATCCTCAAGCTGCTTCAAATTGAGAACAAATGGGCATATCCAAGCGATCCAATGACTGGCACTGTGAGTAAGGATACCAAACCACAGACTAATAAGTTGATGGTCAGGAAAAGATTAAAGCTCTTGGCCAAAGCAAGAGACGGTACCCAAGGCGGTAACAGCTGGCAGTACTTAAGGGAGCAGCAGCCACAAGCGGAAACTCCCCTGGCGTTCGGGCTTGAGCTTTGGATACAGCTCCCATGGCGAACACTCTTCCACCTCGGGATCTCTCAGCAGAAGATGTCCCTTCTGAGAGAGCAGAAGGGAGAACTATACACTCAAGATGACTCCGACACTCCGGTCTTATCTTCTTTTGATCAGAAACAGCCGTTCCCCCCTCTCCCGCCCGACGAACTCGAAACACATGGAGATACCCCGGACGATAGCTACCCGCAAGATGATCAGGACCTAGCTTCCTCACAACCCGATCCTGAAGTGGAGGACGATGTGGATTTTCATTCGCACTACTCCCTGGAAGACCCGTCTTTCTCAGATGCGTCGACAGACTCGAACGACGAACAATCGCCAGAAGATGGCATTGCGATGCATCATCCTTTTCGGCAGTCAGCCAGTTCTCTCCACGGGCCTAACGCTTTCGCGCCTCCCTTCTACAACCGACCACCCACACCTTTACCACCTTCTCCTTCACTGACGTCTCTCCTTCGACCTCCCTTTTCTGCTACTACTTCACGACCGACCACTCCCGACAGCTCCGACGTTGAGACGCCAAATGACACTGAAGCAGCTGTTGCGAAGTCAGCGCGGAGGGCAACAACTGTTCCCAGGGCGAGCCCGAAGGTCCCGACCTACGAATATTATGGCTTTGTTCTCTACCTCGCATCCTCATTGGCATTCCGTGAGTGGAGCAATGTCGCGACGTAATCACATACAATACTAATTCTCGTTGCAGTGATCTACATCCTGTGGTCTTATCTCCCCTCGCCTTTCTTGCATCAACTTGGAATATACTATTATCCGAATCGATGGTGGTCTCTGGCTTTCCCGTCCTGGCTAGTTATGTCAATCATATATCTCTACGTCGCCTTGGCGTCCTACAACACCGGATACCTTACCCTACCAATGAATAGCGTGGAGAATATTGTGGATGAAGTGGCCAATATAGCGGTCATCGACGGGAAAGGCCGTCGGCGGCCAGGCGGTGCTGCAAAAATGCGACCCGGGGCTACCTCTTTCCAGATCATGGGGCCGCAAAATCGCAAAGTTAATTGGAAGGAGATTTGGAGTGAAGGAACGGACGCTGTCCTGGACGTACCCGTGGGGGGAGTATGCGAAGTACTATACGGACAAGAAAGAGATGACGAAGATGATTGTGAAGAAAGTCCGGATTTCTAGACGCTGCGATATAGAATCTATGAACTATGAATGATCAAACCGTGATATAGACTATCCTCAAAACAATGCACGATAACAGGCACATGGTAGAACCCCGGATTTCTTGGTAGGCGCGAAAATGAGACACGTTTTCAACGGTAGACGGTAGCATGGACTGTGCCGGTGATTGGTGGAAGCGGGCTGCCCGCATGAACTTCACCACTGAGTTGGACAATACCACGTTCTAACAGCATTGAGTATATGGATGCTCTCTCGCCGCCAGAGAGTCTAAAAAGATCCCCTGCCTAGAATCCCAGACAGCTCAGCGCCAAAGGCGGTAACCATCGCGTGGGCGGCTAGGGAGCCAACAAGAGACCACCGGCGGCGGTTACTTTGCTGCGACTCCAGACGCGCTCCGGTTCAGTGTCCATCCCGGTTTCGACGCCCAGCTTGACATCTGTTCTTCTTTTCTTGATCAGGACCTCCGTTTCTCTGTCTTATCGCTATCTCCGACTGTCTACCGGTGCTGGCACGGCTTGGAACGTCGTTCCCTGCCGTTCGCTGTGTGCTGTTGCTCCAGCTCACAACAACCAGTTCCCGCACCGCACTGTCCACTCAAACAACCCACGCTATCGAAAATTAGGAGCGAGACCACCTTCATTGCTTCAACCTTTTACTTAATTGATTTTTGTTGCTCCAGCTCTGCATTGTATGTCTTGGCAATCTCCCTCCGCCATGTCTGGGGGTGGAGGGTTCGTCGGTCCTGGCGGTGATGCGAACGGCGGCCCTCAGGGGACGGAATACACATTACAAGGTATGTTTTTTTTCGCGCAAAGGACAGCGACATCGCTACTCTCATTTATTCGCTCAATTGAATATACTAATGTCATTGCTACCTAGGTGTAATGCGCTTCCTCCAGACGGAATGGCACCGACACGAGCGAGACCGCAACGCCTGGGAAATCGAGCGCGCGGAGATGAAGTCTCGGATAGGGAAACTCGAGGGCGATGTCCGAACCAGCAAGCGGCTGCATGAGTCCCTGGGCAAGCATGTTCGGCTGCTTGAAGCTGCATTGAAGAAGGAGCGCGAGAAGGTCCGAAAGCTCACCAACAATGAGGCTGTGGAGGACCTCCGGGATCCTAAGGAGATTGCCCGAGAGAGCATAAACTCCCTGAAATGTAGGATCCTCTATACCGGTTGTACTTGTTGGTTCTAACCATTGTTCCATTCCAGCCCAGCGGCCGAAATTCGACCCTTTCGGAGATCCAGATCCCAACGCTGAAAACCAATCCGAACACCGCCAGGAGACCGAACGCGACAAGTCACGATTATACCTATCCAAATGCTCGCAGGAAATTGCGTACCATGTCATTCCCTCCGCACATCCACCCCCTGACCTCGGCGACCTCGAGCTCTCGAACCATGTTTACGGTAACCAGCAGCTGTCTCAGCAGAGCCTAGAAGAAGCGTACGCGTACATAATGCAACAACGACAAAAGCAACAGACGAGTAATATGATGGCACGGGAGGTTCCTTTGCAGAATCATCAGCCTATTATTCGGCATTACCCTGATAACATGAGCCTGTCCCGGGCCCCTAGCCAGTACAGTCTCCCGGCCACCTCGAGGGATGTCGTCGATAGACGGGCGATGGAGCAACAGCAACTTCCAATGACAGGTCTTGAGGATAGCAAGCAGGCTCTAGAAAACTCTCTTCGGGAGCGTGGAAGCTCAGAAAGACAGGTATACGATAGCTATGGATCACAAGCTCAGGCCGAGGATGCGTCCCGACCCCAGCAACCCGAAGAAGCTTCAGGTGATACTGATGGTTGGAATTTCGATGATCCAACTGAGCAAGTCGCCCCACCCGAGTCGATACCCCAACGACCCGATGTTGATGCATTTCCGAATGCGAATTTTGCCCGACAAAAGTCTCCTGCCAGGTCTGGATCACTCTCTCACCGGAGAAAAAGTTCTGGCGCTCGACGAAAGAGCGAGGAATCAGTCGATCTCGGTTCTGGAGCCAGTCCGAAGCAAGATACCACCTTCAAAGTTCGATTCGCCCTACGAGGGCACTTGGATGTTGTCCGAACTGTGATTTTCACCGGCGGTGGAAGCCCATCGGAACCTGAGATATGTACTTGCAGTGATGATGGAACAATCAAGCGATGGTTTATTCCAGCGAGTTTCGGAGCCTTTGGGCACGCGACCAATTCCGGCAGCGACTTGGATATCACGAGCTACTTCACGCACCGTGGGCACGTTGGAGCCGTGACTGCTCTAGCTGCATGCTCTCCATCCCAGAACTTTTCGAATGGCGGCCGCACTATCGGAGACGGCTGGGTATTCTCTGGTGGACAGGACGCTAGTGTACGAGTCTGGGAACGGGGCAGGGTCGATCCTAAGGCCACTCTGGATGGCCATTCTGATGCTGTCTGGGGTCTCTGTGTCCTCCCTGGGACGGCTGGATCTATTTTTGGCGACCAGTCTAGTCATTATGGTGGACCGGACCGTGTCATCCTCGTATCAGGCGCCGCAGATGGCAGGATAATTATATGGGCCGTCAGCGGCCCACCTCAGCTCTCCTCACCACAAGCTGGAAACCGACGTGCTGGCGGCAGCCGGCGGGCCAATTCGATCTCGTCGGGGTCAAACTTTCCCTCCTCCCCGCAGCCTAGCACGGCAACAACAACGCCGTTCCATTACACCATGGTTCGGCAGATTGTCCGAACGGAATCACCTTCGCCGACGTGTATCAGCCCACTGTCGCTCGCTGGTATCAACTTCGTGGTTTCTTACACAGACGCTTCGATTCTCGTGTACGACACGAGAACCGGCGAAGAGATCGTGGGCATGGCCAGCCTAGAGACGTACGATGGAACACGATCAACAGGCGTCAACTCAGTCGTTGCGACCACTGTAGGCTTCGACGGGTCGGCCGGTCTTGATCCTAGCCGGACGTTGGCCGATGAGGAGGTAGTTCACGGCGCCACTGGATCAAGTGGCGTAGAAGGTGTTGTCATCAGTGGCTACGAAGACAGATATATTCGCTTCTTTGATGCCAACAGTGGTACGTATTCTTTACCCTCTAAGCCAACCAGATCAGCTACCTAACCATCCGCAGGACAATGCACCTACACCATGCTAGCACATCCCTCCGCCATCGCTTCTCTCTCCCTCTCTCCCGATGGCCGCGAGCTCGTATCTGCCGGCCATGATGCCAGCCTGCGGTTCTGGAACCTCGAAAAGCGAAGCTGCACTCAAGAAATCACAAGTCACCGACTGATGCGCGGTGAAGGGGTCTGCTCTGTCGTCTGGAGTCGCGATGGCCGATGGGTCGTTGGCGGCGGCGGCGACGGAGTCGTCAAGGTGTTCTCTAGATAACAACGCAGTGGATGTGGCCTGATGTATGATTTGTGTTTAAACATGTCCTGCTGATTGATTGATAGCTTTTCTCACGCCATGTTCTTTTGGACTCATGAAATGATTGAGCGATTGGCCAGATTCCCGAGCATTTGTACCGGTGTCAAGTTACCTACCTACCTACATACCTGGCATATGTTCCCTTTCTACCCCTCATGTCCTTATAGCTTCCTTTTTTTCTCTATTCTTCTATGTTTCTTTTGTACTGCTCGCTTGATATTTTCGACGTCGAACGAGCCACGTATACCAAGATGTCCTGTTATTCTTATTCCCGCTTGCACAAGAGCTACTGGTCCATGTGAAATATGATCAGGGGATGTATGTTACTATATTATCTTTTTGACGCCTGATTTCTCCTCTGGCAATATATTCACTGCTTTTCCTTGTCCACAAGGTATAATATCTCTCGTTGTGGATATAGACGTCATGGACTCCAATTACATATGTTTTGAACAGGCCCATCAACCCATTATCATAAATTCAGGTATCACAACTAAAAAGCAGATGATTACCGACTAGCAGCCCAGGCCTCCTTAAACACACCTCTCATCTTCTTCGCAACATCCTCATCCTTAAGCCTCTGCGCCAGATACCCCTGCAAATCGTCCCAGAACACATCCATCTCCAGGACAGCCTCACCACTCGGTCCAACCGCAGCCTTGACAGTCATCTCTCCACCTCCAGTAGTCTCCTCGGGTACCTTCTCAGCCTCACCACCCTGTGCCCGACCCTGTCCCTCTGCAACCCTAGCACCCCCCATAATCATAACCCCGAACTCGACGCCCTTCCCACCAGCCAGCAGCTCCTGGTCGCCAGCATCACCCACAACCTCCACAACGGTCTTTCCAGTCCCTGTAACAGGCTTCTTCTTGTACAGGATCTTGATCTTCTCCAGGGGCACCTTGTTGTCGGCGTCGGTGGTGCTCTCGAGGATGCGTTCGCGGACGGCGTCTTTCAGGTCCGAGACGGTTGTTGTAACTAGCGAGACGTTGAGGAGCGAGAATTCTAGCACCGGGTTGCGCGCAGATTTCAGCGTGACGGTGATGGATTTCGAGGAGCCGGGGTTTGCGCTTTTGGATGCGGAGCTCTTCTTTCGCATGGAGGGGCGCGAAGGTTGGAGGCGGGGGAGGGTGTACTGTTTGACATAGTTAGTGCGTGATTTGTTTGAGACTGACTCCTAAGTTGCGCTTCGGAGTTGATGGTGAGAGCAGAGGACGTACTGCAGCCCGAGGGGTCTGTCCTTGGTCGTGGACATAGTCCGTCCGGAGCTTGATGGGACGGGAGTCAAGCGCTGAGACGAAGAGTTTGGTGAATGCGAGTTCCGACATTGTGGTTGAGGTCGTCTTCAGAGGCTGCTAGGTAGATGTACGGAGTCTCTTGAGTGGTATTCTGCGAAGAAGGGTAATGTCATTCAAGAACACCGGACTGATACAATCGTCGCTCAAGACATCAGAATTACCCAATTAGGCGGCGATTAAGCTCCGCTTCCTTTGCGGCCTCAAAGCTCAGGCATCATGTTCTGGACCTGGTACTTTACACCGCCTTAGATAGATCTTTTTGCCGGAAACTACCGCCCGTCCGGCCGCAGAAAAAAGAAAAAAGTTGAAATTTCTCCCAGGTGAGAAAGGCCAAAACACAACTTTTGGCTCACATCGCATTACTTTTCAAAATGGGTAAAGGTCGTCGCATGAAGAAGCAGGGCCCTCCGGCCCCGCTGGATGAGTCAAAAATCACGATGCTCAAGAAACGCAAGACCGACGACGCACCTGCGCAATCAAAGGCGGAAGCGGGAAAGAAGCGAAGACGCACTGACGAAGAAGACACCGTGAAGGAGGCTCCGGTTAAGGCGAAGAAGAACAAGGCCAATGGAGTTGCTAGTGGGAAGGAGAAGAAGGCTGCTGTTGCCGTTGCGCCTGCTAAGAAGGATAAGAAGGCCAAGAAGCAGCCGGAGCCGGAGCCCGAATCGGAGGACGAGTGGGAGGATGAGGATGAGAATATGTCGGACATGGGCGATGCGGAAGAGATGGATGAGGATGAGTTTGATGATCTGGATGGAGTCAGTGATGGCTCCCTGGATAGCCAGGCCGAGGGCGAATTTGGGTTTGGCAGTGACGACGACTCCGATTCCGTGGTGGACTCAGACGATGACGATCACCCACGGCAAACAATGTTCTCGGACGATGAGGACCTCTCAGATGCGGAGGAGAAGCTGACGGCGGCTAACATTGAGGGTCTGTCCCGGAAATTGGACGAACAGAGACAGCAGGAAGAGGAGGAGGCAGAGCTTGAAATGCAGGAAGCTGCATTGCAGACGAACATTGCTGGTGACCGTACGGACGTTTTTGAGGGCACAGAGGGAGAGGGACTGGCTCCTAACCTCCAGCTGCTCCGCACAAGAATCACGGAGACGATCCGCATTCTGGGCGACATGAAGACGCTCGGTCAACCTGGCAAGTCCCGCGCCGACTATACCCAGCTCCTCCTCAACGACATCTGCACATACTACGGATACACCCCATTCCTCGCCGAAAAGCTCTTCAACCTCTTTACCCCCATGGAGGCCTTCGCGTTCTTCGAAGCCAATGAAACTCCCCGCCCTGTTGTCATCCGTACCAACACCCTCCGCACGAACCGACGATCTCTCGCCCAAGCGCTGATCAACCGCGGTGTCGTCCTTGAGCCTGTTGGAAAGTGGTCTAAGGTTGGTCTGCAGGTCTTCGAGTCCGCTGTTCCCCTCGGTGCCACCCCAGAATACCTCGCAGGTCACTACATTCTCCAAGCCGCATCCTCCTTCCTCCCCGTCATGGCTCTCGCCCCTCAAGAGAATGAACGTGTCCTCGATATGGCCTCCGCCCCCGGTGGTAAGACCACATACATCTCCGCCCTGATGCGCAACACCGGCTGCGTCATCGCCAATGATGCCAGCAAGCCCCGTGCCAAGGGTCTTATCGGTAACATACACCGTCTCGGCTGCAAGAACACCATCGTGACAAACCTTGATGCCCGCACCGCGTTCCCGAAGGCCATGGGTGGTTTCGACCGCGTGCTCCTCGATGCCCCTTGCACAGGTACCGGCGTTATCGCCAAGGATCCCAGCGTCAAGACCAACAAGAACGAGCGCGACTTCCTCGCCATACCCCACATGCAACGCCAGCTTCTCCTCGCCGCCATCGACTCCGTCAACCACGCCTCCAAGACCGGCGGCTACATCGTCTACTCCACTTGCAGTGTGACAGTCGAAGAGAACGAAGCCGTCGTCCAGTACGTCCTGAAGAAGCGACCCAACGTCAAGCTCGTCGAAACCGGTCTCGGCGACTTCGGTACCCCCGGATTCACCCACTACATGGGCAAGCACTTCGATGCGAAGATGACCATGACAAGACGCTACTTCCCGCACCGCGAGAACGTCGACGGTTTCTTCGTCTGCAAGCTCAAGAAGACGGGCCCCTCGCCCGCTCAGAAGGCTGGCGAGAAAGACGCCACCGCCGCTGCCAACGGCACCGCCAGCAGAGCTAAGTCCACGACCCCGGCAACAAGCGACGACGAAGTTATCGACAAGACGCCCATCACCGAGGAAGACGGCACTACTTCCGGCGAGGGCTTCGGTCCATTCGACGAGAACGACGATGAAGACAAGGAGCGCATGCTGCGCGCCGAGCGGAACCGTCTCCGTCGCAAGGGTCTCAACCCCAAGGGTGTGCTGAACAAGCCCAAGAAGACTGCGGCGCCAAAGACAGATTCAGAGTCCGAGTCAACGCCAAAGAAGACCAAGAAATCTGAGCAGCCAACTGCTGAAAAGTCCGAGCCCAAGCCCGAGCCCAAGCCCGAGCAAGAAGAGAAGCAGGCCGAGCCCGAGAAGAAGAAGGAAAAGAAGGAGAAGAAGAAACCTGCTACAAAGACGCAACAAGAAGACCTAGCCCCGGCTGCCACCTCGCCCTCTAACCAGGAGCAGGAGAAGAAGCAAACCAAAGCTAAGTCTGCGAGAACGTCTAGTAGTCCTGGGAAGGAGAAGACGAAGAAGAGCAAGGAGCAAGAGAAAGTTAAGAAGGTTAAGGGAAGCAAATAGAGGGATGGGCGGCGTTTATACCTATTTACATTCGTATAAATAATGTGTTTATTTATGGTTCTTTCTAGCATTGTCGAATGAAAAGCATATTCTCAATATACTGTCTGTCATGTCTTAACTAGTACGTCTCTTGTATGATAAACATAACGAAGGGTTTACTACTTCTCGAACGACTTGATGTAGATAGAGTCGACCGACTACCAAATATATTTGGGCACGGCGTTGCACACGAACTACTCCGTACGAAACCTTGTTATCAAATAAAGATAAATCATAGTTCAAAATATCGGTCTAATATACTCATATCAACGATAGATAGTAACTAGATAGTGTAAAAGATCATCGCCGTTAGATGGCATGACGATATGATGTGTAGTGTATGATAAAAATTCCCGGGTATGCCATGCTTCTCCAAAACCCCAAAAACGACTGAACACCAAAATCGAGAGAAATGAACGATAAGAAAGTAAAAACAATCTAACATCTAGGGAAAAACTAAACGAAGATTCCGCTCCTTGAATCGACGGGTTGAGAGCCGCTCTCTTATGTGCGGTAGATCTTGACGACATTGAGGATATTCTTCCTGCAGATGGGGCAGATTTCGACCTGGCGGGCGCAGGCAACGCAAGCACAGACGTGACCGCAGTCATAAAAGAGAGCGTCCTGCTCCTCGCCGAAGCAGATCTGGCAGAGGTCCTTCTCCTCGTCCGCAACCTCCCAGTAACTAATGCCCTTGCCGTGTCGCTTGCCATCCTTGTAACCACCAACGTACTTGTTGCCAGTCTTGCGCTCGACAAAGGTTCCCTGACCATGGCACTGGTCCTCAAACCAGTCTCCATCATAAGTGTCGCCGGTTGGGTACTCCATGAGGCCCTGTCCGTGGCGTTTGCCAAGAATGTAGTCGCCAGTGTAGGAAGCAGCCGAATCGGAAATGTGCTTGCCCTTGCCGTGGTAGTAGCCCTTGACAAAGTCACCACTGTAGAATTCAGAGGTGAAAGTGGCGTCGACGGTCTTGGTGCCGGTAAAAGCCTTCGTGGGGTGGTTGCGGGAGGCGGCCCAGAGGTAGCTGACTAGGTGCTGGGGGCTGGCAAAGAGGCCCTTCTCGTTGTATCCGGCGCGCTTTGCCTTGTTTAGCTTGTCACCAACGATGAAGCAGGCACCATCAGCGGGGTTGATTTCGAATGTCTCCGCTGAGGCGAGGGTGTCAACCACAGTGCCATCGACTTGGTGCCAGACCTGGAAGTCTTTCATCGCTGGCCAACCGAGGTGCTTGCGGATGGCAGGCTTGATGGTTTCCTCCTTCTGGGAGAAAAATGATCCCATGGTGCGAAGCGACTGCGATTCAATGTCAAAAAGCTTTATGTAGTAATAAACGTGCTCCACTGGCAAGACTGCCTCCGGCTCTTCAGGATCGGCATCTTCGGAATTGGTTGCAACCTCCGTAGACTCTTCAACGGGCGCTGTAGTCTGTTCCTCAGGGGGAGATGGCTGAGTAGGTTCCTGTTCTTGATTGTCAGAAGCAGACTGGGTTTGCTGTGCTTCCTCTAGCTCTTGAAAGTCACCCGCAATTATAGCTGCGATCACGGCATCATTCTCAGACGATGTGTCCTGGTCACCTGCCGTGGCAGCTAATGGAGCATCAACCCGGGAAGCCTCTGTAACTCGAGTGGTTGAGGATGGATTCTCCACGTTCTCATAATTGGGCTCAGTAGTCGAAGGGACTGCTTCGTCCGTCACAGCGACTACATCTGCAGAAGCTGCATCGGTTGACGCCTCGCTCTCTGACACTTCAACCGCAACCGTCGTCGTATCGCCAGTAGTTTCAACGACTGCCGGCTGCTCGGTAGCAACTGCAGCGGTCTCATTTGAGCCTACATCCACAGGGTTCTGGTTTCCACTGCCGGAAGAGCTTGGCTCGGCACCTTCAGTAGTTGGAGCAATTGACACGTCATCCGAAGACTCGGAACCGGAACGCTCAAAAACAGCTTCTTCGGGCTTGGAAGTGACCGTGACCGCGGCCTCGGGATCTTTCATGGCGAAGTATTTAGCGTCCCCGTCAGACACAACTTGCATCCAATAACGAACGGGATTCAAGGGCAGATCAACGGTAGCTGTAAGGTCAGAGACGCGTTTCAAAGATACAGTCGAGCCAGCACTGTCGCGCGCGTGGCCAATCTGCCAGAGGCGAACGTTTTCCGGATTGATCTCAGCACCTGCACGTGTGGAGGCCCAAAGCCCGATCTTCTTGCGAACATCGGTGAGGTTTGTAGAGCGAGGTACACTCATGTACATGACACTGCTTGCGGCCTTGGCTTGAGACATGAGATCATAAGAATCGAACAGACTGTCGAGCTGATCATGCTTCTCCAGAGAATAAACTTCGACTTGAATATCCTCAGCCTCTGCCCCACCCTCGATTTTCTTGGAAGAAGCGACCTCACCAGTCTCATAATATTGCTTGAGGTCTTCCGAAACTTCCCATGGGCCTTGGGGACCGGGTAGGAAGTCTTTGACAACATCATTGCGAATGTACATAACAGCAATCGCGATGTCGTGGCCCGTCTTGTGATCTGGTGTCTGGCCGGGCTCCAAGCCAAGATGAGGCCCTAGAGCTGTCTTCCGAGTCAAGCATTCCACTCGGTTGTCGCTACCATCATCGAACGCCAGCCATTTGGTTCCAGGCCCGCCTGGGCGCAGGATACTGAAGAACTTGCCCGAAGTGCGCCGGCCACGGTGGACAATGTACCCGTAAAGCACATAGTTTCCGCATTGCCCATCCAGAAGCCACGGCGACAAATCCACCTCTTCATCTGGTTCCACCCGGTTGTAGAGTAGACGCCATTGGCGAGCAGCCTTATCCAGAGTCTGGCGACCCAACTCGAGGTGCAGAACCGGTGGTAGGACCCATTTTCCTGGCTTGGCACTGAGATACCAACTGAAAGCCTCGCTCGTGGTCTTGACTTTGTCCGCGGGGACGCAAATGCGGGAATTGAAGTCTTTCGGGACCGTGTGTACAGGAGTCTCTGAGACGTCCTTAGACAAGGAAGCCAGCGAAGGGCTGTCGAACAACCGTGCGAGATCCTCCGCCGCCGGAGTACCTGCGAGCTCCAACTCCAGAGACCGACGCAAGCGTTCCCAGAACTCGCAAACGTCACTGGACTTCTCATGCAGGTTGCTCAGGGTGGTGGTGATCGCATCCGTGTCAACGTATTGCAGTGACTGGTCTCGTCGACGTAACTGCCAGAGGAACCTTTGCAGTGCATCGCACAATGGCTTGGGTTTCACATCACAATTCGTGAGGTGCTCCAGTACATTTACACTTTCAATAATTCTGGAGAACGGAGCGATGTGTAGCCAAGTAGCTAGCCCAGCAACATCTGCGCTGTGATTGATGACGGAATCACCAAGTGGCCGGTAGCCGGTCAAGCCAAGGCTGTCCCAAGTTGGCTCAGAGTCACTGGGGTGCCACCAAAGTGACCGAGTAGGGTCGTCAAAGATCCGAATGTACGCATCGAATGCTAAGGTATCATTGCGAAGCAATGCTTGATGCTGGAGGCGCTGACGACGATGAATCTGGTCCCAAGGACCGTGGAAATTGGTCCACCCCCAGTCCAGGTTGTGAGGGTTGAACTGGTGGCAGGATGACTGCATCCACCCGGTGCGCGGCTCGTCTGGATTATAAACAATGACGCCGATCTGTGCAGATACTCTCCAAGTCTCTTTTGTGGGCTCAACTTGGTTAACAGCCGCTGGATATTTACCCTTGAACATCTCGGCCCAAGCTTCTGAGTCCTGCGTCCTATCGAACTTGATGTCCAGATCGGTGTTGGTGGCATCTAGCTCAGCGTCTGCTGGGCCACGAAGAACCTTAAATTCCGTCTCAGGGAAGGTATCATCCGGCTTCGGCATGGTGGATGAGCATTCGATGTAGACGCTCAACGAGCTAACGTTGTTGCCGCGAGGAAAGAACTTGATCGTCCACCAGTATCCCCCAACGTATGCTGGAGGGGAACGCATGATTTTGACCCGATTTGGGTTCTCCTTGGTGCCCCGGACACCCTTGATCTTCCATGTGAGACGAGCCTTTTCTGCGGGACGGTATTCTGGATCGTCGAGAGTAGGGTGGAAATTTTTCTCCCAATACTTGTCTAGGAGCATCGACAAGGGTTAGGACATGATAAGAATAGTAAGGACGATAATATTGAAACTCACGATCTAGGGAGTTGTAGTTCTCCCCTTGTGTCTCAATCTCTGCTAGTTCAGCCTCATCCGGCGCTGAGGTATCCTCCTCTTCTTCTGCCCAATAGGCATGCTCCTCTTCTTGTGCCGGAGCGGACGAATCGGATTCAGCTGACGGTTCTTGAGCCTCACTTTCTTGGGAAGCTTCGGGTTCAGGTGCAGGCTGGGGCTCTGGCTCCGTCGTCGTCGGCGGCGATTCGAGAATGAGGGGCTCTGTAGGAAGTGGAGGAATCTCTTGAACTATTGTGTTGATGGTAATCGGGTCCGAAGGACGGGGATCGCTGTCGAGAGGGAGAGGAACCGGGAGTTGCTCGACAGTAACTGCGCTTTGTCCGTCCATGTTGACAGAGAAGTATGCCAAACGGCAGGTACGAGGTGGAGACAATCAACAACAGAAGATGAAACGAAGAAGAAGAGAACGAAAAGGATTGCAAATGCAAACCTGAGCTTGCAAGGCGCGAGAGACAATTAAAAAGCAGAACAAACAGTGAGTCACTCAAAAAAGGCAGCAGGCGCAGCAATGAAGCAGGCAGAAAGAGGGAGCTGACTGCTGAGCGGGTGGGACAAAAGGCTGCGATAAGGAGGCTTATCTGTACGGGGTAACAGCCGGGGAACGCCCGTGAGGAACAAGGATCTGGGGAAGTTGATGAAAAGAGAGGGATGAGCGAGAGTGCTTGCAAGGATGCAGCGAAGAAGTCGAGTTGGTTAAGCTTGAGAGGAAGTAAAAAGAAATCCAGAAAAAGGGCGAAAAAGGGACAAAAGCCAGAGAAGCGAGAGAGTGACTGATGGGAAGTGCAGGCGAGGCTGTGAGAATGAGGCGGTACCACGGCCAAATCAGACACGCTCACCGCTGGTTCTGCATACAGAAGGATTTCTACAATTCAGCGTTTGGGGTCGCTGGTTCTTATCCACGTCTTGTTGCTCCAAAGAAGTCTTATTCATCCTCATCGGACCTGGCCTGGCCGCGCTATGGAGTATCTATCGCCACTGTCCCTCCCGAGCCTCCTTATCTGGACCAGGATCCGCCAGGCCCAATGCGAATAATGTGAAGGGAGGAGAGACCAACTGCCGGAGTTGTTGAAAAGGGCATCCCCACTCCTTTCTGACAACGTATCTTTGCCCTTGCTCTCCAGGTTGGGGATAGATTGTCTGGTCCGTGGCGACGACTTCGGAAAGTCAAACTAAATGCTATTCGTCTTTGTCGGCCCCGTCAGAGCCGTGGCGATCATTGGAGTCCACGGAAACAACCCACTCAACCGATCGATTCGTTGCGAACAATGATCTGATTGGCCAGATATTAGCTGCTCGCCCACTTGAAACTTTGCCCCTTCCCCTCCCCCTCTGCACTCCAGACGCCGGAAACTCGGGACGAATGGTATCTCCCTTTGTTGAAGAGAAGTTTTGTTCCTGTGGCCTTATCTTTGGTTCTTCTCCCGCTGGGTTCCCACATGCTCGGTTTTTTTTCTGCAATCATGTTTGCCACGCATTCAACTGTCGAGCCCGAATGTGCGCCGAGAACGGTCGGACGTCTAAGCGGTGGAGTCGATTTGTTGTTATCGAAAAAATGATACGGGTTCTGACTGCGGTTTAATGCAGCCTGACCACCCGACTTGTGCCAATAAAAAGCTAGTTTCATTGCTAGACGGGAATGCGCATTATCCACGTCAATGTTGGGATCCCTCTCCAGCGGGAGAGGATTGACCGGCTCGTGCGAAGGTGGCTGCGACAATGAGAGGGAACACAACGGTTGCTTCTGCGTACACCTTAACGGACTGACCATCCGCCTTGATTTTACCCCAGCTTACGGCCTCATCCGGACGAGCACCAGCATCGCTACCATCGAATTCCTGTGCGGTGTTGATGTACACGGCGTGTTCCGCCCCGTTTCGCATTAGACAAGCATTGGCAATGTGGTGTTTGACAATTCCCCCACCGAGAATAATCATTCCTGCGCGGGCAGCCCGTACAGCCATGGTATTAATGCGACGCAGGTCATCGACGATGTCGACGCGCAAACGCTTGGGGGACGCACGGAACGTGTGGAAGTATAACATATCACCAAGCGAGCCATCGGTGAGGGCGGGGCAAAAGATCGGAATGTTATTTTTGGCAGCCCAGTAGAGCACCGAGTCCTCGTGGTTGATCTCGCGGCCTAGGCGTTCAATTATACGGCTTGGAGTCCAGTGTAGCTCATCCTCCTCATCTCCTGTCTCCTGAGCCTTTTTGTTGGCCGCCTCTTGCTCCTCCAGCATTTTATCCAAGATAGGCACCAGCCAGTCTTCAAACGCACAGTAATTGCTGTTGGGAACGATGAGATTGCCGATCCGGTTAAGACCTTTCGCTCGAAGACCAGCACCAGGAGCTGTGAAGTTGCCCATGTAGGTGGGAGCCAAGCACTTGATCAAGTCCTCCTCAACTCCACCGGCAGTTGTAACAATGGCGGAAACATGGTTGTGGCGAACTAGATAACGGATAGTGTCTCGCAGTCCGGAGGAGATCAGATTGGAGGTGTAGCCGAGGAAGATTGTGGTCTTATCACCGGTTTCAGGATGACGATAGGCACGCTGAACGACGGCATTGATCAGCATATACTTCGGATGCGAAGCTTAAAAACAAGAAAATTACCATCTCATTGATGATCCGTGATGCATCAGCGACAGCGCTACTCTGGAAGCCCATGTGCTTCATGTTATCGACCATCTCTGCGACAGTGATATCGCGGCCTAGGTATTTCTCAAAGTCTACCCCGCTGACTTTGTGAGTCCCCTCAGGAACGGGTTCTGAGGCGACAAGGACGGCATTGGTGGCAGAGGAAGGGGGCGCACTGCTCGGCTGGCTTGACATTGTGATGAAACAGGTTATACTCTTTGAAATAATGGAATTGTCACGGTGTCTGGCCAAAGTCTATGATGCGGGGAAGAAATCTACACCAAAATAAAAAAATCCCAGAAAAACGATTGACGCCTGAGCAGTAGGGCTACTACGTTCCGCTGAAGAGTCTAACCGCATTAAGTCTAAATCGAAGTTTGGCGTTCGGATTCCCCAGTTCTGCCTGAACGCTAAGGCATTAGTCTGGCGTTGGCTCAAACCTTGAAGGGTCTCGCCTCAGGCACTAGACTAAGCCTCGATTAGTGCGAGTGACAAAAGTCGCCCAGCGCCTCTAGGGGATCCGCATTGAAGATTGGAATCGGTTTCAATTAGGTGGAAGCAATAATCCCTGACCAACAGAATCCATCCCAGCTTTCTCAGCTTGCACCTGGTGACTGGTTAGCGACTGGCAACTCGCTCCTTACTCCTCTGACTCCCTCTCATCCATGATCCGAGCGAGATCTTCATTCCTCGCCCTTCCCTCCAAACTTCCTTTCTTCATCTCCTTTCCCCTCTCTATTCTTGACTTTCGTTTACGCCATTATTTACCCGACGAACTGGGCTCTGGATCAGGACCACAAATAGTGTTGAAGTGAAGTTTCCCGAGTCGAATATCGTGGGTCCTCCTCTGCCACTGCAGTTTCAACTCCTTGCAGCGTCCCTCCGGCTGTTTGCTTGACACGTTGCGTGCGGTGGGAAGGTAAGGAAAACCGTCTATTCATTTTCAAGCTCTCTTATATTGGTGCCTCTCAACTGTCTCTATTCACGGCCGCCTTGGATCGCTGTCTGTCACACATGGCACATTGAACCACATCGATTCCTATTGACTGGCCGGCCGAAACGCCCTTCCCGTCATGGAAACGATATCCGCTGAGATGAGGTTTCTTCCCGTCCAACAGCCACAACTTCGTTATCGTTTTTTGAATTATTCCTGAGACAAAACAGCGCCAAGTCAAATCCAAGGCGCATTGTTCAGTAACCTCGAGCTCCTCCCGGGACCAGGGGCGTCTCTGCAGTTTCCTGATTCGGCTGGGCTGATTAGATAATTTCGAACATGGCCCGAGCTTCCTTCATTTCAAGATCACGTGTTCCCCACATCCTCTCGCCCTGCGCCGTGTTGGCGACGAGGCGCCTGGTCCCCCTGCCTTTGATCAGAGCTGATTTTCCAATTTGACGTTCCTCGATTTTGTTGAGAATTATAGCGCACAGATCAAGTACATGACTAACCTGCTGCAGGGCTCTCTGCCAGGTTGATCGTTCCGGATAACTTCTAGCATGGTCCGGTGATGTCTGCACGATATCCCCAATCGTCTGGGTTCAACTCCCGTGACCGTTCCCCCCGATATGATCGTCGACCTCCCGCTGGCCCTCGTGGCTCTGACGATGTAGGCCTACCCATGGGACGAGAGCCTCCCAGAGGGCCTAAGGCTTTGATTGACCACCCTCGAAGCGCTTCTTATGGTAATCGAGGTCGAGGAGGCTACGGGCGAGGAGAATTCCGTGACAGGGACCGTGACCCGAGAGAACGCGACCGTGATTTTCGAGAGCCTCGCGATGGACCACCTCCGCCATTTCGCCGCGACATTGACCGGGACCGGAACCGTCGTGCCCATGATTTTAACGCCCGAGACCCGCGTGATAATTTCGGCCCTGGCCGTCGCTCGCGCTCACCTCCTCTCCGCGATTACCGTGATAATAGAGATCTTTCTGGTCGGGATCCTGACCTCGTGCGGATGCGCCGCGGCTCAAGAGACAGTATGATGTCTGTATCCTCTGCAGTCCCTGATGGCCCTTCTGTAGGCCATCATTCCCGCCCTGGCCTGATCCGTGGCCGCGGAGGCCGTGGCGATAGGGATGGTACGCGTGGGCGCGGTGGTGGTCGGATGCCGTATATGGATGATCGCGATTTCAGACGCCGGAGTCGGTCACGCGACAATCGATGGGATCGGGAACGGGATAGGGACCGCGACCGCGACCGCGACAGAGATCGGCCGCTGGACCGTGATCGAGACCGAGAGCGTATGAATGTTGATCGTGATAGAGATTGGGATATTGATAGGCGTGAGAGAGACCGTGATTTGGATCGCCGGGATCGGTTTGATCGCCGTGATGAGCTGGACCGCCGTATGGACCGTGACGAGCGAGATAGGCTCGCGGATTTGTGGAAGCGAGACCGTCCACCAAGTCGGAACGAGAACAGAAATCCTAGCATTTCATCCCTGCCATCGGTTGCGCCACCTCCCATTCATCCTGGTGCGGCACTGGCGGACAGGATAACTGATCCGTCGAGTGTTGAACACCCCCGAAAACCCTCTACGGCAGAGCCTTGGCGTGATATGGAGCGGCTCGAATCTTTGCCTTCTCGACTGGATCCCACAAAGGAGTTCATACCTCCCGTTCCAAAACGTCCCACGCCTCCCGCTGCTCCTCAGGTGCCAGCTTTTGGTTCAGTAACTGCCCCAATCCCGGATTTGCCTCCAGAGAAGCCTCCTGTTGAGCCACCTGCGACGGCGGCTCCATTACCAAAACTCGAGAAAGAGCGTCAGGAACCCTCACCGAGACTTCAGATGTTGCCGCCAACGGGACCAAAAGCAGATCGTGGTTTGCCCCATCATGTAGCGGAACAACGCACCCGGCGTGACGAGACAAAACGTGATGAGGTTTTTGATCACACTCCAAAGCAGGAAAGCCCTGTGCGGGCCTTCAAGCCACTCCAGACAATACCGGTCGGTCTTCAGAAACCAGTCGAGCTCTCTCCACCTATCGCCCCAGCAGCCATGGTCTCGAGGGACGGTGCGATTACCCCCGAATCCTCACCTAGCAAAATAGCGTCGACCACAATTCTTCCAGACGCAACACGGGGCCCTCCTTCGGCGGGACGATCTGCATCTCCAGGATCACTCACATCGCCTCGCATGCATTCGTCAAGTATTCCTACTGGTCCCCGAGCGCTTCAACAACGGCCTCCACCGTCCCGTGGGCCTGCCAAAGGTAACAAGCAGTGGGTTCGACCAGGCTACAATCGTCCTCATTTTGCGACTAGCCCGACTTTACCGCCAAAGAGGGATTCCATCGATAGCCAGCACAGGAGTTTGTCTATTAGCGAAGAATTCAGGCAAGACCCGAAAATGGACATCGATGGGCAGACAACAAGCCCAACTACGAACAGACACCTAGGCAGGGAGAAGGCGACACATGAAGATAAGGAAAACATTCCTATTCCTGAGCCGCCTACGGAGCTACCCAGCGAGCTGCCCACAAAGCCTCAAGATCGCGCCCCTAGTCCTCCCCAACTGTCAGCCAAGGAAGTTTCTCCCAAGCCCACCCAAGAGATGAATGAAGATGCCGTCATACTGGATTTTGGAAGGTCTAGTGATGAGGAGGAGGATGAGAATGTCTTTACCCAGGAGTATTTGGAAGAGAGAAAGCAAATCTTTGAGAAGGACATGAAGGCCTTGCGCGCAGAAATGCCCCCCTCCCCGTTGGAAGATCCGAATATTGTCTCGCTACTCATGCGGATCCAGCTGTTAGGAATTATCGCAAAAGAGGTTGAGCCTGAAAAGACCCAAGAACCGGCCCAAGGGCCATTAGTTCATACGGATGAAGCTGTTCCGGAAGAAGAACTGCAGGTCACTCCACAAGATATCGACATCGACAAGAAAACCGAGGAACATGAATCACCGACAAAACTGGTCCTAGATTCGCTTCCCGACGTGGTATCTGTGGCGAACCTTCCATTCCTGCAATCGGGACCTCCTACGCCGATGTCCGATCTAGACGTCTACCAGGAGAACAATTCAACCCATGATCGCATAAAGGCCATTCTGCGCGGTGAGTTGATTGATCACCGCAAATCTGTTGCTAAAAAGAACGCGGAACTACGAAAGGAATGGTTGAAACGTTACAAGGAGTGGAGGTATAGCGTATGGGAGATGGACCGTGCAAAAGAGAAGGAGAAGACCTCTGTAACTCCAGGGCTGACTCCTCCTCCGGCGCCACCTCCACCAGTAACGCCAATTCCTGTTTTGGAGGGTCGCTCCGAGGGACGCCGGTATAAGGGTAACAGCGAGTTGGATTTTCAGAATGCTCTTCGCGCGTCGGAGATATCTGCGCAGGAAGAGCTTGCGAGACGTCGTGAGAACAAGGCGACAGCGCAGCCAGATTTGAATCGTGAGGCGGTGATCCCGGACATGCTTGAACCTCGGGAGGCCAAAGCCCTCATATTCAAAGATACGAATAACATCGTCGATCCGTCCCAAGCCATGGAGGTCTTCGGCTTCATGCCACCGCCGAATGACTTCACGACTGAAGAGCATGAAAAATTTACGGATGCCTTCATGGCGTACCCTAAGAAATGGGGAAAGATCGCCGAAGCGTTACCAGGACGGGATTTCAAACAGTGTATCATTCACTACTATTTGACCAAGGAAGAGATTAAATACAAAGCCAAGCTGAACAAGCGTTGGAGCCGCCGTGGCCGTGCGAGGAGATCTGCCAGACCCAAGTCCAATGCACTGATGGCCGATCTAGGCGTCGTCAAACCTGATTATGAAGGCGAGGAAGAACCGACACCTGTGACCGACACCGGCCGCCCACGCCGTGCAGCTGCTCCAACCTTCGGGGATACTTCTGCTGATGCGGATCAAAGTGCCAATGGCCGTCGTGGCAATGCAGCCAAGGATGGAGATACAAGTGATAAGCCTTCGGGAAGACGCGGACAGCGAGGAACTGGCGGTCGCGGTGGCCGCAGAGGCAAAGCAGCTCAGCAACAACAACAGCAGCAGCAGCAACAACAGCAACAGCAGCAAGCTCCTTTAACGCCACAACCAGAACAACCGAGCTCAACTGCGCCAACGGTTTCAGCCACAGCGACGCCAGCTGCAAACATTCCAACAATGCCTGCTATCGCAAGCGCAGAAGTCCCTGAGATGAGCTTGGAAGCAGCTGGTGACGTTGGCATAGTGAGGTTCAGAGATCAACTTGAGGGTGATCGGATCGATATGCCACCGCGGTCGAAATCGGGTAGGGGTCGTCCTCGGGATGATCGCACAATCTACACTTTCGAGCCTGGACAGTTAGTAGGCTTTGTCCCGCCAGATTCGTCCACCACATCAAACACAACCAGCTACTGGTCAGTCCCTGAGGTGCGCGAATTCCCTGCGCTTTTAGCACATTTTGGTAGGGACTTTGAGGCTATTGCTAATCATATGAAATCAAAGTCCACTCAGATGGTGAGTAACATGCGCCTCACTCCAATGTCCTCGGTAATGCCGTTGCTGACAAACCATTGTCATACTCAGGTCAAGAACTACTTCCAACGACGTATGGATGCGGGCAAATCGGACTACGAGGAGATCGCAGCGGATGCGGAGGCGAAGAAGGCCCGTGGCGAGCCAACGGCCCCGCTGCCAGTAACAAGCTCCGCTTCCAAGCGTCGCTATGAAGCCACGCCTTCTGCTGTGAGCGTGTCTAGGCCGCTTGCGCCACACACTGAGGCGACGCCCGAGTTTGACGATAGCCGGTTTGCACCCACTGTGCGACACCCTGCGCTGTCCTCTCAGCCGGTACCACCACACGCTCGCTCCCTTCAGGAGCGGGAGCGCAGCATTTCTCGATACCCACCGCTCGCGCAAGCTAGCAGTGCGTCAATGGCGCCTCATTCGCCCGCCACGAGTCTCACTGAGGAATCATCAAGGGCAATCCATAATCAATCTGGGCTGCCGCCACGGATGCAGGGACCCCGCTTGGGATACTTTGAAGATAGGCCACCGACGGTGCTATCCCATCCAAGTTCCCGGACGCTCGATCACCCCATGTCTTCACGGCAAATTGCTGTCTCAGGCGCTGAGATGTCAAGAATGGAGCCTCTTCCGAGTCAAGGGTACAGAGGCATGGATGTGCACGGATCGCCTTTGTTGTCAAGTCAAGGTGTAGCCGCACCCCCACACCAACCCTTCCTGCAACCGCTGGCCCAACCGCACGCTCAGGCACCGGCGTTGATGTCTCACGGCTCACACTCACGCCAAACTAGCTTGACCAAGCCTCCCAGCTCCCCACTTCAGGCAATGGGAAGGCATGAGTCGGACTTGTCTCACATGCGACGTGAATCAATGAGCCAAAGGTCCTTCTACCCGCTATCTGCACCTCACGTTGGCGTTCCACAGCCACCTCCCATCTTGTCCCCTTCTAGGGACCCTCTGCGCACGGCATTAACCCCAGCCGAACCCTCTGAACCACCTCGCCAGGTACCTGCGAAGCGGTCGAACATCATGAGCATTTTGAATGACGAGCCCGAGGAACCGCAGCCGAGGAAGCGGTTCGCCAGTGATCAAGCGTCCTCTATGCCTACAGTTGGCTCTCCTTCGCGGCCAGTTTACACTGGAGGCTCCTCGCTCCCTCAGCCAACACGACAAGAGGAGTCCATGCTCTCAGCGTCCCAGCAAAAGAGCTCAGCGTACCCCCAGCAGAGCCCGTACTTGCAGCCCTCTCGCCCGTACTCCGAGTATTCGTCCTACAATTCAGCGGCGGGGAATTCGGGGTCTGCTGGGAACACCGATTGGCTGGGACGATTTGATCCTCGAGGCCAGCAGGCATCCCAACAGCCGTCCTCGGCTCCTCCGCCGCCTAGTAGTCGCCCGCCCACGACGCTGACATCGCAATCCCCGTACTCCCCCTTTGCCTCTGGTCAACCTCCGTCGAGCCAGCTATCCAATCTCAATGCCCCTTCTCCTGTGCCAACTCCGCCGCCGGTGCCAGTTTCCCAGCGGCCGTCGTACCCTACTTCTGTGTACGCACCATCACCGGCACCACACCCGCAAGCAACTGGCGGAGGGCCGCGCGATATACCATCTCAGGGTTCCATGTACAGATCGGCTATCAACTCTCCAACACTGCGAAACAGCCATGTGACATATCCGACACGTCCAGGGCTGTCCTCGACATCATCATATGGTTCAACCTCACAGGCCGTGTCGGTATCAGCCCATATGCCCGGGACGCCCCAACAGCATCCGAATGGGCCCCAAGCATACCAGCAGCACATGCAACCCTTGGTTGCGCACCAACCTCAACCTCATCGGCCGCATATGGGACTAGCAGGGTCGCATTATGGTCGCAACACGCCGCCTCCGCAATCGCAGTCGTCTAGAATGGTGCCGCTAGCGGGCCCGGTATCTCAGCAGATGGGTCGCTCATACACCCCTCCGACAGTCTTGCAGCCAAATCCCACGAGTGGCATGGCCTATGCACCAAGTGGGCCTGGTAATCCCCACCCTCTTCAGGCACGGCCGGCGGGTCCCGGCGCTCTGAACGAGCCGCTTTCCGGGCCACATGGAGGGTCGGCCCATCATCGGGTTTATAGCCAAGGATCAAATCCATATCCTGGGCCGTTGCCATCCCAGCATTCCAGTCGATAAAGCAGCCCTTATACTGCTTTATTTCGGAATTGGTATATGGAAATCATGTATTATAGAACATTCACTACACCCACATATTCCCCTTCTTCGTTCTTTTCTTTCAAGGAGCTCGATTTATTGGGCAGATATGTTTTTATAGCTATGAGTTGATGTATAGTAGATGACTCAATAGACGATCAGTTCATGATATTGGTTTGAATTGGTATACTCCGTATCACCAGTGACTGATGTTCCAGGCAAATATCATTGTCTTCACCGCAAACTCCATTCAAATATTTTGTTCGGACGACGAACCTTTGTCAACGTTTCTAGAGGAAGAATGATCATGACGCACGACAAGAATACCGAGGATGTCTTATGATTTCAATAGGAGTTGGAGTCTCGGCTTGCTGCTTGGTAAGCTTGATGATGCTAAGCGTGGGATACTGTATTGGCGGTAGCGTATCACTCAAGGCGGGAGGATTTCTCTATTTACAGAGTACTCGGCGTAGTACATCGTAGTAGGAATATTAGGTTATAACTTGTCTAACCATAGATATAACAAAGTCAAATAGGTTAATGTTGATCTCGAGTCATGTTGTGCGTGCTTCTGCTGACAACTAACTAAAGCCAGGGGGTGATGTCACCCATCCTTAGCGGCACAGCACCAACGCAGAAACAAGTCGACCGCGGTCGCTTCTCTAAACTCTTGCATCATCTCTGGAGCCCCCTAGATGCTCTCTCAACGAACAATATCTCTCCATACTCTGACAGCAAAGGACACGCCTATCATCCGCTCTCCGATTTCCCCGTTCCCCCACTGTAAGCGCCCTGGTCCACACCCCATCGCGTCGTTCGCGTCGTTCGCGTCGTTCCCATCGCCCGCTATGATGTCGTTAAGGACTAGGGTCCGGCTCTCGAACCGTGGCGGAGACCGTAGGGCTCTTGGCCAGTCAATTACATCCTCCAGAGGACATGCGATCTGACTCGAGTGCTTCCTCTTGCGAATTGACCATGGACGGGCTGTGAGGATATTGGTCATCACATTTACTGTCGTGCATACGGAGTACGGAGCAGGATTCAACCTGTCTTCGTCCCCTTGGCTTGGGGTTATGACGTCGAATGCCTGCGTTAGGGGTCTTGGACTACACCATCCATACCGTGTTGGATGAGTGCTGGGTATAAGTGTGGAGTCCGGTCGCTCGCCCCTGGCGTTGAAACTGTCAGTTGTGGAGGTTACTTTCGATTGCCAGAGATCGCTGATAGTCTTTTCCATGCCATCGGAGCCTATCTCCCTCTATACTCTTTACACATCTTTACCCTCCTTGCCTCTGCTTGACACTTATCCCTCTACCCCACGTGCCTACCGATAGACTCCCCCTGCACGATGGCGGTTGAGGACGATGTCCAAAATTCCCTACATACGGGGTTGGATACCGAGAAGGAGAAACACCATAACAGAAAAGAGTCCACCAGCCCGTCTGAGCAGGCCGACAACACCCACGCCGAACATGCTTCGCAATTATCTAGCACCGACAGCGACTCTCGCGGTAAAGTCAGGCCAGATGGAAAGCGAGAACTGACCGAGGACGACGCATACGATGCACTTGGGTTCTGCTTTCCGTGGTACAAGAAGTGGACAATCCTCACTGTCATATTCGTCGTCCAGATGTCCATGAACTTCAACAGCAGCACTTACTCCAATGCGGTATCCGGGCTCACGGAAGAGTTCAATATCAGCAAGCAAGCAGCGCGTACCGGTCAGATGATCTTCTTGGTTGCATACGCCTTTGGCTGTGAGCTTTGGGCACCATGGAGCGAGGAGTTTGGCCGATGGCCTATCATGCAGCTCAGTTTGACGTTCATGAATATCTGGCAGATCCTTTCAGCATTAGCCCCAAACTTTGGGTCCATGCTTGTTAGTCGTTTTCTGGGTGGTATCAGCTTGGCTGGAGGCTCTGTCACTCTGGGCATGACTGCTGATATGTGGGAAGCTGATGATCAAGGCTTTGCCGTGGCTTATGTAGTGCTGTCCTCCGTTGGTGGTACTACGATCGGTCCTTTCTTCGGTGGAATGATGGAGCAGTGGTTGCACTGGCGCTGGAACTTCTGGATCCAGCTCATTTTCGGCGGCGTTACCCAGATCCTGCATCTTCTTCTCGTGCAAGAAACACGCTCGACTATCCTGCTTGACCGAGAGGCCAAGCGCCGCCGCAAGACTGGCGAAGACCCCAATGTTTACGGTCCGAACGAATTGAAGTCCCCAAGACTTGAGTTTAAAGAATTTTTGGCTATATGGCGCCGGCCATTTGAGATGTTCCTGCGCGAGCCAATCGTGCTTTGCCTCTCCCTACTTTCTGGTTTCTCTGACGCATTGATTTTCACCTCCATCGAGTCATTTACTCTTGTCTTCGAGCAGTGGGGCTTTGATCCTCTGAGGATCGGTCTCTGCTTTGCAACGATTATAATAGGATACCTCGTCGCGTATGCGATTTTTATACCCGACATCTGGCGGCAGCGCAAAATCCGCAAGGAGCACGGTAACGCGGCCCGCTTGCCAGAACGCCGTCTCCTACTTCTTCTCTTCATAGCTCCACTAGAAGCCATCGGACTCTTCGGGTTCGCGTGGACAACTATGGGCCCTGAGTATAATCACTGGATCGCCCCTTTGATCTTCATGTTCCTAATCGCGATCGCCAACTACGGTATATACATGGCTACGATTGATTACATGGTTGCGGCTTACGGTCCGTACTCTGCCTCTGCAACAGGAGGTAATGGATTCGCTCGTGATTTCCTCGCTGGTCTGTCCGCCATGTATGCAACGCCGATGTACCAAAACATTGGCGGCAGATTTCATCTGCAATGGGCGAGTACGATTCTTGGCGTCTTGGCTATCTTTGTCACCATCCCGATCTTTGTCTTCTATTGGAAGGGCCCGCAGATTCGGGCGAAGAGCAAGTTCGCTCAGACTTTGGCGGCCGATCGGGCTCTGCATGAGGGCAGGAGGGCCAGTTATGTTAGTGGGAGGGAGAAGCCCTATGCGGCTTGATTGGGACATGGTTTTGATAAATGTAATTGTACGCAACCATGACTGCTAATATTTTGCTTGTATCATACTTTGAATATATACACCTTCACTACTACTACTCCATCTCGGTAGCTTCCCCCGCCCCTTGCCCTTTATATACAGATAAGCCTTTTGTTCGGCGACTGTCCGAATACTCGGCTCTATTTATTAATGAACTTGTTATCTCTGGCTCTAGTCTAATCATTCTGGCGCTGGTTAATCTAAGTGATGCTCGGGACCAGGGCCGCCACTTCCGCGGTGGGCCATTGTCCGCCGATAACCGTTGAGCGCGGAATGACTCCCGAAATCCCGCCTTGTCAAGCTGTCTCCTCTTCTTCAAGTTCCTTGAACCATGCATTGTGTCGCAGATGCACTGGGACGCTTCAATTTACGAGCGGGGATGACGCGGACAAGACTTCCTTGACCCCGGAAATGTACCGTGCACAGATGCAGCCACAGACGTCGACTAGTAGCCGTCATGGCCGACAGCCTGATATAAAGGCCGTCTCTCCTTTCCTTGCTGACTTCACGATTGATCCCTATGCTAATCCTTGATCTCTATTTGGCTCTGTGGAATATGGCTCTCCAAACGGTCGGTATTACCGTCATCGCGGTGATCTACTTTATCATCCGCTACTTCAACCGCACAGACGTCCCCAAGATCAAAGGCCTGCCTGAAGTCCCTGGGATACCCATCTTCGGCAACCTCATCCAACTCGGCGACCAACATGCAACAGTATCGCAGAAATGGGCGAAGAAGTTCGGGCCTGTCTTCCAGGTCCGCATGGGGAATAGGGTGAGTCCAGCCCTTGCTCGATTTGACTGGCCGTGAAGTGAGGGGGAAAGTCTAATTGCAAGTACAGCGCGTCATCTTCGCAAACACCTTCGACTCCGTTCGCCAGCTCTGGATCAAAGATCAATCCGCCCTCATTTCCCGACCGACCTTCCATACCTTCCACAGTGTTGTTTCTAGCTCTCAGGGTTTCACGGTTGGAACGTCGCCGTGGGACGACTCGTGTAAGCGCCGCCGCAAGGCGGCTGCTACGGCGCTGAACCGCCCTGCTACGCAGTCGTATATGCCGATTATTGACCTCGAGTCCATGTCGAGTATTCGGGAGCTGTTCCGGGATAGCAAGAACGGAATGGTAGACATCAACCCAACGGCGTACTTCCAGCGGTTTGCGCTGAACACGAGTCTGACGCTAAACTATGGAATCCGAATTGAGGGCAATGTTGACGATGAACTGCTGCGTGAGATTGTTGATGTTGAGCGTGGGGTCTCAAACTTCCGGAGTACCAGCAACCAGTGGCAGGACTACATTCCACTTTTGAGGATTATCCCGAAGATGAATCGCGAGGCTGACAGTTTCCGCGTGCGAAGAGACAAATACCTTACCTATCTTCTTGATGTGCTCAAGGATCGCATCGCCAAAGGAACGGACAAGCCTTGTATCACCGGCAACATTCTCAAGGACCCCGAAGCTAAGCTTAATGATGGTATGTGGCCCACCATTTCTTGACCTAACCATACTAACCCTACCCAGCTGAGATCAAATCAATCTGCCTGACCATGGTCTCTGCCGGCCTCGACACCGTCCCTGGAAACCTCATCATGGGCATCGCCTACCTCGCCTCCGAAGACGGCCAACGGATTCAAAAGCGCGCCTACGACGAAATCATGCAAGTTTACCCGGACGGCGACGCCTGGGAGAAATGCCTCCTTGAAGAAAAAGTCCCCTACGTCACTGCGCTCGTCAAAGAAACCCTCCGCTTCTGGACCGTCATCCCCATCTGCCTGCCCAGAGAAAGCACAAAGGACATCACATGGAACGGCGCCGTCATTCCCAAGGGCACCACCTTCTTCATGAACGCCTACGCTGCAGACTACGACGAGACGCACTTCAAGGACCCACACGCTTTCGAACCAGAGCGATATCTCTCTGCAGCATCTGATGGCTCGGGAACGCCGCATTACGGCTACGGCGCCGGCTCGCGTATGTGCGCTGGTTCGCATCTCGCTAACCGTGAACTGTTTACTGCATACGTCCGTCTCATCACGGCGTTTACGATGCACCCGGCCAAGAAGGCTGAAGATCGACCTATTCTCGATGCGATCGAGTGTAATTCTATTCCGACGGCCTTGACAACGGAGCCGAAGCCTTTCAAGGTCGTGTTCAAGGCAAGAGATTCGGAGTTGGTCGAGAGGTGGATTGCGGAGAGTGAGGAGCGGACGAAGGATCTGAATTAAATTTCTTGTCTTTTATAATCTTTGTTTTTTTATATGTCAGGAATCTAGGATAGCATTTCTGTACGGAGTACCGGTAGGGTACTTGGTTATATATCAGCAACCAAAAACTAGGCATCCAATAGAAAGTGAATGATATCAAACATCAATCAATAGCTGTAAAATGAATGATACCAAGGCAGCCACAAATCTTAGCCCTTTCCTCGGCCGCTCTGCTCCTGAATCCTGATCGACACCGCAGCGGAACCAATTCCATTCCCCGCATTTCCCCAGTTTTCTCAACGCTCAGGCCGCCGGCCACTGACGACCGCCACATTTCCAACATTTCATCTCCAACCATCTCCCGAGCTCAATACTTGGCCACTCGCTACTCCAACTTATCCCTGTCGCTTTCTGTCTTTATTTCGACCACGTTCAGCATGGATCCGTCTATTTCCGCGCATCATACGACTATCTGGGAGCGGAGCCCGGATGAGAGTGTTACGATTAGTGTTCACGGCGACCGAGAGCACGACGTTGGAGTTGATACCGCCCCGAGGAAGAGGCGGAGGAAGTACATTGCTAAGGCTTGGTGAGTCGGATTCTTGCTGTCCCAATTGAGGTTTAAGGTTTCGCTGACGGGTTTAAAGCAATGAATGCAAGCGGCGGAAGATTAAATGTAACGGCGAGCGCCCGTGCGGGAGATGCGGAAGGCAGCGGATATCATGCGTCTACGACAATGCTCATGAGCCTGGGGGTAATGAGACGATGTGAGTAATGATTGAGCTCGCTGGGATTTCTGCTAATTGAGTAGCGGAATTGAGCGGTTGTACGAGCAGATGAACGCCATGCAAGCCCAGATCAGTGCCCTTACAGCTTCTGTCCATGCACTAGCACACAGTAACACCACTGGCCAGGGGTCGCGTCAAGAGGCTCCGCCACGACTGCCCCGGCGTTTTTCTACAGCTACAAAGGAACTGACATTCTTGGGTCCGACCACGTCCGGCTTTAGCTTCGATCTGGCCAAGTCAAGTCTCAAAGAGCGTGGAATCGAAGTCGAGCGCCATGAAGGCGATTTGACTAGAGAGCCATCACCGTTGCCGACTCCGCCGTCGCCGTCGCCCGCATCTGGCCACGTCGGAGATCCCTTATGGAGCATCAGCAAGACGGAAGCCCTCCGGCTATGCCGGGTCTATGATGAGGAGATGGGAGCTATGTATCCCGTGGTGGAACTCGATCAGCTCTTGCACAATGTCAACCTACTATATGGACCTACCGACGCGGGCTCGTGGCCCAGGGCTCCTGCTTTCCCTCAAGGTGACGAAGGGTTGGATAGCGACGACGTCAACACCCTGCGGCTGGTGTTTGCCTGCGCGCTGACGGCGGAAGCGAGTGGGAGCAGCGAGTTGGCAATGAATCTGTTTGAAACCGTTCGAGATGCTGCCGACCACTATGTCTGGGCGGCCCCCGAGATCAAAAGAATTACGCTGCTTGCACTGGTGGTAAGTCAACCTCCAATAAAAGGCAACTGGCCTGACAGGTGTAGGCGATTTTGTACTTCCAAATCGACGAAGAGACTTTGGCTTGGCGGACGATCGGGATCGTGGAGCGCATGTGCTTGGAGAAAGGGCTTCATCGCAGAGAGACTCTGAAGCATCCGACTATCATAGCAGCAGGAAAGAACTGTGTACTCAAGTTATTCTGGTCGGTGCGCGTACTGGATTTGAGGTGGAGCTTTGGAACCGGCATGCCGTACAGTATTGATGACTCCGATATCGACCCATGGCTTCCGGAGCCGGAAGAGGACTCGTCGTATCTGCGCGTAATGATTCGTTATAGTCGGATCGCAGCAAAGGTCTGGAGGTTTATATCAGCATTCAACAACACCAACGAAATCAAGAAGGACGAGATGAATTACCTAGACTGGCAGGTACAGCAGTGGATCACTACGCTTCCGGATTCTCTTCGGCTGCGGAACCTATCAGGCTATGCAGAAGGCGAGACGCGAAGCCTTCGTCGACTCCGTTCCCTAGTGTATCTCCGAGCAAATCAGTTGCGCATGCTCATCCATCGCCCTGTCCTACACTCAGCAGCGTATATGATGCGCTTCCCGGGCGAGTCCCAGACCGTGGTTGATATGGCGAAAGACTCTATTCGGTTCATCACGCAGCTCCACGCATCATCCGACATATATCAGCTGCAACAAGTGGTCTTCAACTGGTTTTTGGTCTCGGCGTTGATGGCCTTATTCCTCGCTGTCGCCCAGATACCCAGCCAATATAGTACCGCCTGTCGAGAGGAGTTCTATATGGCGTTGGAGCTTGTTAAAGGGGTGTCGACGCGATCGTACATCTCACGGCGGCTGTGGAAGTCGATCAAGGGTCTTCGTCGGCTCGGACCGCAGCTGATGCATCGGCAGGGCGACCAAAGCAACGGCAACGGCGATCCAATTGAAGCCATTGTCGAGCAGGCGGGAACGGCTAGTGCTCAAAGCCAGACGCCGGATGGAGCTCAGATGACGCAGGAGTTGAAGGAGTGGTTCGAGGCGGTCGGCAACCTGGAAGATCAGATCATGGGTGTCGGATCGCTGGACGCCTTTCAGGAAGGATATATGCTGGATTACAGCAATGAATTGTCAAGCATGATGAAGGATTGTTTCTGATCGTCAGAGGCTTGTCGATTGTGGGTGCTGGGGGGCTCCTTTCGGCGCGGCCCCTCCGTAACAGGAAAGAGGCACAGCTAGAACATACAGGAAGGGGCCACCTACATCTGCTAGAAGGAGCTATATGCGGAAGGACCTACCCTGCGCTGTCCCGAATTCATCCGGTCACACCGGACCTGGCCGCTCATTCTGAGAATAAGCTTTCGGTCTCGGGGGTTGTCGAGACCCCTGCGGAAACGACAGGGCAGGGACTCTCGGAAGTATGCCCCGAGGATTGGTAATCCAAGGCAGCTGCGGCCCCTATAAATATCTTCGTTTTCCCCGTCTGTCGCTCTTTCCTTTCTTCTCCATCTCGATATCTCTTCAGCCATCGACTTTCATCTACTTCATCGTTTACAGCCATTTATGTGGTGGTTGGTTGTGGCTAGGCTTGTCCCCGTACGTCCTGCTAGCCACCATACAACTGCCATTTATCTGCCATTTACTTGGTGACTGGTTGTGGCTAGGATTGCTCCTGTACGTCCTGCTGGTCATCATAACCTGCCATATCTTGCCACATATCCCTTCTATTCTTACCATAGACATTGTCTTACTCTTAGATAGCTATCCTTACCTTTATTCTTAACTTTTAGCTTTAGATATTCTTACACTGTAGGCATTCTTACTCTATAGTCATTCTTACTCTATAGGCATCCTTATTCTTCACATCCTTGTCCTTCAAAACCTTAACCTTATCCTTCACACTCTTATTATCCTTCACATTATTATCCTTCATATCCTAATCCTTATTCTTTATATCCTTATCCTTCATAATCTTACATAGATATCCTTACATAGACATTCCTACCCCTGCGATCTAGTGCCATCTATTACCATCTACTATCTGCAGATCAATTGGGCTAGAGGTTGCCTTCGTATAGTGCAGCTGATCTGCCATAGGTTTGTCATCTACCTACTCTAGGCAGGCCACCTGGCCGAGGGTTGTACCTTTCCGGCCAGCCGGTCTGCCGTCTGCCATGTTAATGACTCAAGGCATCATGCATTTCGACTATGCAATGGGCATGATGCCGCATTCATATACCTAGGTATACTCTGGCTTTTGTTTGTGTTCATGGCAGTGTCAGGGAAGGAGCGCTTCGTCCTGATGCTGTCCTGGACGGTCATCGACTTACCCGGCTTCGTGCCCTCTAGGCGTTTAGGAGGGCACGAGTCTTTTCGCTCTTCCCGCTCGTGGCCGCCGTCCGCTCTCATCCGCTCCCGTCTTTTGGTTCTGTCTTACGCTTCCGCCCTCTGTTTTGTGTCGTCTCTTTTTCATGCTTTGCAGTGTATTTTGTTTCTCGTGCTTTTTTCGGACTCTCTTGGCCTGTTTCTTTGTCCATTTCCCTCCTCTGCGTCTTGTTTCTGGCCATTCCCGCCATATTCACTGAAGGCCGTCATCGTATGGCGCCTCGTTATCAGCTTGGTCGACCCGACAATAAGAGGAAATAGAGCGATGTCAGCTCCGGCGCCCACTAATTGTGCATTTCTCGGCATTAGTCTCGATGACGTCCCGAAACTTGTTGTTCGTGAACTTCCGAATGACGATGACAATCTCGGTCACCCTTTCGTGCCTTGACACTGGACAAGAACCACGTTCACAAGCTACAACCAAAATTGAGACAGAGCTCCACGGAGAGCAAGAATAAGAGTCAGTGCGTTATTTCAGGCGCGTATTTTCCACCATCTGTTCATCAGTTCTTCTCCCTGATGAGCACTTTCGCGCCTCTGACACTTAGGATGTTGAGCCTCTAGCTCGAAGCAAAGGGACTTTACGAAGCAAAGAGTCTGAGGATTTTGAGTATAGCAGCGACACATTGTCTTATTGCCCGCAAGTTCGATCTCTCTGTTTCAAGTCAGGAGCACCAAGACGAGAGCTCAACTACGAAAAATACGCCTACTCGGGTGGAGCTCATGGAAATATAACTTGTTGAGCTGTGAGGGCTACAATCTATACAATGGACAGGGACAGGAAAGGGGCAGCTTACCACTGAGAGGAGGTTTCTGGCCACTTTGCCTTCTTTCCCTCCAGAAACTATTGCTGTGCCCCTCATGGCTGACCGGGGCGATATATTAGGGCATGGTCTAAACTCCAAGCCAGCCAACCACCCATCACAGCACACGCACGAGGAAGACGCGCTCCATGAATGCAACCGATATATGGTTCTGCCATTGACACAGTTCCCAAGCCCGCAGACAGAGCCCATCCAGACCGGGTCAAATTCTCAGTTGCTCATTGACCCAGAGTGCGTTGCTGCTGCATTATAGACTCGGGCGATGGGGTCCCAATGAGGCCACCCCAAACTACAGGTTGCTGGCTCGATCAAATGTCAAGAAAGCAGTCTAGAACCTCGACGGCCAAGCCTAAGAACCTTTTAGTGCATGACTCGGCGGTTCAAAGGATTGCTGGCTTGACGAACTTGCGCGGGATTGAGCAAGTTATCATTGGTGCTCTAGTGTGCTGAGGCTCCATACTGATATCTATATGTACTTCCACTACACTTGCGCGTGCCTTTCCTTTTTCTTTGCTTCCACCTTCCAACTATCTAACGTTGTTCCCTGACTTACATGTGGACAGCAAAATGGAACATTGCAGACAAGGCAAGGATGTCGAAGAAACAGGGGTTCGCGAAGTCTGCAATGATGAAGAAAAGACCCAGGCTGGTGTCCGAAAAGTCGAGGCTATTGCCACTGTTTGGACTAAAGCTACTCGCATAGTCGCCTACGCCTTGATCTGGATTGTCTATTTCGCGATGCTGATGCAGCAGAATGCCTCCACATCGCTGCTCCCCTATGTGACCTCGGCCTTTCTCCTTCACTCTTTTACACCAACCGTCACAATCCTCAGCAGTATCTTCGGAGGAGTCTGCAACTTGACCATTGCCAAGATCCTCGACATCTTCGGACGCCCGCATGGCTACGCATTCTCCCTTCTGATTACAACGGTCGGGCTGATCATGATGGCGGCAACCGACAGTGTGCAAATGTACGCCGCCGCTCAAGTGTTTTGGACGGTCGGTAATAACGCTCTCCTGTACACCGTGGGCATTTTAATCGCCGACACAACCGCCCTGCATAATTGTGCCCTCATGACAGCATTGGCGTCATCTCCCACCATTGCTACTATCTGGCTGGGAGGGCCTATCTCAGAAGCCTTCCTTGACGGCCCAGGATGGCAATGGTGCTACGGGTTTTTATGTATCGCCATACCCGTCCTATGCCTGCCTTTGTTAGGGCTGTTGGTTTGGAACTCGCTTAAAGCCAAGAAGGAGGGCATTTTTGTCGTTGAGAAGGGCTCTATGACACCCCTGCAAGCAATGATTTACTACTGCCGCGAATTTGACGCAATCGGCCTTCTACTGCTAACGGCTGGTCTTGCTCTATTTCTCTTACGTTTCAACCTCTATAGCATGCAAGCCGATGGCTGGCGTTCGCCGCTTATCATGTGTCTGCTGGTTTTCGGGATAGTTTTGATTATCCTCTTTGCGGCATGGGAGAGGTTCTTCGCGCCCGTGAAATTCATGCCCTTCTCGCTATTGCTCGACCGGAACATGGTCGGTGCATGCCTACTCGGTGCTGTTCTCTTCATCAGTTGGTTCAGCATGTTCACTTCCTATTTGCAGGCTGTCAACGACCTCAGCGTCACCCAGGCGAGCTACGTAGCCAACACATATAGCGTCGGTAGCAGCGTAGCTGGGATCTGCGGCGGGTTGATCATTCGGTATACCGGCCGGTACAAACCCATGACGCTCTACGGCGCGGTTCCAATCTACGTTGTTTTCATGGGCCTGCTAATCTACTTCCGCGACCCGGACATGAACATTGGCTACCAAATCATGTGCCTCGTCTTTCTCTCAATCTCCGGTGGCATCCTTACCATCACCCCGCAGATTGCAGCCATGTCTTCGGCAGTCCATCAGCACATCGCAGCCGTCGTGGCCGTTCTGTCCATGTTCTCCAGCATCGGCGGCGCGATTGGGGCCACGGTCGCCGGCGTCATCTGGTAGGATATCTTCCCGACGAAGCTTGCTCAGTACCTCCCCATTGAAGAGCAGGTTAATTTCCTGATGATCTGCGGCTCGATTGATGTCCAGATTAGCTACCCCGTAGGGACGCCCACCCGCATCGCGATTCAGCGTGCTTACAGCGATGCGCAGGAGATGATGTTGACTGCGGGAACGGCGATTTGGGTGCTAAGCTTCGTGGGAGTTGCTATCTGGCACAATACCGATGTTCGGACTCTGAAGTAGGTCAAAGGAAATGTTATCTAGATAGATGGATAGATTTTACCCGTCAATAGCCTGTGTGCTCATTAAGCCCACCACGGAGCAAAATTAGGCTCCCATGTGTACTTTTGATAGTTCCAGATCTGATGGCTTTAAGTATAATCAGGTACTCGGTAAATATGCAATAACTATGGGCCATGGACTGGATTCCAATTCTCTTAAGACCCACAGTGCAAGTACATCACTTGACTGCAATTGGGCGGGAATTCGCCTTTTGCGGCATCAATGACGGAGCTCTCCGGGCCCCGCTGATAAAGCTCCCAAGGTCCTCCTCTCCGTCCTACCCCGCAGTCAACACTTTCTTCTCTCACCTCCCTACACTCCCCAAGCTCGCCCACATCCCAATTGCATCGACATTTTATCGAAATGTCCCCTCTCAAAGCAGGCGATTCCTTCCCCAGCGACGTCGCGTTCCAGTACATCCCCTGGTCCGAAGACAAGGGCGAGGTCACCGCGTGCGGCATCCCGATCAAATACGACGCTTCCAAGGAGTGGGCGGACAAGAAGGTCGTTTTGTTTTCGGTTCCTGGTGCGTCCTCACTCATATACTGAATCTATTCTCTGGCTCTGAAATTAAGCTGACCATCATGTTTTACTCTAGGCGCATTCACCCCCACCTGCTCCGTTAATCACCTCCCCGGCTACATCACCAACCTCCCCGAGCTGAAGAAGAAGGGCGTGCAGATCGTTGCGGTTATTGCGTCAAATGACCCCTTTGTGATGAGTGCTTGGGGGAAGGCGAACCAGGTTACGGGTAATGATATTGTACGTTCCCTTTGCTTCTCTGCGTCCGCCGCTTCGTGAAGTTTGCGCTGATGGGGCGTCTTGTGCAGCTGTTCCTTTCCGACCCCGACGCGAAATTCTCCGAGTCGATTGGTTGGGCGAATGGTGGACGGACTGGGCGGTATGCGGTTATCATTGACCATGGCAAGATTACGTATGCGGATATTGAGACGAAGAAGGGTGCTGTCGAGGTATGTATCTATCGTTCCTGGCTTTCGAGTCCGTGAAGTGTGGCATGACATGGTGCTGATTGTGCGATAGGTTTCTGGTGCGGACCAGGTTCTAGCTCATCTTTAAGTGTTTATTCAGTGTACATAGCGCGGATATGGTAGACTCGGTTGGAGATTGAATACAATGTCGAATGCTCTGCAATATTGTTTCTTGCATCAATCGCTTGTACCAGGAATTGCACTACGGTCATTCTTTTCGTTTCCAGGGCTAGAGAACGTACATCTTACGAGCTGTTGGGATGGAATCAAGCGCTGACCGCTTATCTGTCAGCATATTATTCGCTCCCTCTACAGTATCACTAACAGCCCCCCTGACGTAAGTATAGACTTGATTGGCGAGATTGGGATCTTAAGGGACGAGGAAATCTCCCTTGGTCGACGTAATAACCTTAGGCGCGCTGTTAGGAGCTACTTTCTTCCCCATCAGAACTAGATGTTCTCAATGGATTGAAACTAACATAAGAACCATAGTCTTCCCTGCCCGCAGTGATAGCCACCATGGCCGGCGCCGGATGTCTAGGTGTCGCACCGCTTCGGGCTTAGCGCACTGGCTGCTGTTGGCAGGAGCCGCCCCTCCAGAAGAAAACTAGCTTTCTCACCTCTTTAGAGAAACGGTCAACGCGCCTCCAGTTTCATCATCGACCCAGAGCTAAAGCTTGTATTCAGGCCAAGGTCATTACGCAGATGCCTTGTGGTAGCTGAGACTTCGCTGATGTCCGCAAGGGGCGTCGAAGAGACTTCAATTTTGACCTTCGAGTGTCGAAAGGACTTGTCTCCTGGGCATCTCCTGCTTTGATATTATTCTTCCAGCGACAATATTGACACTTTTGAGTGAACTAATTATGGCTCGTTAACTTCAGGGCTCCACAGGGAGTTGTCGCAATTCACAATTGATAGTGTGTCAAGCCATCTCTCCCCGGGTTTGGAAACAGAAAACTGATCCTACCACCGAATCTGCGGGTTTACGTTTGAAGCGACGGACAATCACTATCATATCACGATTAATCATTCAAAGTATCATACAATTGCCATGCATTTCATCAAAGTCGTCGATCAGACCACCATAAGAACCACCAATCCAGCCAAAACCGCGAAGCCCGAGTTCATGCTTCCCTTCAAGCCTAGAGCACCACCCTCACCATCGCCTCCGCCGCCCACCTGGTTCGCATACGGGTCGTCGTACTTATCAACATCACTTGCGCTGATGTTCACAATCCAGTAATCTCCATCCAGCGTCGCGAAATCTCCTTGTTCGTGCCAGACCGGGGCACAGGCCTCGACGGCAGTGCCATTGTCTACGCCCTCGGTACAGTTGGCCACTATACCGGTGTAGCAGAACTTGTACGCCGTGAAATTGAGGTACGCCGACTGGCCGGGTCTCAGGATCTGGGTTGTGTCGATGGACCCGATTATGCTCTCGTTGAACCCCGGTCCGATCAGACTGCCTTCGCTAACGGTGTCCGCCACGACAGAGGTGAATGTGGTCGTGGACAGGCCGGTAATGTTGTTTGAGGCGGAGTACTGACCGTCACCTTCCGCGGTCAGCGCGCAGGTAAGGTTCCCTGTGTCGGGGCATGATGAAGCTCCCGAGATGCGCTGGGGCGGGTAGGTTGCTAGGTAAGGGTCGTTTCGGTCCCAGTTGAAGACGGAGCAGTTGGCCGATGTCGACTGGGCGTTGATAGCGGCCGGGAGCGTGAGAGCGAGGAGGGAGAAGAGAGCGGTAGATGGTAGGCGGAGCATGGCGTATGCTATGTACGAAATATAAGGGTATAGAGCGGTAAGTTGACCCTGGATGATGGATCTTCTAATCGATCAAGCTGGTCAAAGTCCGGGGTAGGTCAGGCTTTTATAGCCCGGCCGCTGGCTTTGATGCCTCATCTCGCAGATCTACTGGGGCAGTGTCTCCTTGCCCTGCCCTGTTTATGTCCGTGGTCTTTGGGGCCAAAACACTGTTCATGGCCGCCCATTCGCTACGGGAGCCCTGCCAAGCGCCCGTGCTGCGCGGCGCGGTCATTCGACGTCATGGGCCATAAACGCCGGGTGTTCGCCAGTCAGTGATGTCAAGCCAACGAAGAACATTTCATGGCTACCTAAACTGTTAGGCCAGGGTCATTCTTGGCAGGGTCGGGCGCCATCAATGGGGTATCTCTTACGAAGCTGGGTGGCTTTCCCTGCCGTCTAACCGAGGTGGAACCCCAGATTATCTTTATCTCACCACTCCCCATTTCGAAAATTACGCCAGACTACGAGTTAGATGTTTAGGACTGACCATGGTCCGGATTCAGTTATCATACTCGACTCTACCTCGAGCCCCCAGGCTGTAGTCACCAACAGAAAAGACGCAGCGCTGTTTGGTTTAGCGGTTTTATCTATTCTTTGTTCTAGGCGCAAGAGGACGCTAGGTAGAATTACCAGACCATCTAGGCTACGGCTTTTCGATATGCGGCCTAGCGCCATCAGGCTCATAGAGACTGGATCAGTTGGTTGGCGATGAGTTCTAGGTAGGTGCATTCGTTCCTTTCTTTGTTCAGGGAGCGGCTACTCACCAAGGTAACGTAAATCCTTAGGCCTTTTACCCATGTACTTGTCTTTCTAGGCCTTTGCTGAAAGCTCATCTTGGCGTGGCGCAGCTCCCTGTCTGTTCGACAGTGGCCGATATCTCCGGAGAGCAGCTGTGAAGAAATAAGCCATAACAATCGACCCTATTCCCGGGAAAGTGGCAGCAATTTCCGAAGAAAAATGACCCCGATTTTTTATTAATTGCCAGTAAGCCAGACTTATGCGCGATGGAGCCAAAATTATCATCCAGCGATGATTGTCATTCTATACAAGCCAAATCCATGGACCTAGGTCGAAGACGCTAAGACAAAGCACCCAACATAGCATACGCCGGCGCTTGGAAAGACCAGCAAACCGCTCCTCTCGCTAGCTCAATATCATGGCGATGCATCCTTCGGAATTTGCAGGAGGTCACCGACAGGACGACCCTCAAGCCACGCATCCATGGCCGCGTACAGCTTGAAGAACACAGCATTGTTCATCGTCGGAAGATCATCGAGGATAGGATGTCCTGATCACTTCTGGGCCACTGCGAGATACTGGTACCCAGTTGGAAACTGGCTTAACTTGTCGCATCCAAAGCTCGGCACATTCTGACCGTCAACGGGAACTAGCCGGTCCTTCTCGTTGAGGAGCTTGACGTAAACGACCTTCCACTCGCCATCTGTTTTCATGCAGAAGTTGATAAAGCGGCAATCGTAATCGACATCAAAGGCAACACCGTCGAAATTGAACCGTTGCGAAATGGTCGCTTTCATCTTTCCGATGGCAAGTTGTTCTTGACATTGAGGTCGACGGGGACGCCGTTTACGCGATGCATGATAAAATCGCCATTCGCGCGTCCCTCGATTGAGGTTGAAATGAAGTCGTCGATTGTGAGGCCGCTGCTCCAAGCTATCACGAGAGAATTAGTCTCGAGCATGCATATACCGGGCAATGTTAAAAAGGAAACTTACTTGTGAAAACGAACGCGCCGTCTTTGACAAATGCATCATGATAGTTTGTTTATTCCGAGGCATCGCGGTATACCAGCCAGCTTTGGCAGAGCTCGGAAACACAGTATCAGTCGAGGAGGGGCTGCCGCTGAGGTGACACCAAGTTTTCGGCTGCGTCTCTTTCTCGGTGATGTTGTATGTCATTATGGATGTATGCGATAGCGTGGAAGATTGAGATGAAGCTTTTTAGAAGGCTGGTGAGTTGAAACTTCTGGTAAATGATCGAGGTCGGTGACCGAAGGCCACGGCTTTTATCTTTAACTGCATCAACCCATCCAGCTTCATCATCCTGTCTTCTGGCCTCCACTTGGCGTCTTCTTGATGAGTTCGAATGACTGCTCTACCTCAAATCCAGGACAACGTCACGGGCGGCAGCCCGGAGCCTTGGAACCAGCTTCCAGGTGCCTGCGCCGAAGGTGCCGGCTTGGGGTTTCGGTTGAAGGACAACCCCGAGATAAGTGTTGTTGGCTCCCAAAACCTCCATGTGCTGGGATATTATCTGGTCCTCGACGGATATACCAGCCGCACGGTACCTACGGTAGGTTTGCAGATGTCTACGTACCGTACCCGTGGACCCAGACGGGGAAAACTTCACCCTGGATGACTTCACTGCCCATGAGGCTCACAACATGGACATTTTACTCTCGTCTGGAAAGAGAGTTTGTTTCGCAAAATGAAATTGTTGTTCCCGTTTCCAGGCGCCATTGAAAGCATGGGCGCAGTGAAGCCGCTTTCGAACGAGCGCGAGATCCTGGCCAAAAATGCTATACGAACACCATTACTGAGTGAGAATGGTTTGGAGGAACGTATTGAAACTACTGCTCGGCCTGGTCTGTGCAAGCGGTCATTCTCTCATTTTCCGGTCTAAGACCTGGTATTTGGCAGAAGGCCCTCCGCCGTGGGCATATCAATTCCGACTTCCTCGCTTCAGAATGAGCTATTCTTGCGAGGACCTCTCTCAATTGAGGAGCGCTTGTGCGTCTGTCCTGTCTGGGCCTTCGAGTCCGCAATGAGGAGGGCTGTATTGGCGTGACTGGGATGATACTCGCGGATTGGAGAAGAGTCTCCATAGGCGATCCAAAGAGAACATGATGAGACCAGTCCGAAATATGCTATGTACAAAGTCTCGGTACCCGAGGTCATGAGGACAGGCCAGGCCCAGATTCTGTCACATAGGTAGGCGCCGGCGGTGCTAGAGTTGGAGAGGCCGTGGTACAGGCAAGCCTTCAATCCCTCCTGAATATCAGCTTATCAGTCTATCACGTTGCAGGCTGCTTGAACGACGATTCGCGGTAGGACCCTGGCCCACTCAATATAAAATGGGTCAAGTTCATCAAAATGCGACGAGCAGAGACCACGATAAGGCTGAAGAAGGACTGCCAAGCGCACGTTGGCTGCGTGGTTCCTAGACCAAGACGCGCCGATGTAACTTCTCTTCTGCAACCCCCGACGATCCGTCCGCAACAACGAATCAGCGCCGTCTCTGATCCGCGTGCAGCCAAACCACCATGATAGTCTATCACGATAGGCCACTATCAGGCGCCCGGGACTCTGCACAACGAGCGGCGTCCTCCGACGTCGCTATCGCTGGCAGTGCCTTACGGCTTATTTGTTGCAGCATATAAGACACTCTTCTTTCCTGTAGGTTGACTCTCCAGTACAGCTCCAAGCCTCCAACCAGCGCCATGCCCCGCATTCTCCCCGTTCTCCTTGCCGCCGCCGCTCTCCAGGTCGCACAGGTGGGTGCCACACCCCCTGGCATCCCCTCGACCTCGGTCGCAGAGACCCAGCTTGAGGCCTTGACCGTCCGTGCTGCCGGCGCAAGCGCAGACTACGATCGGGATTTGTTCCCTCACTGGATCAGCCAAGGAGAGTACGTTAAACTACTCTATGCATCCATTTTTCTATATATAGGACCGGCTTCATTTTGAACACTGCGACTGACAGCTACTATTAGCTCATGCAACACGCGCGAGCGCGTCCTCATCCGCGATGGCACGAACGTCGTGACGGGCTCGGGTTGCTCCGTCACTGGCAGCTGGTACTCGCCATACGACGGCGCGACGTGGACGGATAAGAGTGATGTCGATATCGACCACGTTGTGCCGTTGTCCAATGCGTGGAACGTATGCGCTTCCTATCCTATTTAATTCCTTGGGGCCTTGAGTTATGCTAACAAGATGCATGACAGTCCGGCGCAAGCGAATGGACGACCGATGAGCGCGAGGCCTTTGCCAACGACTTGACTATCCCACAGCTGCTGGCTGTGACGGATAATGTCAACCAGGCAAAGAGCGACTCTGGTCCTGAGGAGTGGCTGCCTCCTCTTGGTATGTTTCTTTACGCTAAAACCCTACTTAGTCTTTTGATGGACTGACTAACGCGGCTTACAGAGTCCTACTACTGCACATATGGCAAGATGTGGACGACCGTCAAGTACACCTATGGTCTGTCCGTGACCTCGGCGGAGAAAAGTGCCCTGGAGGACTTGCTCGCTACCTGCTAGGAAAGACAGTTAGTTGCGACAAGGGAAAACTGAGTTGAAAAATGAATTTGCTCTGAGAATGGAAGAACTCCTTGCTGGCTTTGGTGTTTTACGTCTTCATAAGGGCATGGTCAGTAGTAAGACAGACCTTCGAATCAAGTTCGAACAAACATTGTATATTCATTGGCTTTGCCATTTGATGGTCTTTCCATGTTAGATGACAAGTAGGAATAACCGATGTGGTGCGGGGTCTTCAACCTCGGCCAGGGCCCTTCTCTGTCGACCCCCACGCCCCCGCATTTCCCCAGCTTCTCTTAAGATGGTCCTGTCAGTGTCAGTGTCAACTCAACCGAGATCTTGCCATTACCTTATCGCACTCACTTAGCAGAACCATCAAAATGATCTTCAAGTCCACCAGACCACACATTGACAGTGCGTCCTGTCTCCTCCCCTTCCCCTCGCATCCCCAATTTCAATCCAATCCTCCAAGACCATCACTAACACATCTCCCATCCCACAGTCCCAACCAACCTCCCAATCTGGCCCTGGCTCTTTGACTCTGGATACTCCCCCCTATCCCAGCAGAAGAGCAGCACATCCCCCACTGAACTGGGCTCCTTCGTCAACGCCCTGACCAAGGAATCAATCCGCTACGATGCCCTCGCAGATCTCACGACGTTCGTTTCCACGGCTCTTATCAAAGAGTATGGTCTAGAACCGGGCCATACAGTCGCCCTTTTTAGTCCGAATACGATTTGGTATCCGGTTGCCATGTTGGCTGTTGTGCGGGCTGGTGCGGACCAATTTATTTCCTACCTAACTTTTGTGGAAACGGGGAACTGACGGTGTCCAGGCGGCGTAATCTCCGGCGCGAGTCCCGCCTACAACGTTGAGGAAATGATTTATGCGCTCAAGACGGCGAACGCGAAGTTCCTCATGACGGTGCCGTCGAGCATGGATGTGGCCATTCCAGCGGCGCGGAGTGCGGGAATCCCGCGTGAGCGGATCTTCCTACTGGAGGGGCGCAAGGACGGGTATGTTTCTGTTCAGACGCTTGTGGATAGGGGGAGGGGGTATGGACTGGAGGGGCAGGTTGTGCCGTATAGTCTTCCGGAAGGCAAGACGAATCGCGATGTCTGTGGGTTTTTGAGCTTTAGTTCGGGGACGACGGGGTTGCCGAAGGCTGTGAGTTCATCTATTTCTCTTCCACTTTATCGAAGTACTGGATAGGCGGGGATTGTGCTGATGGTTGCAGGTGATGATCGCGCATCACAATGTTATCGCGCAATGCATGCAAATCATCCAGCTTACGCAGAAGGAGACGAACAAGTCGCTTGCGGTCTTGCCTCTCTTCCACAGTGCGCCTACCCCTTACCTTCGTTATTTTCGATGCCAGATACTAATATGAGTGAACAGTAACCGGCCTCGTCCACCAAATGCACCTCCCCATCATCCGCAACAGCACAGTGTACATGCTCCCCTCCTTCACCATGAAATCCATGCTAGACACGATTGTCGAGTACCGTATCGAAGAGATCCTCTCCGTCCCACCAATTATAATCCGCCTGCTGCAAGACCCCATTGTCTTAAATTACGACTTGTCACACGTAAGGCGCTTCTCGTCCGGCGCGGCCCCGATCTCCGGTGAGATCCTGCAGAAGTTGCAGGCTCGCTTTCCCTGGACAGGGTTTAAACAGGGGTACGGCATGACGGAGTCTTGCAGCTGTATTACGGCACACCCACCAGAAAGACAGTCGTATGAGTATGCGCAGCGCGGGGGCATGATTGTCGCAAATACCCAGGTGAAAATTATTCATACTGAGACAGGAAAGGAAGTGGGGTATGAAGAGGAGGGTGAAATCCTTGCGCGCGGACCGCAGATTGTCATGGGGTATTTGAATAATGAGAAGGCGACCAAGGAGACGTTTGATGAGGAGGGTTGGCTGCATACTGGCGACGTGGGGTACATGGATCGCGAGGGGTTCATTGTCATCACCGATCGGATCAAGGAGATGATTAAGGTTAAGGGTATTGCGGTGTCGCCGGCGGAGATTGAGGATTTGCTTCTGGGGCATCCAGCCGTGGACGATGTGGGCGTTACGTCTGTGGTGGATGAGTATGCGGGTGAGAAGCCGAAGGCGTATGTTGTGCTGAAGGAGCCTGTTAAGGGGAGGTTAGCGAGCGAGGAGGGCGTGCAGGAGGTGGGCAAAGAGCTGATCGAGTACGTCAAGGCGAAAAAGGTGCGGCATAAGTGGATTGTTGAGGTCGAGTTCCTGGATGAGGTGCCCAAGAGCGCGAGTGGGAAGATTCTAAGGAGGATGCTGCGTGATCGGGAGAGGAATAAGAGAAAGTCTGACAAAGAGAAGAGGTTGGTTGTGAGAGATGAGAAGGTAAAAGCGAGGCTGTAATATTGAGGCTATATATAATGCTATTTATAAACTGTTTGCCGGGGAAGGTACGACCCAGGACGCACCAACACTTGAGCTTTACTCTCATCCACCAACCAACTCCATCAAAGATTCCCAGCTTTCTCCTGCATTGCATGAAGATCCCGGGGTATATCCATGTCAAATCGCATTTTATCCGGCTTATCAACCGGTGACGCTGAATATAATTGATGATGGCATCCATTGGACGGGAATGCTTCCAGGTCGGAGGATGAAAGCCTTGGTCCATGCAAGGATTTATCTTCCGATGACAGCTGAGCTAAAATCTCTAGCTAACTCCATTCTCTCGTTCAATTATCACTTACGATATCTAGAGCCATCTACATCACCAACAGCCCGCGATCATGGAGTGCGTCAAACACATCACATCCCGCAAAGTCCTCTTCCGCGGCGGCGAGTAAGCGTCTTTTCCTCCCCCTCCTCCTCCCAACCCAACTCTCCTCAGAAAGTCTCAGTCGCCTTCTGACAAGAACCTTTGAACAGATCCTGGCCTGGCGCCTGGCACACCCGCACTAATCCTCCCCAAGCGAACAGCGCCGGCCGCAATAACAACCACACCAACGGCCATCCCCGCGGCTCCAGCGCCAGCCCCAGCCGAAACCATAACCTCTCCTACGCCTCAATCGAGCACCACTCCTACGCCGAAACAACCGAGTTCCACGGCTGGCTTGACCGCGCTCGTCCAAGCCCAGACATCGGCACCAAGACGAGCGCCAACCCCAACTATGCATGCATGGAGTCGTCGCGGAACAACGTCGAGTTCAAAACGGTGAATTTATCTACCTACGACGCGATCGAGGTCGTGCTTGGGAAATCAGATGGAAAGGTGTATACAATAGCGCTGGAAGATGAGCGGGACTTCCTCTCGTGGGAGGGCCAGTTCCGCTGTGTTAATGAGAAGGGCCTTATGACGCCTACGAGGAGGATCCTACGCTTCAAAGATTTGTCGGCGCGGCATCAGCGCGCAACGAGTACGATTATGCGGAATAGTCCAAGGCTCTTGAATGCGAGGAAGGTGTGGAGGTTTCGGGTTGCGATTTTCGCGTAAATTCTACACTCTCCCTCTTGCTGATACCCTATGATGTGACTTTTCCGGAAGACCGACGAATGCTGATGAGATGCTGGACAGCTCCCACCCCACCCAAGAAGGGCCATTCTCGCTAAGCATATACTCGATCAATGCGGTGAGGCTCAATTGCTCGTGTCCACCAGTCGTAGACCCCGTGATTGAGAGGAATAGCGGTGTCTGGAATTGGAGAGTAGGGGTCGACCTGGCCATGTCCGAGTTGAAGAGCCACATGGGGGAGGTTGCGGTGTATGTGCGCGCGAGGATGCCGGAGTTGGAGTCCAAGGTGAAAGCCAATATCAAGTCAAGGCTGAAGACGGCTGATGTTAAGGGATGGAGATGGGGACGGATGGCGAAGGGGCCGATTTAAGGGTAGGGCAAAGCGTACGCAATTTTGGTGTCTTGATTCCTGATATTCCGACTATGTTTTTTTGAGAGTTTTCCGGCATTGTCTACCGCTAATCCCGGTTTTCCTATTACCTTTACCTTGGTGCATTAAGCGTCTTAGATTGAAGAGCTCTGGTTTCCGTGTTCCTGCAATATCTGATCTACCATGCTTCAAGGCCAAGAGTAATTGTTGCTTGATGTAGGGCCCAATGTCGCTTGATCTGCCGGAGTCCTCGTGTATAGGAATAGTCACAGGCCGTACTGCCCCAAGCACAATGCTGGGAGAGTTAGGGCTTGACTAGACTTAGCCAAGCCAGCCACACTTCCTTCTTGGTCACAGTCTAACCTTCTCATGTTACGCTTACTGGACGTAAGCATTATGCACGTTCGGTCGTCCTAGCATACTATTCTACGTACAACTCACCGATGATATGCGGTTACAGGACGCAGCTAGCCCTAACTCACCCCATACGTAAACCATTTGTGTACAATATAAGTCCCGGGCTCCACTGATATCATATTACCGCTGCGCTTCGCTTCGCTTCCGTCAGCGGGTCTGCGGCGGTTGAAACTTGACCCTGAACCTCGGAGTTCATATCAGACCCACCAATCAGGCAATGAAGCTTGGGGATGAGCTTGAGGCTTTGGAAGAACGATTTTGCAGGCAGGACATGGCCATGGCCTGATTCGACTCATCCGCGCCTCGAAGAACGGCCTTTCAGCGAACAATGTATCCATTGCCGAGCTCAATAGACATGATGCGATTGAGATGTGTCGGGAATTGCACATAGGAGTCCAGGTCAGGTCGGTCTGCCCAGGAAGCTTGCAAGCTTGCAGCCTGACGTTGTTGACGCTGATAAGAAAAAACTGGAGTATAAAATAAAACTGAAGACACTGCAGTAAAAAGCGCGGATAACCGAGCCTGGATATCCTCGGCTTCTGACGGAAGACGCCACAACGCCGAAAGAGCTGGATCTCTGCTACGCCACAACTCCGATCACAACCGAGCATGCTCTGCATTTCCACAATATTATTGGCCAATTGCAGCAGGTAACTGTGGCTTGCATCCCGCCGCCGAGATAGGGCCTGATGTCAACGCGCACGTGCGGAAAAGTATGGATCCCGCTGTTGATTTTGATGTATGAAACCTGGCCTTCGACTCCGCCGGGGTCCTCGTCCTGGACTGTGGGCTTTCCCTCTCCGAGACTGATGATAGCATAGCATAGCATGATGGATGGGTCTCGGGAGGCCGAGACGGGGAGAAAATTTGCAAATTGCGAGATGGGTCTAGATGGATGTGGATGGAGCTTGGAGTGGTATATAGCGAGTCGCTGTGCCCTTGTTTTCTCGTAGAGAAAATCCAAGTCAAAATATAACACGATAAACCAAGTCAATTACACCCACGAGCAGGCGTAGTCCCTGCGTATAAGGCGCAATGGAGCACCATGACCACGACCATGCTACACAGATCAATGTCGACGACAAGGAGCTCTCCATAACACAGACGGACATCCATATCAATTCTCAATCACAATCCTCCCGCACAAGCACAGACACCGAATCGGACACCGAAACTCTCGACCAACCGGACTCCCTCGAGCTCTCGCGCATCGAAACACACCGGCTCCAACAAAAGACCACTGTCGGCTCAACGCGAGGCCCGCAGCCGCGCGAGACATGGCTGCCCATGGGCGCGGGCAAGGAGTATCCGCCTCTGATCCCGGACCCGGAGGGCTTCGTTGTGGAATTCGATGGGGCGGGCGATCCGTTGCATCCGTATAACTGGTCGTTGAGGAGGAGGTAAGATAGCACAATACCAGTTCTGGCACGAGTGATGGTTGGGTTGGGTTGGGCGGTTGGCTAACAGTGGTGATCGCTAGGATCTTCCTCGTCTGCATCCTCTCATACAGTACATTCGCGACATCGTTCACGAGCGCCGTCTTCTCCGCTGGTATATCCGCCGTGACGAAGGAATTCAATATCAGCTCGGAGGTCGGTTCGCTCGGCGTAACGCTCTACGTCCTCGGGTTCGCGGCTGGCCCGATCGCCTGGGCGCCCATGTCCGAAGTCATTGGTCGACGATTGCCGATCTGTCTCGGGATCTTTGGGTGCGGTGTTTTCACTGTCGCATGCGGAGCAGGGAAGGACATCCAGACGATCATGATCACGCGGTTCTTCGCCGGCTTGTTCGCCGCGAGCCCCGTGTCCGTTGTGCCTGCCGTCTTTGCAGACCTCTTTTCCACGGCGCAGCGCGGGATCGTCATGTCCGTGTTCTGCATGGCGGTGTTCATTGGACCCTTTGCGGCACCGTTCGTTGGCGGCTTCATTGCTATGACGCTCGGATGGCGGTGGATCCTATACATTTCATCGCTTATGGTCTTCCTCGGGTTCGTGCTCGCGTTCTGCTTCATGGATGAGACGTATGCGCCTGTTATTCTTGTTCACAAGGCTGCGGTTCTACGAAGGCAGACGCATAACTGGGGCATCCATGCAAAGCAAGATGAAGTGGAGGTAGAGTTCAGCCAGCTGGTACGGAACAACTTCCTGCGCCCGCTGAAGATGCTCGTCACCGAGCCAATCCTGCTCCTCGTGTCGTTGTACATCTCGTTCGTATACGGCCTCATGTACGCACTTCTCGGCGCATACCCAGTCGTCTTCCAGCAGGTATACGGGATGAACCTCGGCGTCGGCGGACTCGCCTTCGTCGGCCTGGTCATCGGCGAGCTCGTGGGGGGCGCATACGTCCTCGCGTTGCAGGGCTCATACAAGCGCAAACTCGACGCGAACCACAGCCAGCCCGTGCCCGAATGGCGCCTTACCCCTGCCATCGTCGGATCCGTCGCGTTCACAGCCGGTCTATTCTGGTTCGGGTGGTGCGGGTACAGAGACGATATCCACTGGATGGCGCCTATTGCGTCTGGTGTCCTCACTGGCCTCGGCATCTTCTGCATCTTCCTGCAATGCTTCAACTATATCGTCGACTGCTACCCTACCCTGGCTGCGTCGACGATTGCTGCCAATACGATTCTCCGGTCGGCGGTTGGATGTGCGTTCCCGCTTTTCTCGCGGCAGATGATGACGAACCTTGGCGTGCAGTGGACTGGGACCCTGTTGGGGTGCATCGCTGTTGCGATGATTCCGATCCCGGTGTTGTTTCGCATGTATGGGCCGTGGCTGAGGCAGAGGAGCAAGCTGGCTTGCGCTTCTGTGTATAGCCCTCAGAAGAAGGGAGATGTATGAAAAGAAATGGATAGATATCCTGATATGAGGAACGTGTATATAGACCAAGATACCTCACGAATTATGAACTGCACTGTTTGTTAGCATCCGATCTTTTGCGTAAGATACAGTCACTGCTTCTCTCATGCGTAGGACACGATGGCTGGAAATTGGGGACATGGCCGTTCTCGCGTTTTCATATCTTCGGTGTTAGTAGGTCTGTGATGTATCAGTAGCCCTTTAGGATGACAAGCAAACTAGAAGATCAAGTATGAAACAGACATATCGCTAAGTCTGAAATAACGTTCATTGATCCACTATGTTGACCAGCTGCCTTCGTCCCCTTCCAATGCCTAACTCATGCTATCTATTGCTAAGAACGGGCATTCTCATTGCTCGCGCGCAGGAACTCCCTCAGCTGCCCGCTCCTCATCCTTCCTGAACCGAACAAGATTCGAGTTGAACACTGCAACCGTTAGCCCACAACACTAAACATAATCCAGAAGCGAGTATACATACCATCTTCCATCTCCTCCAACGACTTCCCAGTCGTCTCCTTGATAAACACAAAGACGTAGACCACGATCGCCCAGTTGAAGATGCAGAACATCAGGAACGTCCGCCAGCCCATATTACTCACCGCGTGCGGCGTGGCCTGCGAAAAGACAAAGTTGAAAAGCCACTGCGTTGCGGTTCCGACGGCGATACCGATTTCGCGGATGCGCGTTGGGAAGATCTCGCTCATGTAGAGCCATGGTACTGGGCCCTAATTAACCGTCTCATTAGCGTACTGTGCGAACGTAGCTCTCGAGGGACACTTTATTATTCCCGGTGGGCTCCATACCCAAGACATGTTATACGAGGCAGCCTCCAGATAGATCATTGCAATGGACGCAGCGGTAGGCGAGGAGATCCCTGTGGCGTTGGGATCCGGCGTGAAGACCTTAGCAAGAATGGCCACGATGAGCATCAGCGCTCCCATCATGAACGCGCCGAGCGCGAGGGACCATTTCCGGCCGATTCGTTCGACAAGGAAGAGCACGAAGATCCCGCATGCGACGACTTTGACAACGCCAAAGAAGCCTGTAATTAATAGGGTATCGTTCTCGCTGGTTCCGACAGCACCGAAAATTTGAGGGGCGTCTATTGCAGTTAGTTTCGTTCTTTCCGGACATGGTCCAGGTGAAAGTAAACGCACAGTATGCCAGTGAGGTATTTCCGGTGCATTGGGCGCCTAGAAACGTCAGTATGGGTCAACAACTTGCTGATAGTGCACGTACATATCTGAATAGTAATTGCGACGAAGATCCTGAACTTGTTGGCTGGAAGATTTAGCTCTTTCCAGGTGACTCCTTCAGTTGCAGCAACTTCAGCGCTGATTCCGTCCAGGATCTCCGCCATTTCAGCGCGAACCTCCTCGGTATCTTCTCCTCCGCGCACCCAAATCAACGACTGTAAAGCCTCCTCGTGTCGACCTACACTAGCCAGCCATCGCACACTCTCTTTAAGAAATAGCATGCCAATACCTAAAATACCGGCGGGTACAAGTTGGAGTCCGATAGGAATCTGCCATTGGCGATCGGATGATTCGACGTGTTTCTCGACCGCATAGTCAATCCAGTAGGAGGTCATGACACCAAGTGTGAAGAAGAACTGGAACAGACTGCCCAATTGTCCTCGGATCTCTTTAGGACTCATTTCGGCGCTGCAGCGGTGGATTTTAGCTTAGTCTAACTATCATAAGACAATTGAGATGTACCTGTACATGGGCACCATTACAGTGGCCATGCCAACCCCGACACCGCTAATCACGCGCGCCGCATAGAAGGCCCCAATTGAATGGGTTGGGGCCACCTGAATTATACCACCGACGCAGAATATCAAGGATGCGACCGCGATAGACCATCGTCGACCAAATTTCTTGGTAAAAGGCCAGGCGAAGAAGCACGAAAAGAAGGCTGTTTTGAAGGACTGTTATCAGTGTGAATTTGGAAGGGATGGGTCGAGAACGCACCTCCGGCTTGCAAAAGACTGGTTGAATTCGAAGCAATATCTGCCCTCTCTGCCTCAGAATACCGAAATGACTTCTTGAAGGAGTCCAAAGTGAGAATGCCGCCAATGATTCCCGTATCGTATGCGAATAGGAACGATCCGACGCAGCACACCGACACCAAGAACACCGCCCGTAGGCGGCCTAGTAGCTTGCCCATGATGACGGTCAAGCGTGCTAATCAGGTCGAATTATTGGGACGAGTACCGCGATGAGAAAGAAGGAATCGTGACTGAGATCGGCATATGCGCAGGTTTTGTATCCTGGCTGATGCGGGGAAGTCAACACTCAACGGTGCTGTGACACGCCCATGCCACCAAAAGGCACGGGAAATACCTACGGCATGGCGGCCATGGTCGCATGGCGTTATGCAGCTGTTTTCCGACGTTGGAATCCATAAAGCCGAATAGTTTGAGGAGGACTTCTTGTGATTCGAAGGCCAGGAGATAACATCATCGAAGCTGAGCATAACACCATTTTTATCAAGTCCGGGGTAAGGCAAGTGGGTTATGGGGCCCAGAAGAAGATCAATCAGAATGCTTCTTGGCTTCTTAGCGGGGGGATGGATCGCGAAGTGTCCTTTAGCGCAAGCCACTTGAACGAAGTGGTGCCCATCGGAATTCTTTACTGAAGAGCTTGCGAGCCGCTCTTGTTAACGTCCACAAGTCAACCGCCACCTCTTGCAAGGGGGATGCAAATAGCGGACTTACGCGTCTCTCAAGCATCACATGAGTGTTGGCGCTCAAGCAGTCTTGGCAGACTTAACGAGCCTTTTATAGCCACAGGGTCCACGAAAAGAGTCGGAAAGCGATGGCGCGATATGCAGGCTTTTCCCTTGGGGTCATATGCTGCGCTGACTTGACCGCGGGCGCGGAAGAATCACTACTAGAAGAGTGAAGGATGATTAACTGGGATCTTCCAGCTGGAGATCATCCAACCGAGCTGTATTGTAGGTCATGACCGAAATCGTAGCCGCATTCTTGTTACACTCGATCGCGGGCGGCGGATTTGCCGACTGGGCATGGGCTGTTAAGCATCGATGGTCATACCGGTGGCTGGTTCAAAAGAGCTTATATCCCGCGTGCTTTCGAGTCGAGTCTGGCCTCCGATGGCCCCTCTGTCTATACGATCCCGAAGGCGTGATCCAACGTCTTGTTGACACCACGCGTAGTGCGGGAAACCGACATTCTTGTCGCATGTCCACGCACTGCAGGTCTGTGCACGCACCGCTAATATATCCCATCAAGCCATGTCCATCGTCTGATAATTCGTGGTTCGGCGAGAATGATGCGGCACGGCTGGTCAGAAGCACGCGACTTTGTTTGACATCTCGAAAATGGTAAAGGGAAACCAATCGAGTGATCAGGCACGCAGACCATTGATCAGGGAACCCAACTCGGTTGTTGCGTCGTCCATGGTTATTGCGGCCATGGCCGTCCTGAACCGATCTCAGTTAATCTCCCCTCCGTTAGCCTCATGTCCATTTCTGAAATAGGGCACATGGGGCTTGTATCTCGTCTTGCACTACTCACCCAGTTTGGCTATCGCTCGAGGTTCCGTCACGATGTCACCGTAGCGTCTTTGGTTGGTGTCGTCGCGGAGGCTGACTGAAAGTCGATGCGAGCTGGAAGGCAGGTAAACGAGCAGCGGCCGTCTCAGTTCGAGTGGGATTTCACTATCCTGATTAGTTCGTCCTATGCATCAAATATCTCGAGAGATCTCGGTGTGTCATCCATGAAAGCATCGTGGGGGAGCAGGTGGAAGGATGTTGTGTTGACTTGTGGGCGAATTTAAGACGAGAAGGTAAAATCCCCATTGGCCTCAGGCCGTCAGTCGCTCCTTCCCTCCCGCGACAAAGTCAGCTCTGGTCATCCTCAAGCATCACAGCCTTGACATCAGGCTGAGGTTGTGTCTCGGTCATGGCGAGCTTAGCTGCAACTCGCGCAGTCGATGATCTGCTTCTTCACAGACTTCTTTAGGCTCTCCAGCATGGCCCGCTACCCGGCGGCCATTCGCGCGTCTTCCAGAAGACCACCACTAGAGCACTGCAAGAGTCTACCAACTTATGTGTTGGCACTGGCTCCTTTCACCCGTTTAGCTGCGATGCGACTCCTGTGAGGCCTAGACGATGCAGGGTAGTCTTGGAGTCTTGCTTCTGTTTATACCAAACACCATGCCACATAATCTATCTGCGCCTAAACACATCCGCAAAAGTTCCATGCAGGAGAGCAGTGATTTCTCCAGCACTATCTTGCATCACATCCCAGTAAACTCGTCCAAGCTCCATGCTTCGGTTAATTTTCGCTAACTGTTTTTGCTCCAGTGACCGCACCCCTATTATGCTGGAACAGCGAGGATTCTCGAACATCGCTTCAATCTAAACCTATATTATGTCTTGGATTACTATATAGACAAGACCCCTATTTCTGGGCCGGGGACAACGTCGAGAACGTTCCAACTGCGAGCCGACGGCAGCCTCCACAGCTTGTCCGGGGATGCCGAAACTTCTCCAGTGATCATCTCAAAGCCCCAGAATTAAACAGGCTTCGGTCGCTTTGTCAGTTGCCTTGCGATCAGACAAATACGATGTTCCGCATCATGCAAACGTAATCCGCTTGGGCATGGTTCATCGGAACTCGAGCAGTTGACGTCCCCAAGAGCCACAGGGGCCATCAGGTTGTGCAATCAACTCGAAACCCGCTTGGAAAACTGTGGATACAGCGATGGGCCGGTGACTGTGGACCTCGTGACTTGCTTGGCCTTCGTCAGAGGTCTCAGATGTTTTTGCAGCTGATTTGCGGTGTGGGAGAACACGAGGTCGCTGCAGTGAAAGTTGACCGATGTTATAGCATTGAGATTGGCTACAAGTTGCCGGGTTTCAGCGCCTGTTCCTCAGCTCCCGTGTAACGGTTGTTAATGCCCCTTCGGTGCAGCGATGACAGCGCAGTTCTCTACGCCAGTCTGGCTGAGCTCTCCAGGTTGCACTGCAGAATTGTTCCAGAAATGGAAGACGATCTAAGACCAGGCCAATCAGTGCTGAAGGAAGCGACGATCTCAGCTGGGCCCTTGAAATGTGCCGAACCCCTGGTTCCCAAGTATAAATAACTCGGGTTTCCACGTCGTTTGACTGCGATCATCAGCCATCAATCACCATCGCGATCGCCTTCTACCATCAATCAAACAAGATGAAGTTCACCGCTGCCGTCGTCACTGGCCTCCTCGCCACCAGCGCCTCCGCTCTTTTCGACAAGTACCAACGTAAGCCGACCATGGCCATGTTTGCTCATCGGGGACGAAACTAATAGCGTTGGAAACAGCCTGGGGCAAGCGCGATTACTCCTGCATCAACGCCTACTCGGGACCTACCGGTTTGTTCGCCGTGTCATCCTTGCCAACTCCAATCTAACAACCCTCAGAGAACAGCACCATCGCTGCTGGCACCACCGTTGAGATCAAGTTCGACCGCAACAGTGGCCGCTGCGATTCCTACCTGGACGCTTACCCCGCGGCCAACTACAGCTTGTGGCTCTACAACAACCCTGTCAGCGTCATGAACGGCGTCAAGTCGGACGCTGAAATCAAGATCCGTCAGAACGACATCCCCAGCAACGCTACCAGTGTGACTTTCACCGTTCCTACCGACCTGCCCGAGGTTGACGACGAGACTGTTTGGTATCTCCGTCTGAGCACTTCTCTTAACACTGCTCCTCAGGTTGGCGATCTCCCATGCTTAGCGAGTTTGAGATTGAAGCTAATTAGACGGTGCAGATGCCTTCCCTCTTCAGCGTTCTCGGTCCCTTCCGCATTGTCCAGTAGATTTGAATATACTGTACGAGAAGTTTTCTTGTCTTGCTGGGGGGGTATGTACCACCCTAGACATCTCTTGTTTACAATGTGTATATAGCAGCAATTGTCGAATCCTTGGCCCATGAACAGGGCGATAAAGTACCATATTCTTAGAAAGTTATTTGTCTGCAAAGCAGTGACTCGTGCCCGGCTGGAGGGACCACCATACTGAACCATGGCCGTGGCTGCTCCAGAACATGCTCTAAGAAAGCGACTTGGCGAACCAATTTAGCTCAGCGCCCTCGAGCTCAAGCTATGTTTTCGAATATCGCGATACTAAGCACATGCCTCGATGTATTGCCAATAGACTCTGCACCGCTATAGGTGTCTAATATGGGCCATGGTTCAGTTAGGTAAATGTAAAAATAACATAGTCGAAGTGCTAGGCTTCCTTGCCCCAGAGACGGCCTAGTGGGTGGCAGTCCACGGGTGGCCGCCAAAATCTGGACTTCCTTGCCCCTAACACAGCCTATCCGGGGAGCGTAGTCGCCAAATGCTAGGCACCCTCGCCCCTAGCACGCTCGCGCCGGGCTATACACCATGGCTAGACTCAGTAGCTGCGACAATATTGCGGTCGCCGGATGCTAGGCGAAATCTAGCTAGGGAGTTTGCTTGCCGGACTCTGGACTTCTTCGCCCTGGCATGCTATCCGTTGAGCTACGTAGTCGCCAGATGCCGAGCTGTCCTCGTCCTTAACGCAGGCTACTGGTAGCTAAGGACGGTGGTCGCCAACTTCGCCTCTGGGTTTATGAGCCCGATGCCGTAAGACGGCAGCCGACGGAGCTGACTTGTAGGACGTTGAAGGGGTTTAATGAGTTGTCAAAACCTGGCACGGAAGTGTCAAATGAGTTTTGGAGTCAGTCGTTCATTAACCCCGGGACAGGACCGAGTCTCCTCAGGGCAAGGAAATATATATTTTTAGGAGGGCCGGCAGACTGAACAGAGAACAGACACTAGCCCATATGGAGCACCGCTATTCCGCCACACAGCGTAAACTACCTATTAATGAGACAGTTCCAACACTACGAGACAAAGAACAAACTCGACACTAATACATAAGTATGGTAATATATGCATTTGTTGGAAGACGGGGATTTTTTCTATGTTTTTGCGCTATATATTAGAGATGCTAACCAAATTCAGAGCAAAAATCCGATATGGTGTAACGGTCAACATGGCGGCTTTTCACGTGATCACGGCTTTTCATAGTTCAGTAATCAATACGCCGCAGCTCGGGGTTCGATTCCCCGTATCGGAAATATCATAATTTTTGCTCCTGGGCCATGTCCGAGTATCACAGGCGTTGCTGGCAAAATATTTTTTGCTGCTGTTAGTTAAGTTGGATACTCAAACTTTCACCGGAGTCCTGCTTAGCTGTCGTTCTATCATAAAGATTCTTCGTACGATGGTGGGCCCCCTAAATATCTTGGCCCTGTGCCGAGCCATGGCCAGGGATCCCATCTGTGCCTTCCATGGAGCTGTTTTTTTTTTTTTTTTTTTTTTTTTTTTTTTTTTCGTATTTTTTTTTATTTTCTGCGCATTTTAGCGTATCTCTAGCGTATATTTGGGTGATCGTGTGTAAGATGATGGACCACGAGAGCCTGAGGGGTCTTTATCGTATTCTCGCTCCTGACCATGGCCAGTATTATTGTCGGTACGTCCCGCAAAGCTGTTGTTTCTGTATTTGCGTGGGAGGAATGGACTTCGACCTAGACCTAGCCCTAAGTTCGGGCCATGGCAGGGTGTCTTTGTACAAGGCTCGGCCGGCATAAGACAACAAAGAGCTGTCTGCCGATACTAAATCCAGCTGATATTGAATTATAGAACCAGAATATCTACAGTATTACCTTATGGCCATGTGAGTATCTCAATGTATAGTCATACCCTGGTATCAAAATGAAAGCTGCTTTATAAACTCGCTCCCATATATGCTTTGGTAGTCAGCCCTGGATGTAATCCTATCGCTCAGACATGTCGAGGATTCCCTTTCACCCAATATAGGACACTCTCCCCCTTCCGTACCCAACTGAGTCTTAGCAACTCATGAAGTTCTTCTCCCGTACTTGCCCATCGTAGCTATCCTTTAGCCTATTAGATTCGCAATGCTCCTGTCCCGTCAGCCAATAACCTGCCCCCAGTCCATAGACATGGTTAAACGGACCGGCGAGTCCTAGACTACCACCTGGCAGGGTACGGCATACTTGGCACGAGGCTGTAGAGCTGCGCATGCACCCAAACCCTGTCTGTATGAAGTCATCCTGGCTGCTGTCTTCTTGGCCGCGCGGCTTGGTCTCTGTTATCTCCCCCCACTCTTTGTTTCTGAAAATGTGGTGATGTTGCGCTCGACCAGGGTCGCACTAGGTATGGCATTATGGAGAGCCTATAGCACTACCGCAAACCGGCTGAGACAATTTAGAACGACACCTTCTCAAAGGTCACAGCAAGCATTGCTAGGAAGATAGGAGAGCAGATGGACACAAGCCAGGCAAGACTCTCACGCGGCTAAATTCTGTTGATCTAGCACTTGAGTAGTATTCGTTTTATCGTCCCTCCTGTCCTGTAATGTATAGAGCGGACCTCACTCTACTTGTATACTAACACTGACAGCTCGACCATGGCCTAGCTATGGATTGCCACTGCCATATATGATCCCTCCAGGATCCGTATGTTATCCGCCAAGGTTCATCTTGACTCTCCTCCCATCGTTAGATTCAAACCCCAATTCATGCCTTTCACACCTAGTGCATGAACCATGCCTCCGCAGTTTCGCGTGAACTGTACAACGATTAAATTTAAGAAAAACACATGGCCGTGGTCGATGAGATGGCCAGTGGAGGATCTGAAAGGGTGTCTACCAAGTGGGGAAATAGAGGGGGCTACCTGAACCAAGCGGGGAGATCAGCGAGTAGGATACGATAGGGACGGGAGGAAAGACGCCAGTGCTCGTTTGCTCCGAATTGCCAAGTCCGAAAGAGCCTCATGTCAAGTCAGGCTGACCAAGTCGGAAGGCAGTACGTGTTACCCATGTAAGCAGTTGGTTGACACTGCAATGCCCAGGCTTCTGACTGCGCCAGGCTCGGCGGAAGAGGAGGGGCAAGAAGGGGGCTGAGCCCAGGCAGACCCCGCAGAGAGCTGAATCTCAGCCTTTGGGTGATATGCAGTGAAGGCAATCTGCAGCCTGCCGGGGGTATGATTGGCGCCACACCGCTTGGCGATCAACGACTTTCAGCCTCGCGGGCGGAGGTTCGTTCTATTGGCGCTGCAGGCATGCGGCAACACAGGGCCCGGGCGCCGACCTCGACCCCGACCGTGACGTGTTACCGTATTGTGCGACAAGAAGAAGAAGAGACTTAAAACCAGACCATGTCCTTTTCGTTTTATTTTCTGCCTTTGGGAGGTTGCATGCCTCCAGAATGGCGTCGGAACTCACTACCCAGGCTCGGATGGAAAATGCGGAGGAGCAAAGTACTGGTACTGGTGGTGTACCCCACCAAGTCAACAGTGAGCGAAGCTAACCACAGGGAAAGCTACCATCCAACTTGAACCCTTGCAAAATGCTGAGACGGAGAGCGGCACTCAACTGAAAGATGCCACTGCCATAACGGACCCGGATCCGGATCCGGCCTCAAATGGCATCAAAATCGACGTACCTGTTCAACCCAACGACGCCTCGACTGCGGCTGACACGAAGAATGACCCAGACCAGACTGCCTCTACAGAAAAGCCCGAGCAGGACCCCGCTAAGGAATCTGAAGAGTCGACTGAGAAGTCTGGCGAGGAGGCTGCTGAGGAGTCTGGTGAGCAGCCCGCCAAGTCTGCCGACGAGGAAGCCCCTGCGGAGTCTGAGCCCAAGACGAGCAACATCCTCTACGTCGCGAAATTCCTGATCTCCGACAAGGACGGAGACCTGAGATTTAACTCGGAGCAGGCGTTCCAGGACCGACCGACCGTGGCCCCCAACACCAAGGACCGTGGGCTTCCAAACCATACGGCATCGGTCCTGGAGGAGCACCGCGAGTTTAGTTGTAAGGACAGCCTAAGCGGAAGCGACGCCGACTCTGCTCCGCCTCTGCGCGACCGAGTCGACCATGAAGGGCTCCCTGTGATCCGCATCCTATCGCCATTCGTCCTCAACGCCCTCAAGGCGCTGATTACCTTCCCATCGGGCCCGGACCGCCTTGAGCGCCGGGAATGGAACGCAAGCGACATCAAAGACAGTCTTGAGACCGGCCGCTTCGTCTACCCATTCAGAGACCTGTATCACATCCAGCAGCGACTGCGCCAGTACCGCGAGGACGTCAAAGAATCCCACGATGAAACTTACAGCGAGACCTGCGGCCAGCATCTTGACATCCTGCTCGAGTATCTCGACGACCAGGCAACGAGTAGCATCTTAAAGGACATCCCGCGCATGCTGGGCCATGCCAGTCCCAAGATCACCCTGCGGACGTTGTGGTACCTCTTCAAACCCGGCTCGGATGTCTATGTGCGCGAGGACGGGAAGCTCAATGCGTACGTGGTCGAGTCGAGCAGGTACTCCAGCGCGTTTTCGTGGGACTCGGACGACGGCTCGCTCGCGCCGTACCGGGTGTATGTGTGGAATATGAATTTTGATGGCCGCCATCTGAAGCGCTCGGTGAAGGAGATCAGCATCGAGGGGTTTGCTGGACAGCGCGAGATCCACTCGCTGCTTGTCTTTCCGGTTGAATATCAGGACGATAAAGACGACAAGGCTCTTCGCCAGAAACTCATTGACCGTGGGAAACGGTTCGTGGACATGGTCAAACGGCCTTCGTTGCTCGAGTACACTGGCCCGAGCAAGATGAACGGGATCAGGGATGTGAGTGCCTCTTTTTTCATTACTATCTTGCCGTTCTAAACGAGTCTAGTATCACAAAGCCCGGGCTGTCGTTGATCATGGCTCCCAACCATGGACCTTGGACAATGTGAAGGATTCGAAGGAGGTTTTCAATCCGGTCGCTTCGGTTCATGGTGTAGAGTTAAATGAATATACCAGGATACCGAAATGTCCGTGCCAAACATGCGATGAGAAGGAAGCGCAGCAGGAGGACATGGGCCTGCTCCGTCGGAAGTTCGACGACTACGACGAGATCAATCTGCAGGAAACAGCTGTCTTGACGGATCACCAGTACATGCTCTGCCCAACGCATGTCTACGGGGCTATTCTGAAAGACAATATTTGGGGTGGGTTAATTATTCCCCCTTTTCTTGAGCTGTTTGCATTGCTGACCATGGTGCAGAAATCTTCGAGGTCGACCGTCTCGAGCAGCCAACGATCCAGACGGATCTCATTGACATGCTGGTCATGAAGGCCGACGAAAACAAGCAAATACTCAAGGCCATCTTCGAGCTGTACGGCGGATCCCACACACAGACCCAAGCCTTCTCGTCAGACTTTGTCCGAGGCAAACGAAAAGCCCAGACTGTGCTCCTTCACGGCCCGCCAGGAACGGGCAAGACTTTCACTGCTGGTACTTTACCCACACAACCCGAACCCGTCCCGTCTGCAGAGTACTGATCCTCTCACCAGAATCCCTAGCCGAGTATGCCTCTCTCCCCATCCTCCGAATCACAGCCGCAGATCTCGGCCACGGCACCGACGTCGAAAAGAACCTGACGGGCTACTTCCGGACCACGAAGCGGTGGAACGCAATCGTTCTCCTCGAACACACGGACGATCTTCTCGAGGCCAGCTCCTGCTCCAGCTCAAAGTACTCCGGCTTCCTCCGCGCCCTGGACTCCTACACAGGTATACTCATCCTGACTTCAACCCGCGTCACGCAGTTCGACCGGGCAATTATGTCGCGGATTAACGTGCGGATCGGATATGACCCGTTAGACGAGGACATGCGGCAGCGGATCTGGGAGAACCACTTCACGCAGCTCACGCGGAACGAGGATCAGAACCAGGCAACGAAGAAGCATGGCAGCCGTAAGATCCGCATCCGGGTCTCCGATACCGCGAGGGAGTTTGTGCGTAACTCCGCGGCCCTGCAGGTTCTGAATTGGAATGGGCATGAGATCCGTAATGGTTGGTTTCCTCCCTATTCAACCCAATCTGGCGACTGTGATGACGCTGACACTGTAATACAGCATTCCAAACCGCCCTGGCCCTCGCGTGCTCGCAGGCTAAGGCTAAGCGCGATCCCAAAGAGAATGAAGATGCCGACCGCGTCCTTGATCTAACGGGCGAGCATCTCCGGCAGGTCGTCAGCATGTCGCAGAACTTTAAGAACTACCTGGATCGGGAGAATGAGTGGATGGATTATATTTATCTTTGACGGGAGGGTCTGAACAAGGTGCTTTTGGATATTGCCCATGCGCGTGGCGTTAGGAAGGCGTTGAATTTTTGAGCCGATCATCAGATGGTCAGCAAGGAGGAACCATATAATGGATGGGTTTAATTTATCAATCTTATAACATAGCTATTGAGAATGAATCTTCATTAGACGAATCCTAGTTGTTATTATTGCACTCCTCTTCAACATGAGATTGGATATATGTTTTTGCCTCCGGAGGCCTAACTACAGCTTCAGATAGTTCATTACGGTCTCGTTGTCTTTCCAAGAAGTGTCAAAGACACTCATGAATCAACAACAATATTGATTTCTTCACATATGTCAATCCCACCCATCCATACATAGCCTGAAAATCACAAGATCTACTCGTACATGTCCTATTAGCCAGTGCCCCTGTAATACGCCCAAGATACTGGATATACGAACAGGCTACCTTCCACCTTCGACCAGTCGTAACAAAGCGGGGCAGGCGGTGAGATCGGCCCCGGCATTCCTTCGTACCAGTAAATCCCCGAGCCACGAGCTCCCATCTGCAAGGGACTCACAGGTGACAGCCCGGATCAAAATGTCCGGGAAACTCTTCAAAAGCTGCAGGAGATGCAGACAGCAGAAGGTGCGCTGCGACGCCCGCATCCGCATGCCTTGCTCACGATGTCGCACTGGCGGGTATGAACACGAGTGCGTCCTTGATACGATCAGCAGGCCGGGGTCTCGTCCGGCGGAGAGGCGGAGGCATGCGATTGCGGGAAATGCTCGGTATGCTCCCCACCCTGGATCTTGGATCATCCCACTTTGTCAAGTGGTCTATGGAGACTGATTCTGTATAGTCAACGGAATAGCTTTCCAGCCGGCCTGGCGGTAAGTCCACAAAGCAACATCTCCGTCTCGAGCAACCATAATCACCTGGAGAACCTCGAGCTGCAGCAGTTCAGCCCGCAGGATATGATTGCGCCGCAGTCGGTTATGCATTCCATGTCTGTGAATATGAGAGAGTGCTCGCCGATTTTCTTAGGGGATTCGGACGTGTCTGATCCGAAGGGCGATATCATTTCGCGGGGTATAATTAGTGAGGAGGATGCGAGGTGTATCTACGAGAGGTATGCTGATCTATGTAGAGGACTGGAGTACGGTATACTAAGTATGATAGGTTCATGAACTGCAGCAAGAACTTCATCCCCCTCTTCGACCCTGTCCGAGATACGTTTGACTCGATTCGCTCGCGATCGCTCTTTTGCTTTACGGTCATTGTATACCTGGCGAGTCGTGCGGCGTCGGACTTCCGCGGGAATACCCATTTGCAGCGGGTGCTTCAGGATGAAGCTCAGCGGCTTGCGGAGGACTCTTTCTTTGCGAAACCGACTAAACTGGAGACGGTCCAGGGGATGATTCTGCTTGCTGCGTACTCGGAGAAGACTTGGTTTTCGACGGCACTCATTCTACGCACAGCCCTGGATCTAGGACTTGAGAAGTCTGTTGACACCTTACTGGCTCAGAGTGCACCGCCTAGAAGTTACCTATCGGCGAAGATGGAGGATAGGCAGCTTGTTTGGCAGACACGGACATGGCTTATCTCCTCCACACTCGAATTGGACGTTGCGAGTGGAACGGGACGAAAGTCACGTCTGGGCGATGTCGATATCTCGAAGCTGCGGAGATTCCTCGATTACCCTTTGTCGCTGCACTGTGACATGCGCACTGTCTCGATCATCGAGTACCATCAAATACGAACGAGAGGGCGACAGGTGATAGAGAATTCGGCAGCTTCAACGATCATATCCACAGAGGTGCCAGCGATTATGCGGAAGCTTCAGCAATGGTTCGAGGAATGGGATGAGTTGCACCATCGTAAGTCGTTTTCCACCCAGTAGACGGTAGACACTTGCTTACTGTACTAGAAAATGCCTTCCATCCGGGTGCTTTTCAGCGGTCGTCTCTGAAATTAATGCTCAACTATGCCAAGGTAGGAAATCTTCCTCGTTTCAGAACGCCATTTTGATGCAATTAGGTTTTCACGTACTGTGCGGCCATAGCTAGAATACAGAAACTCCAACAGACGCTTGAAAGTGCTCAAGGCGTTGACTCTGATGCCGTACTCGGACTATGGAAGTCGATGGTCGAAGTGATCGAGAGTCAATTGACGCTCCTGGTGACAGAGTCCGCGTACCGATGCCAGCTCGTCTGGGCTCCTACATACCCAGCTCTGACCATTGCTTTTATCAGTAAGTGGCGTAAACTTTGGCGTCTACCATGCTAACAGCGGCAGCAACGTTCGCCATCAGAGTGGCGCGATGGCACCCTACATTGATCAACCGGCGCTTGGTTTTACAGCGCGCTCGACAGATTCTAGAGTATCTCAAACAACCGCCGTACCCAGACATCCACAGGACGGTCCAGATATTTGTCAACTACGCCGGAGCGCTTCTTGCAGAACAGGACCTTTGTAGTACGGAGAACGGACAGGCACCTGCTCAACCTTCGAGAACCCCGGACGTAAACAGTACTCCTCATTCGGAGCTCACCACCGGCATGCCAGACCCCATGCTACGTGTGGAAGGCGAAACCGATCTGACCGCTTCTTTGCCTCCGGAGTCGAGACCGGAGCCGGTCTTACCACGGCTTCTGGGCTTCGACATGCCAAACTGGAACCTTACTGCCCCGATAGCTGATTCATTTGACCTGTTTGAAGAAGGCCAAACGGACATTTTCGACTTTCTTCCAGACCTGTCCCGGACTTGACGGCAGTTTGATCATAATGATGAAATATAGTACATGAAATATGCGTTAATCCTTTCCATTCAAGGCCTGCTTCCTGACGATTTCAAAGCAGTTGCCTGCTTTGACACCTTGGCCATAGCCCGAAAGGCCAATGGATCGCCGGTCACAGGGCTGGCAGCTGCATTATAAATGCATTTCCTCCAATGGATCGTCTACGTGGTGCTGCTTGCCTTGGCCGAGTCAGACCCTGAGCCGGTCCTGGTCGGGGCCGATCGGTGCCGGGACCGGGGCCGGTGTCAAGCACAACAAGCCTGCATTCACTTCACTGCCATTGGGGGGACAGCCTAGACTGGAAGCAAAGTCACCATGATGCATGGTCTGGCCAGGCCGAACACGCTTCTCTGAGTTTCTCTGAGTCAAGGTGCAAACTTGAAGTGAATTGGCGGTGTTTTGTGGAGTCTCGAGTCTGTTATTTAAGCGCACCACAGACGAGCTGTTCCAGACGCAATCCTCCGACTGCAAGCAACAAGGTACGAAGATTGAGACACGATCGAGGCACAATGGCTGCAAAGGACAAAGTCGTCGGGATGGAGAAGCCGCTACCAATTGCACGTTCTGGTATGCCACTCACCCTTATTTGTTGTATCTATACTGACCTGACCAGAATCCGACGGAGTCTCAGCCTTGACTCGCTGCAATTCTGTGCCCTCGACTCCTCCCACCCCTACCGTGGTCACCTTCGACGACTGCCCCGAGAAGAATCCCTACAAATGGCGCTTCTCCAAGAAAATATACGTCTTCGTCTTTGCCCTCTTGTCCGTCATGAACAGCGCGCTTGCCTCGTCGCTCCCCAGCAATGCAGTCCCCTACATCATCGCCGATTTCAGGGTACAAGACACGCACGAGAGCAGCCTGCCCACTGGTATCTTCCTGCTGGGCTACGTCGTTGGTCCTATGCTCTGGAGCCCTCTGAGCGAAACCATCGGACGTCGCCCCGTTTTGCTGTATAGCTTTGTTGTGTTCTTTTTGTTTACCGTGGCTTCTGCACTTGCTCCCAACTGGCCGTTGCTCCTGTTCTTTCGCTTTGTTTGTGGAAGTATGGGCGCGGCTCCGCAGACTGTTGTCGGGGGCGCTTATGCGGATATCTTTGAGGCTCGGGCGCGTGGCATCGCGATGGCTTTTTACATGGCCGTATGTTATTCAAGTGGATAAACCTCTCGCTCTTTCCTAACTTGTATCAGGTAGCGAGCTTCGGACCTATTATTGGACCGATTATTTCCGGTTTCGTATCTCAGTATGGCTGGCGATGGAGCTTCTGGGTGGACTTGATATGTGCTGGCGTCACCCTCGTCGGACTCATTTTCATGCCAGGTATGCTGACCTACTATGGTCGAAATCAATGACTGACCGGAAAACAGAGACATTCGGCCCCGTAATCCTGAAGCGCCACGCCGCCGAACGGAGCAAGAAGCTTGGAAAAGAAATATCCGCCCCCGTATCGAAGTTTGACAAAGACCTAAAGACCATCTTCCTCCGACCGATGTATATGCTGATCTTCGAGCCAATCATCCTCTTCACCTCGCTATATGTTGGTCTAGTCTACGCCCTCGTCTACTTCTACTTCCAGGCCTACCCGATCATCTTCCCCGAGATCTACGAGTTTAGTATTCAGACAACGTCCTTGACGCTCCTTCCTCGTATGATCCTTCCTTTTCCACCATACCACTCACTATAATATCCACTCACGCATTCCAGTTGGAATCGGCGCCGCCTCAACCGCCCTCGTCGCCATAGCCTGGGACAAAAAATACACCACCGCGCAGCACAACAGTAAACGCACAATCTGCTCCATCCCCATAACATTCAACCCCGAAACGCACCGCCTGCCCATCTCCTGCCTCGGCAGCATCACCATAACCCTCTCCCTCTTCTGGCTCGCCTGGACCGCAAACCCCTCAATTCACTGGATCGTCCCTGTCCTCTCAGGCCTCTTCTTCGGCTTCGGATACCAGTCCATTTTCACGTCTCTGCTCATCTACGTCACGGACGCGTATAAGATCTACTCGGCGAGTGCATTGGCCAGCTCCGTTATCGTCCGTAGTATACTAGGCGCCGCGCTGCCTGTTGCTGCTAAGCCGATGTATAGCGCGCTGGGTGTGGGCTGGGCGACCTCGCTTGTGGGCTTTGTGAGTCTGGCTTGTGTGCCCATCCCGTACGTGCTTTTTTGGAAAGGGGCTTGGGTGAGAGGGCGCAGTGCGTTTTGTCAGATGCTTGTGAGGGATGAGTGGGAGCGGGAAGCTGAGGCTCGGATTGAGCCTGGCGCTGGAGGGGAAGGTGGAGTGAGTGATGAGAATCAAAAGGTGTCCGGAGAGTGTTAGATGTCAGATACCTTCAGACTGATGCGAAGGGCGCTTGGTTCGAAGATTTATGGAGAGTATGGGGACGCAGACCTAACTCGAAAATCAACAATCTGTCAAGCATGACTGCCCAGCGGCAGTATATTCACCTTCTCTTGCTTTGCTTCTCCACACGTTTGTATAGCCTTATGTTTCTTAATTAGCTAGCTTGTTAGGTAACTTAGTTAATATATTTATTTAATAACTTATTTTTTTTAGGTTATAAGCCCTTGCTTTATTATTTATTTATTTTCTAATTTAAAAATATAATTACCAGTATTAATCTAGTAATTATTATTAAATAAATTAAATTATAATTACTTTTTTCCGCTTTTTAATTACTAATTTATTAATTTAAAAGTAATACCAGTAATACCTTTATAAAGTTAAAGCCAGGCGCCTGGAGCTGCCTAAGTATAAAAAGATAAGTCTTTTTATATTATATTTTATATTTTTAATTACTTATTAACTGCTTAAGAACTGCTTAGGATAAAAATAACTATCTTTACTTTTATTATAATAAGATATTTTATAAAATCTTAATTACTTTAAGGCTACTATAAAACTGCTTTTTTATTACTTAGTAGCTACTTATTAACTGCTTAGGAATTATTTAGCATAACTATAAATTTATTAACAACCTGTGTATTTATATTACTTTATATAAGGATGTCTTGCTACTAGTTAAAAATGCTGGGGGCCGTGCTTTACAGGAGATTATTAATAAGGCGGCTAGTATATATCCTAACTACTTACTAACTATTTAATAACTAATTACTAACTACTTAAAGTAATATAAGGAGTTATTTATTAGTATTAACTCTAATAATACTACTACTAGGGCTATTATAAGCCTAAACCATGCCCCTGGAGCCCTTCCTGCCCTCCCTAAAAAATAGTTTTATAAGTACTTTTTAACTGCTTTTTAACCACTTACTAACTGCTTAAATCTTAGGTTTATGTTACTAACATAAGATCTAAGGTAGTTTATATAAAATACTTTATATTTTATAAGTCCTATAGTAGCCGTGTTAACTACTGTAAAAATATTAATAAATATAATTATTTTATCTTATTTAATTATAATGACCTGCACCCCCGTGCTGTAACTAAGAAGCCTAAAAACCAGGTAAATAAAAAGGCAGCTACTAAAAAACTACTTAAATACTACTTAGTAAGGTCCTGTACTTAGGTAATAAGTAAATAACTAATATATAAATAATTATTAAGTAATTAATATTTTTTTAAATTAAAATTTATATATATATATATATTTTATAAAGAAGATAGTAAGCTGGAGATAGTATTATAAATATAGTATATATATATATATATAATAAAAAAGCTTTAAGTAATTAATAAGTAATTAAAAACTACTTAGGTTTTTTATTTTTTATTATATATAATTATTAAAGTATTTTAAGAAAATATATAGTATATTTATAAAAGTACTTATTAATTACTTATTAATTACTTAAGTACCCCTTTTTTTATACCTTTTAAATTTTTATTTACTTTTTTATAAGCTTTAGCTCTAACCTCTTATTCTTAAGTTACTTATATTATATTTTTTTTCTTACTTTTTAATACTTGCCTTAAGCTGGCAAAGCTTAAGCTCTTTATAATAATTATTAAGAAATAAGCTATTAGCTAAGATAACTTAGTAAAAAGTAAAGGTAAAAATTATAAATTTAAGTACTTATTAGCTAGCTATTAGGTAATTAATAAGTACTTAACTTATTTTATATTTTTATATTAAAAAAATATTATAATATAAAATATATTTACTAGCTAAAGCTAGATTAGCTATTTAATTTAGCTTTTATAAAACATCTTTATTACTTATAACTACCTATAATTAAAGTAAGCTCTAGTACTTAGCAAGTGCTTAGTAAGTACTTATACTTTTTTTATTAAGCTTAAAAATAGGCAGCCTTTATATTTAAGGTTTAATAAAAGTAATATATATTAAAATTTAGGAAGTTTTAATATTACTTAATATTATTTTTTATTAAGCTTTGCAGTACTATTAATAAATTAGTAAATATAAAATTAAGTAATTAACAAGTACTTTAATTAAAGTAAAATACCTTTTTAAAATATTTACCTTATAGTAAGACTACTTTACTATATTAATATAATTTTAAAGCTAATTAAAGTAAGTAGGCTTAATCTTAAAGCAGGCCTTATTTAGTCCTGCCTTAATTATTATTATTTTTTTGAATAGCCTAATTTTATATCACAGGTAATTTATACTTTAATAAAGTTAATAAGTAGTTTTTAAGTAGTTAAATAATAAATATACTTATTATAAAATTTATTATCTTATTATACTGGGCCTTTAACTAATATAATAGTAACTTTATTATTTAACTTTATAATAATAATCCTTTATTTATTAACTTAATAGCCTTTAGGATATTACACTGGAAATAAACCTTATAAAATATAATAATATATTATAATTACTATATAATATTGTGCTTATTAGGGTTAATCTCTAATAAATACTACCTAAGGCTTAATAAAATTAATAAGTATTATTTAACTGCTTGGCAAGCACTTACCACTATATTACTTAAAATCCATGTTAATAATAATCCTATAAATGCCACACTCATGCAGGTAAATAAATAGGATAGGCAAGCCAGAAACCTTTTTTAAAAGTATAAAAATATACTTAAATAAAAAATAATAGCCCTTTATATTATTTATATTAGTAAAAACTTAAAAAAAGTATAATAATTATAAGGTATTAGTAATTAACTACTAGTTAATTACTTAAAAATACTTACCCTTTACTTAATTTAAGAGGAAGGTTGCAAATATAACCTTATTTATTTTCTTATTTTAAAGTTATTTATATAATATATTAACTTTAAAAAGTATAAGCAGGCTAGTAGTTAAATCTAGCTTTTATAATCATAAAAAATTATAAAATTTTTAAAATTTAGGTAATATTCCTAAATATATTCCTAATATTATACTTAGTAATTAATAATTACTTAGGGACTGGTATATAACTACTTACCTTAATAGCAGGGGTTATATTTTACAGGAAGATTACTTTATTAATATCTTATTTAATAGAATAAAAAAGTAACTATTACTTTTAAATAATAGTAGTTATGCAATCCTTATTATAAAAACTAGTATAAATTTTTATTAAAGTAAATATATTAAACTATAAATAAAAATACTTAAGCTAGGGACTTTAAAAAAATTTTACTTTAAAAATTAGTAAGTAATTATTAAATACTTAGTAATTACTTACTTATTATTATACTTAAATTATTAATCTTTTATATGACCTCCTTTCCCTGTTAAAGGATCCGCTTCGGGGCCTTTAATAAAGAAGGTAAAGGATGTTTATAAACCCTATAAAATATAAATAAAATATAAGGATATTATCTTATATTTACTAGTACTAGAGTATTAAAAATAATATTATAGCCTAAATATATTAGTTTCCCTGGCCCTTATGGGTAATCTTGCGCTATAAAGTAATTAAAAACTAGTTTATAACTACTTAGTAACTACTTATTATAAAACTACCTCCGCGAATGTATTAGTTTAAATAAACCATATTTCTTACTTAGTAGTATGGTATTATTATTAAAGAGGTCCTTAAGGAATTAAAGGTTTAAAGTAATATAGCCCTAAATAAGTATTTAATAGTGCTTGCTTAAAGGCTCTCTAGTATTATTAATATATTTAATATATAAAGTATATATGCTATTTATATTTTATAAGTAGTTAATAGGTAGTTATTAAGTACTTAGAATTCTTAGTTACTTATTATTTAAGTATATTTTTTAAAAATAGGTTTATAATTTAAAATCTAATTTATACATGCATTACCCTGCTAAAAATATAACCTTTAACTAATAGTAACTAAAGTATATTAATAATTACTTAAAGATTACTTACTAGCTAGTAATTTACTTATAAGTATTTTTCTTGCTTATATTATTTTTTAAGTAATTATATATTACTTTAATGCTTTTAAATCTACTTTTATATCCTCTTATTAACAGCTATATAATAATATGCCTTAAGTTACATGGCTAGAAATTTATAATAATAAATACTAAAGTATTTTATAGGGAACTTCCTAACCTGGTAATTTAAAAATAAATAAAATACTGGTTACTTTGCCCTATATTTCTAAAACTTTATATATTATATTTAAGTAATTATTAATATTTAACTAGTTACTAACTATTTAAGAAGTACTTATATTATATATTATTACCTTTAATTTTGCTTGTAATTGGCCCCTACTAGTAATAACATATGCATAGCCATGAATATTACTTATAGAATACTTGGGGTAAATTATTAATATACTTTAAAATAGGAGTAGTAAGAGGGTTACTCTTAACCTAGGTAAGAGAAATTAAAATTTATTCTTCTTAAGGCACTTATTAGTTCTTAACCACTTATTAAGCAGTTAATTTTAGTTATACTTATAATACCTAGTTTATTATTAAGGAGCTCTGGGCTAATATAGTTATGAAGGTTAATTACAGGTGTATAAGACTTTATGCTTGTTAAAAAAGAATAAAGTAGTTAGTAAGTAATTATTAACTACTTAGGATTTTCATATATGCCTTAATATTTAGGTTTTTATAAATACTTTTAAAATATTAAAGTAATCCTTGTAGTTTACTAGTATTTTATTATAATTTTATAAATATCCCCAAGTTTTTTTAGGCAAGCTTTTCTAGCCTAAAAATATATATATATAAATTAATTTTATAGTATATTAATAGCTTTTGTATTTATACTAAGCTTATTTTTTATTATAACATGCCATGTTAGCTAGTTACTTATATTTTTACTGAATAATACCAGGTCTGGTAAACATGCCTTTAGGTGTAAGGCCCATGACATTGTATATAGCCCTTCCATAAGAACTTAAAAGATATCCGCGGAGGATCTTCCATGAATAGTCTAAGTTAGTACCTATACTAACTTAGTATATATAAAAAATACCTGTTCTTTATAAAAGAAGAGTTTTAATTTTTAGTATTAATCTTATAATAAAGCTAATTTTTTAAAAAAACTTATAAAACCCTTTTATTCTTATTTTTTTAGGTATATTATACCCTTTTATACTATTTATAAACCCCTTTTAAAACTAAGAACCTTATAATTTTAATACTTATTAATATATTTAATTTATAAGGGGTAATTTACACCTATACCGCGAACCTAGTTAACCTTATAATAATTAAAAATAATCTTTTATAAAATTATCTAGGGAGCACCTGTTTATCCCTTATAAAAAGGTTTATTTATAGCTATTTATAAAGGCTTATTAAAATTTAACTTTAAAATTATTATATTTTTATATAAAAGGGAGTTATCCCTCTTATAACTACTTAAAAAACTATTTTTAAAAGAACTTCGCGAGTAAGCAAGGTTATAAAAAAAGAAACTAAAATAAGTAAAATTAATTTAATAGCTTTATAAAAAATATATTATAAATAAGGCCACTTGCAGGCATGTGCAAGAAGGGTTAGACTTTTTTTTATACCTTTAAAAAAGAGAATTCTTATTTTATAATTACCTATTAAAAAGGATTAATATAGTATTAAAAGCTATATAAATTACTATATATTTATAAAAGAGTTTAGGCCTTTGAAAAAATTAATAATTTCTTATAAAAAAGGTTTTAAACTTTATAATACTTTATTTTAATTTAATACTGCAAGGTTTATAAAGTATAAAGTTTAAAATATTAAAAAACTTAATATAAATAAACCTTTATAAGTTTCTCCTTAAATAATTAAGAGATCCTGTGGATAAATTATATATTACATAAAGTAAGGCTTTATATATAAAACTAGCTAAGAATAAATTAGACTATATATACCTATAATATTAAAGGAAACAGTGGTTAAAGCTAGAAAAACAGGGAAATTAAACTAATATTATTTTTTATAAATCTTTTTTAAATTATACTTACCTGTGATAAAGCAAAAGGTCCGCAAATAGCTATACTTTTAAAAATACTTATAAAATTAGTATCCCTTATTACTAAGCTTTAATTAAGCCTTTTTTTATATTATAAGATTAGACTAGTACTAATCTAAAACCTGTAAATATTAAATTACTTTTTAAAAGGCAAGAACAAGGAATCTTTATAAAAAATAAGTAAATACAAGGTTAAGAGGCCTACTTTTATAAAAAAAAAAGTAGGAGCCTTAGTATTACTACTGCAAGAAAATTAGGTATATTAAACTAGATTATTTATATTTTAAAAGAAAGGTAAAGAATAAAAAAAATATAAAAACCTTATAATAATAACTATAATTACTAGTAAATAATCTTAGCTAAAAATAAATTAAGTTTTTATAAGGTAAATATTCTTACCTGTAAAGATTACCTTACCTAGCAGGGCAGCTATAAATTATAAAATGCTTATAAAATTATTAAAGTAAAGTAAATATAGTTTCTTTTTTTTATAAAGTAAACAGGATAAAAGATCTTGCTATACTAGATATTCACACGTGCTATTAATAAAGGGCAAGTGCGGAATAAGGGTATTATAAAGGTAAATATAAACCTTTAGGACTTGCACAGGAACTAAAAAAAGTTTAGGGTGCTTGCAGTAATTTCCCCGGACATAAAATAAATAACACTAGGAATGCTATAATTAAAGATTTATAACCCGCGGACTGTTTAGGCTTTAAAGAAATTAACCTTTATAAAGCAAGACTATTAGGTTAAAGGGGTATTCGCGGAAAAGTTTATAAAAAAAGTTCACGAGGACTAGTTATAACCCTTCTAGATTAGCGCGATAAAGATTAAATAAATTATATTAGGTAATAAGCTGCTAAATTAGTACAGGGATCTTGTAATTATTTTTTTAAAAGAGAAATCCTAATAACTTTTACCTTATTATAAAGAGGTTAATCTTAAGATTAAGATTAAGAAAGGCAAGAAGCCGCTATTTAAGCCCTTATATTATTATTCTTTATAAAAGACTATAGCTATTTGTAAGTATGTATAAACCATGCTTATAAAGGAATAAATTTATTTATTTAAATCTTTAGCTAGGGTATTACTATTATATATACCTAAAAAAATAGTAAAATTTATATATGCGTGGACTTCCGCGGGCTAAATATTATATTTATAAAGAACTATTATTCGCTTTTTCTTATTAATAAAATAATCGCGAGATTAAGTGGCGTGAGGATTTATATATAATTAATTAAATCTTTAGGATGCCTATAATTAAATTTAAATTATAAAAGGGGATAAGTAAAAGACAGCCTTTTATATAAAGTATAAATTATTTAAGTATTTAATAATATTATTTAGGCTTATAAATACCCCTGTAATATTTTAAGGATTTATAAACTAGGTTTTTTAAGATTTGCTGGATATTATAATAGTTATATATATTAATAATATTATTATATTCTTATAAGATATAAATAGTTATAAAAAGCATGTTTATAAAGTGCTTAAAAGGCTTCGCGGGGCAGGGCTATACTGCAAGTAAAGTAAATATAGCTTTATTATATAAAAAATTAACTTCCTAGGGTATATTATCACACTTAATAAAGTTAAGATAAAAAAATTATAAGTAGCCATAATTTAGGAGTAGCCCATGCTAAAAATAGCATATAATATTCTTATATTTTTTAGGTTTATTAATTAGTACTGCAGGTTTATTTATACTTATATAGTAGTAATAATAGTTCTTATAAATCTTCTTAAGAAGCCTAAGAATAGTCCCGCGAGGATAGCTAAGAATAAGGGGTTAGTAATAACCCTGGCAGCCTGTAAGGTAGTAAACTTTCTTAAGAAAAAGTTTAGGAAAATAGTAAGATTAAACTATTTTATAAAAAAGTTACTTACACGGGTAAAAATAAATACCTTAGGAGGTAGCCTTTATAAAATATTAACTTAGTTATATTTAAATAAGATATAAAAGCTAGTGGCTTTTTTCTCGCGGAAACTTACTATATTAAAATATAATTATATAACAGGAGAGCAAGAGCTTCTAGCTATTATAAAGTTTTTTTATAAATAAAGGTACTATTTTTAAGGTATGTTACAAGAGGTTAAGGTGGTCACGGACCATAAGGCGCTGGCTATATTCTAGTTATTAATAAAGATACTCTCGTGAATATAAATTTATTAGTCTTAGTTTTTGGCTAGGTTCTAGTTTTAGATTACTTATTATACAGGGAAGTTAAACCCTGCAGATGGACCTTCACGAAGAATTAACTATATATAAAATAGTTAATATAAAGAAGACCAACAGGGTTATATAAAGCAAGTAAAATAAAAGCTGCTTTAGTAATTAGGTATTACAGACGCGCAAGGTGCCTAAAAGGATATATTTTTAAATATAATTATAAAAAGCACTATAGTACAGGCTTTATAAGAAGACCTGGAAAGGGACTAGTTTATAACTTATATAAATAAGTTAGGTCCCTGGTAGCTCGGGCAAGTATGGCTTGTAGTTATAATTATTAATAATAGTGATTTTTTATTAAAGATAAAGGTTCCTTATAAGGAGGTAAAAAGGATTTATAAAAAGGAGGGGCTATTTAGGTATAAGGTCCTTGGCCTTAGAAGGGGTCTGCGAATAGTGTGAAAGGGTGTAATACACCTAAAAGGATAAGAATAAAAGGGTTTAAAAGCCTTTTTTTAAAAACTAGCTTTATTATAAGATTAATATTAAGGATTAAAACTCTCCCCTCGCGGAGGACAGGTATTTTTTATATATGCTAAGTTAGCACGGGTGCTAACTTAGCCTATCCATGGAAGATCCTCCGCGGATATCTCTTAAGTTCTTGTGGAAGGGCTATGTACAATGTCATGGGCTTTACATTAGGCCAGATCCCTTATACAAAATCTTAAAAAGTTTACTAGCTCTCTTAAAGCAGGACCCCTTAGCAAGGAAGGTCTTAAGTATAATTTATAAAAATAAATTATAAGGAAGGACCCCTAAGGTGCATAAAAGCATTCAGGAAGTACTGCAAGTCATGTAGTATCTACCAGGGTTTAAGAGTAATCTATAGTAAGTAATAAGGCTTACTTTAGCCTTTACTAGTACCCGCGGAGCCCTGGGAATAGGTTAGCATGGATTTTATTATAAACCTGCCTGCAAGTATTAAAACAGAAGATCTTAATAACTTGCGGGAGGTATATAATATTATTTTAGTAATAGTAAATTAAATAAGCAAGATGGCTTACTTTATTTTTATAAGAAAGTTAATTAAGGGCTATAAACTAGCTTACCTGGTGATTTATAAGGTATTCTGGTTACATGGCATGCCTGTAAATATTATAAAAAACCATGGGAGTGTTTTTATAAAGGGGCTTTGGTTAAACTTTATATATTATATCTTAGTAAAGTACTTAATAAGTACTGCATATTATTTATAAATAAATAGCTAAATAAAATACTTAAATAATATTTTAGGATAATTCTTACAAGGATATATTAACTTCTTGCAGGATAATTAGGTTAATTCTTTACCTTTTATAAAGTTTATATAATAACTCGCGGCAGGCATTTATTCGGGATACACTATTTTATATAATATATAAAATAAATCCTAAAGTTATTATACTAGACTTGGAACTAGGGGATAAGGTATCCTGCAAGGTGTTTAATTAAATAAGACACCTCCAGAAAATCCGCGAGGAGGCCAGGAAGGATATTAAAGCTGCTTAGGCCTTGTAAATAAAGTATTATAATGTAAAAAGGGTCGCGAGAACCTTTTAGGTTAGTAACTATATTAAATTAGTAATATAAATTAGTCGCGGATAAGGCTAAACCAGAAGTTAGATTAGCTCCGGTCTAGTCTATAAAGGGTGGTAAAGTAAATGAAATAAAATACCTATTATATAGCTTTACTAGCTAGTCTTTATATATATAATATATTTTATATATTCATGCTCCGCGAACACAAGAAAATAAAGGGAGTAAATACTTGTAAGTATTATAAAACCAGGTTCGCGAATAAGAATAAAAAAAAGTATTATATAAAGAATATTCTAGGTCTAGGTATTAAAATTCTTAAGTAGCTTTAAGTAAAGTAATTAAAATATAGGGAGGTTATAAAAAAGCTAGTTAGAAACTTAAAGCACTTACAGGTGTATAAAAAGTATATAATAAGAAGGAAGAAAAACCCTTATTTAAAAACAAGGTAAAAATATTCTTCGCGAACCTAATTAATAGCATCCTCCCCTTCTGAACTAATACCTAACCATCCTTTATAAAAATTACTATTATACGCGTATACCTCATAGGCACAGGAAATAAAGCCTATTATTTTTATAGGAAAAGGCTCTGCGGGTGAATTAACTAGTAACTATTTACTAAAACTTAAGCCTGCAGTGCCTAACCAGACTACCCAGTTTTATGTAAAGAATAAAGAATTAAGTAATATAAATAATTATTATACTTCTTGTTAATCCCCCTAAAAATATATTTTATAAATACAGGTTAGCCTTTACTAATCCTAGTAAATAGGTAATAGTACTTAGTATACTTATAGCTATAAAAAATTTATTTCCAGCATGTATTATAAAAATAACCTTATAAGTTTATATATGGTTTATAATTTAGATCTTACTAGTATAACTATATTAATATATATGCCTACGCACTAGGGCAAAAATTTATTATTTTTCTTAATTAAATAGGGGCTTAGTACTGTCCCAGGATGCAAGGCTAGGTAAAATTAAAAAGTTATTTATAAAAAAGATTTTTTAATAAAATAATATATTCCCTGAATAGTTAATAAACTAAGTTATAGCCTAATTATTAACTATTACCATGCCCGGAGGTAAGGTATCCCAGGCCTTTTTAGAGAGTGGCCCACCTTAGGCAGGGGGTGTGTTAACCACAAGGTGGCCAGGTAATTATAAGATATTAATATATATATATAAAAGTATTAGGAATACTTATAATAACTAGTATTTATATAATAATATTAAATAGTATTATAATTATATTTCCCCGGGTATCTATGCAAGGAAAAAGGATATTTATTAAATTTAGCTAAAGATTAAGATACTGCTAGTTATTAGTACCTAGGCTAGCCTAAAGATTAAGACCGCGAGTAATTACAGGCGGGGGTATAAGAAAGGCCAGGAACAGGAAAGTAGTAATAACAGGAGGTATTTTTAATAACTTAAAAATTTATATATAAGTTAATAATTACCTGCTTGTAAGGGCTATAAAAGTAAAGTAAGAAAGTATAATACTAGAGTATATTACTTAAAAGTATTTATAAAATCTTACTTGCTAAAGTTAATAGGTGGCTAAGAGCCAGGAGAACCTTATATAATAATTTTAAAATAAAAAATATATAATAAAAAATAAGAAAAAAATATAAGGGTAAAGATACTAAAGTATATTACTTATAGGCGCCTGAAAGACCTTATAAGCTATAATTATAAAAGGGCTAAGAATTAGGAGGACCTTCTAAAAATAACTTAGAAATAACATGGGATAAATAATAATAAAAAATCTGCGAAGGAATAGCCATACTCACAGAGTTTTTAAAGTATATTATTAAAAAGAAAAAATAGAAAAAAAAGGAAGAGAATAAGAGGGTATTTTAGTATTAAAAACTAATATAAAAAAATAACCTGGAATAATATTTCTCCTGCAGGTAATAATAAGTATAGCCAGCAGGTACTATTATAAAAATTATAGCCTTTTAATCTTCTCGCGGAACTTTCTAAATAATATATAAAGCAAGAGGGGGGCTGGAAGTATAAGATATTTAATAAAATTTTTACAAGGTTTATAATATTAAAATAACCTTTATTTTATAAAGACCATGCTCGCGGAAGTACTGTACTTAAAATATAAGGGAGTATATAAAGATACTTAAATATATTAATGTATTTATAGTAATAATATATATTTATAATTTATAAAAAATTTTAATATATAAAAAGATAAATAATCTTACAGGGCAAGGCCTAATGCTTTAGGAAAAAGTACTTATAAAAACTTAATATAATTAAAAAAAGCTTTTAAGGCTGTGTATAAAGGGTTACAAGGGTAGTAGTATATTAGGAAATATATTTTTTTTATTATATAATAATTTTTTTTATAAAGGGTTTTTTTTAGGCTGCTATAAAGATTTTTTAAGGGTATTTTAAGATATTTAAGCTAGTTATAAAAATTATAAGAATATAGGCCTTAAGGGACTAAGGCTATAAAAAAAGAGGTAATTATAAAGCCTATAATATTATATATAGCCCTTTTATAAGAACTTAAGAGATATTTATAAAGAATTTTTTATAAATAAGCTAAGTTAGCACCCATGCTAACTTAATATATATAAAAAATACTTATTCTTTGTAAGGGGAAAGTTTTAATTCTTAATATTAATTTTATAATAAAGCTAATTTCTAGAAAAAAAAACTTATAAAACCCTTTTATTCTTATCCTTTTAGATATATTATACCCTTTCACACTATTTACAAACCTCTTCTAAGGCCAAGGACCTTATATTAGGTAGTAAATATTCTTTACTTAGTAAGGTTTTAAATACTAATTTTATTTTTATTTAATTTAAAGTTTCCAGTTTTTTATTATTATTATTATTATTATTATTATTATTATTATTATTATTATTATTATTATTATTATTATTATTATTATTATTATTATTATTATTAGTAAAGCTTGCTACTCTAGCATTACTTTAAAATATTATATTTATTTTTTTAAGTGATATTATATAATATATATTACTCCTGCTTTTTATTTTATATAGCTTAGGTTTATGCTATTACTATAATAATATTTATACCCATGTAGGGGGGCTTGTTAACTCCTGTGGCTATATAATTATTAAGGGTTATATTATATATATTATTATTTTAAGTATTATTTACTTACATTTTATTATTAGTTTAATAATTAAGAACTAAAAGCTTTTTATATATAAAAAATTAAAGCTAGACTTATATTTAATCTAGCTAGTCCATAAACTATATATAAAAAGCTTAAAAAAAGAAAGTTCTCCGGGCGTGTTCTTCCTATTAACATGCCAAGGTCACGTGCACGGGCGCTAGCCCGTGTCCAATATCAGGCACTGGCCCGTGACATTAGAGGCATTACTACCTAAACAATCTTAATTACGGTCTTAATAGTGAGTTATAGTAACTGCTTTATAACTGGTTTCCAAGCAGCTACTAACTGCTTAGGATTGTTTCTTCTTCCCGCGGCCTTTACTGTCTTGCTTCCATGAATTCACTATCCGTGCCTTCCAGCGCACCCACCGCCTTCGTCTTATGGGTGCGCCACGCATTTTTTATAGTTATGTATTTTTTGTAGTTTTTTAAAATTTAAGGCTATATAATAATAAATATAATTATTTATTAATTTAAAAGTCTTTTTTTATTTTTATAATATATTTTTTATTCTTAATTACCTGCTAAATATTCTCCTGCGGGCGCTGGGTGGGCTTATATTTATAAACTTTTTTAAATTACTTTGCCAGCTTTTTTTCCTTTACCGCGCGATTTTTAAGCCTTATAATTATTAATTAACTAAATTATATTATAAACCTTTATAATTTTATTTTAAAATAATAGTTTAACTTAATACCTAGTATAATTTTAGTATTAAGGCTTTTACATGGCATGTATCTTATAAATTACTTCCTGTATTATTTATAACTCCTCCAGCTTTAATATTTAGTATTAAAAGATCTTGGTTAAATTCCGCCTTGCATTATTTAAGATATTAGTAATATCCTTTATAATCTTTGCCTAATTTTTATAAGCATGTTAATTATTACTAAAGAATTATTTTTAATATTTAAAAATAATAATAAAGGTGGTGTATAACTCCTGTAAAGCTTTAATATAAATATATTAGGGATTACTAGCTTATTATAAAGCTGCTTAATAATTTACACTTTATTAACTAGCTAGATTCCGCGATCCCTAAATACTTCTTAAATAATTTACTGTAAGAATGACTTCGCGTGTATTAGTATAATAACTTTTAGAAATTTAATCTTTTTATATAACCTACCACCCTAAAATAATGAGTTATTATTGATTATTACTTATAATTAAGAAACAGCTTTCCGTTAAGCAGCTGGCAAAGGTAAGTTAAATAAGAAAAAAATTTAAAGGGAATAATATTATTATCCTTATAGTATTATAAGAACCTAAGTATAAAGTGTAAGCTATAGCTATTAAATATTAAGTAATATTTTTTATTTATTTTTATATGCTTCTTTATAGCCTGGTTAAATTAAATTAACCAGCCAAGCGCGAGTTTATTTAATATTTATTTATTTAATAAGATTATAATAATAATACTAGCTAGTAAGGCCTTATTATCTTAATACTAGTATTTTATATAGCTTTTACTTGCTTTAAAAATAAAGAACAGATTTATAAGCTAATTATTAGTATAAATATACTTTATTATAATAATATTTTTACCTTACTCGCCCTTTATAAAATTAAGGTAGTTTAATTTACCAAAGACCTTGCAAGCCCGCCCCTGACCTGGTTAAAATTTATATTTATTAAAGTTATATACAAGGCGGGCAGGAATATTATAAAAAAGAACTTTTAGCTAATAATACTAGTGCTTTAAAAGCCCTGTATTTTTTACTTAAATATATTATATTTTTTTACTTTTTTACTTTACTAGCGCAAGGCCTAGGTGTGCTGGTATATATTTCTTAAATTAATATAATTATATCTTGCTAATCTTCTTATCCAGAGATCCCGTGCAGGCAAGCGCCTGGTTTGCCCACGCCTTTATAATAAAAGTAGTGGGCGGGAGGTTCCAAGCTTATATTTTTATAATCTAATTAACTAATACCTTTTCTTAATATAGCTATAGGGTATTTTTATATTATAATAGGAGTTATTAATATTTTTACTTTTTTAATTTAGCTTTATATTATTATACTAGACACTGTGAATTCTTATATAATTTTTATAATATTTAGTTTTTCTTTAAATAGGGTAATAGTAATGTCAGGGAACGCGGCCGGCGCGGACTGATGTCAACCAATGGATTTGTTACAATGATACGGTGTGACTGACTGTCACGTCAGGAACCGGAGTCGTGGATATTCCAGACTGGTTATAGTAAATAATATAATACTAGGACAGAAAGGGATTATAATTATATTAATTAATATGCTATTATAAAGCAGGTGCTTTAACAGGATATAATAAAAGTTATATTAGGTACTTTATAATAATTTAATTTAGTTATATATTTAAAAAACTATTTTTATAGTGTTAAATAGTTTTAGCTATTATTTATTATTTTTAAAAACCAAGCTACCCTACCTTTTAGTTTTTATTTAGTCTTTTATATAAGACCTTTAATCTTAAGACTTATACCTTCTACTCTTAAGCACAGAATATCCTTAAATCCCACCGGTTTAAGACGGATTGGCAGGCTTTATCTGACAAGTAACAGCTTTACTTAATTAGGTTTTATAATTTTTATAAGGATTAAATATATTATGTAACTATATAGGTTAAAAGGCTTTAAAACTTTAAAAAATTATAAAAAATATATAACTACGAAAAATGCGTGGCGCACCTATAAGACGAAGGCGGTGGGTGCGCTGGAAGGCACAGATATCCTTTAAGCAACAGCGGCAAGCTCTAGAGCTAAGGGAATTAGAAAATAAGCTTAAAAGGGATAAAATCAAGCTTAAAAAAGGTGAAGAAGAGGTGCGAGATATGCAGCCAAAGAATAAAAAGAAGGAGTTAAAGCTTATAAAAAGAAGGAAGCGGCTTTAATAAATAATAAATAATATATAAGAACTACTTGCTAGGTGCTTCTTAATTGCTTATTATTTTATATTTCCCCTTTTGTTTATTGACTTTTGAACTGCTTAAGAACTATTTATTAACTGATCACGCGTATATAATACTTGTATTAGGTGGCATGGAAACTAAGGCTTGTAATATAAACAGAAGCGGTAAGGGGCCAGGTGTATGGCCGCCTTAATCACATGATTGCTTACGGCCCACCTTTGCAAGCGAACGCGTCCACCTCACCTGTAACCTGCGGCCACCCAATAGAACAGACATACTCTTGCTTCCCACAAATTCTCCACCTCAGGTGACACTATTTCACATGATGTCCATGTAAGGACTAGTTCAATTTGACAACAGTCTATCCGTTGATACGAGCATGCAAAGAGAAAATGCACGCCGTCTAGTAGCCGACTAGTGCTTCTTCCTGTTCTTCTTCTCCTGCTCCTCATCCTGCGCAGTCCAGATCTGTTCCGCCAAAAACTCAAACTTCTCTTCATTGATCTCAATGGCCTCATGTTCCCTGGGTGTGGCCGGAGCACGTAGACAGAGCTTCTCAAACTCGACGGTGATGGGCGCACCATGCACCTTCGTGGTGCCATTTTGTAGTTGCGTAAGAGTCACGAGTCCCTGGTGATGATAACGGCCATCTTCAAACACCCATTGCTCGATCGTGATTTCCCGCTGCCGGGCACGGCCAATGCGCAGAGCAAAGACAATGCGCACTTCGCCAGCGCTCGCCCGCTGCCAATACCGGACATCTGACTGCAGCTTCGACTGGGTCTCGGAGAATGCGACTTCCAGCACCGCACTGGGCCAGTCTTTATTGCGACCGGCGGGCATCCGGATAGGTATCCAGGCCTTGTCGGCCTCCTTAGCCCCCTCCTCAGCTCGACATTGGGTGCTATCGAAGAAGTAGAACTGTCGGCGACCCAGCCCCGTGGGCTCAGTGGCTTCGAATAGGATCGTGTCGAAGGCGCCCGCGGCATATTCGTGGGTGGCACTCTTACCCATCCTTATCAACAGGAGCTCAAGCGCGGCGTCGTAGAATATCCAGCGGGCAACGGGGGAGTCATCCTCTGCTTCAGCGGCGGGGACGAAAATCTGCTCAAAGATATCGTTTGTGATGTTGGTGACCATGAACAAGTCCGGGACTTCAGCTGGGTTTTCGAACCAGTCTTCGCATTTTGATTCAAAAAACTCCACATATTGGCTCCTGCCCTGGTAAGGGTAACGCTCTATGGACGGCGCGAGGCTCCCCAGGAAGCCGCGTTCAGGGCTATTTACTGCGATCTCCGAGACCATTCCATTAACGGCCATGTTGTTTGCTGTTGGAGCTGTGTGCTTTATTTCGGAATGCTTGGTATCTTCGATATGACGGGCTTGCAGTGTCCAGTGGAATCTTTACCTAGAAGTGGTGCAAATTGCCACCATGACGTTCTAACAGCGTGTCTACGATAAGCACCTGATTTGCTGGTAAACTCTAAGTTATAGTCTTGTCCGAGCCATAACCCTATATTATACTTTACATTGACTCTCAACCTTCCCAGTTTCACAGATGCTGGCGGCGGGGATAACAGAGCTCTGGCGGTCATTTGCGCGAGCAAGGCGGACTGTGAACTTATCCCTCTCAGCTTATATAGTCTTGATGTTTCTGCGCAATTTTGCCGTGACCCTTTTATTCTCAAGTTTTACTATAGAGCTCTATGTACTATTTCTGGAGGTCTGTATTCGGCTCCTTTAGCTTCTTGCTTTCTTGACAGAGGGTTCTGCATTTCACTACATAGTCTTAGAATATCTTCTGTATCTCTTCTGTGTACTTAGTAAGGTCATTCAATCTAAAGTCCTTGTAGACAAACTCCTTAGTAGAGGCTCCGGGGCCGGGGAGCAGTCAGAGTCTCAGGCGACCTCTTCCAGGCTCCTCAAGTGGTGTATCCGATAATCTAGCCATTCTTCAAGCGGTTTAAGTGGTTCTGGCGGGTTTCAGGTGGGTCAAGCGGGCACTCACCCTGATCTCACCCAGGGCGCGCGACAGTAAAGCGGCCTAACCCTAATCTCACCCGGACGGCACCCACCCGGGTTCTGACCGCATTCAAGCCACACGCCGGCTGGTTAGTAGTATGGTGGGTGACCACATGCGAATCCCAGCTGTTGTATGTTTTTGCTGCGAGCAGTGTTTTTGTTGGTGGGGAGAGTTTTGATGCATTGGTGAGTGTATAAGCGGAGGGCGGATGGACGGGGATTTGTGTAACGGTGGCTTAGGTGCCTTGGGTAGCCCTAACTTAGGCTTCAAACGCCTTCCCGAATCCCTAGAACAAGGTAATAGTGATAGGATAGAGGCCACACGCAGCAATGAATAGTAGAACTATCCTTCGCTAGGTAAGCTCGACGAGAACACAGACTACTCTAGAATAATGCTTGATGGTTCACGCTGTCCCTACTTAGGTACCGTAACCCATCTCAAGCCATACATCCCGTACTTCAGCCATCCAATCATGCCAAAGAAGCAGACGTTGTGCAGTTCATCGGCTTGCAGGTCTTTTCTTCGGCACATACCAGCCGTCCAGAACATGCTCGAGTATTCCCGGCTTGATCATGAGGGAAGTTCATGCTGCTGTTCTCTTTGCCCTGTTTGTCATCGCGGAGCCCTGTGGCCCACTCAGCATACCCACAACACCCACAAGACCCAAAAAGCAAAAGGAAAGAAAACCAAAAAGCAAAAGCAAAAATTCTTCTCCCCGACTGGGAGTCGAACCCAGGTCTCCCGCGCTTGTTCTTGCAGGAAGTGACAAGCGGAAATCATGACCGTTAGACCATCGAGGATGTGCATAAAGATCATTGTCTGCCTTTACACCCCATATAGGCACCGCAGACCAGCCTTTTTTCCACAGAACGCAGCTCTACAGCAGCGAGTTGTGGACATATACCTGGGAAAATGTCTGCTTAAACATAGAAGAGAGATCTGATTACGCGGAAACTATAGTCTAGTAAGGTGTGCAGATGTAGCAAGCTTGAGCTCTGCTCTTTGGATTAGCACCTTAGCCCTAATTCCCAGTGCCCGGGTCTCTTCTTGTGTTCCCGGGCCAGGTCATCATCTGCTTAAGCAGGGGGCCCATGGTGTTAGAATTATGAATTCTCTAATCTTGGAGATACCTGGACATGATCTGTAATTGCCCTGCTATTCTCTTCTTCCCCTTTCTGGTCGAACCTGCTGCCGTTGACAGGAAATGGCAGGATGCATGTAGCGGAAGCCCTAAGTATTCCTTCCCACTGACTTACGCTACTTTGAGGTTCTTGAAACCCTGTCATCACAGCAGGTCGGAGTCTACCTTTGAGTCTACGTAATGATAATTCATCCGCTGGTTTCACCTCGGGGTTTGTTTTCGGCTGTACCATAAGTCCTGGTAAAGTACCTAGGTACCTGCTAGGTAATCTACACACCAATAATCCGTATGCAGACCCCAACCCCACCAACCATCTCTAGCGGCCATGGCCCAAAAGCCCAAAAGCCCTAAAGCTAATATTCTCCACTTCAGGCTTCCGCAGCTCCCAACCAACAACATTATATCTTGCGGTCCCCCGACTCCAGGACTCATTCCCAGACGCCAGAGTCTCTAAGAATCTCTCGAGAGCTCTTTCCCTTTGCCGTCAAGAAGCTGGTAGTGCTTAGTCTCCAGCTCCTCCATCCTGATCGCCAACATCCGCTGAGCGGTGTCCGCATCCACGTCTTCCTGCTGCATGACGATCCCAACCGCATTCACGATCTCGGCGCCTGTTTCTGATGCGGCAAGGAGCTCCTTCTCCCAGCTGAAGAGGTCGTTGACGAGACAGACGTGCGCGGCGATGTTGAGATCGATTTCATGGATGAGGTCTGCTTCGTCGGCTGGGATTGAGACGCCGGTGGCCCAGCGGCCGAGGGCGGTTGAGACGCTAGACGAAGAAGAAACAGTTAGTTGCGTCTAGTAGTAACCAGAGGAATTTAGAAGAGGATGCGGCATACAAATGCCCGATATCCGTCGCTCTCCAGCTCAGGTACTCGTCGAGCGTCGTGGCTCTATCGCGATGGGGCTCTGTTTGGGCGCGCCAGAAGGGCAGCAGGGCGCACCAAAGGTCGTCGGCTTTTTCCCTATCGGTGAGTCTGATTTGGTCGAAGAGGACAGCGAGAGCTTGAGATGCGATATCGGTACTGATACGGGCTTTTCCGGTTTCGAGTTCGTGGGTGAGGGTGTCGGTGTACTTTCGGCCCTGGTTGTAAGTTAGTAGCTGGCATACGTGGTATAGATAGGTATGGTACTGACTTCGACGTTGCCCAGTTTGTCGATCATGTCTGGGACAGCCAGTCAGTGCCATGGACAATGAAATTTGGATGCAAGGAGGCAAGCCATCAATTAGAAAGAGCACCGTAATGAAGCGCGCAAAAACCGGCATCCTCGAATCCAGGGCATTGGGACACATCGATGTTGACCAGCGGGATAAACCCATATCTAGGAACTTCTGACGCTGCTTTTCGGATTTGAAAGGCCAATGTTTGACGAAAAAGTCGTTGTTCATCGCACAGATTGCATCGGCAAGGACATGCTGACGGGGGGTAAATTTGCCGGTCCACTGAAGAGGGTGTTTGATGATATATGTTGGCTTGTGAATGCCGGAGGGGTCTGTGTCTAGGGTCAGCTCCATTTTGCGGAAAGTACTATCTGGGTATCTGGTAGGGTGAGAAGTATTGGCAACAGGTAACAGCGAGAGTTGGGTATGAAGGTTGGTTCAAGTATGTGCGTGGATTTATGCCCGTGTTATAATCTCCAGGAACATGATCAGGAGAATTAAAGAGACACATATTCAACAAGTAACACAACTAGGACTGTTACTACCTAGGTAACAAGTGACTATCTAGTCCTTGCACCTTCTTCCTAAGGGTCCCTCTTCACTCTCTTCAACCATCAACAATTCACTGTCTCTGAACCTAATTAGGAACTCCTGACGGCCCATTTAAGAACCAAAAATCTCATATGATTTTCGGAGCAAGCCTCTTGTTTGATTATCTTGTCAGTTCAGTTGATAACCATGGCACAATGACTCTCCTTGCTGGTCTACTCATTGCAGACCTCTCCACCCTCCTGCTTCATGCTGGACTGTGCATTGTGTTATACATCTGCACCAGTCTCATCTATAACATCTACCTCCACCCCCTCAGTATATCCCCTGGCCCAAAGCTCGCCGTCTGCTCGTCTCTGCACGAATTCTACCATGACGTGATCCGTGGGGGCATGTTCATGTGGGAGATTGAGAAGATGCATGAGCAGTATCGTAAGCCTGCTCTCCTTCCTACGTAACCAGCAACACCAAACCCCCACTAAACCTGCCACAGGCCCAATCGTCCGAATCAACCCCCGCGAAATCCACATCGAAGACCCTGAGTTTATTGACATTGTCTACGCCTCCGGAGCACACACCCGCACCAAGGATTCCCTGTTCACCGTGGCTTTCAGCAGCCCTCACTCTGTCATCTCAACCATCGACCATGTCCACCATCGTCAGCGGAAGGGATATCTGAAGAACTTCTTCTCGCGGCGATCCCGAGAGAGCCTTAGCCCATTTATTCAGGAATCCGTTGATATACTTTGCGAGAAGCTCATGAATGCCAATAGAGCCAACGACGTGCTCCGCCTCGACAGTCTATACGCCGATCTTACAGCAGACATCATCACGTACTATTCATTTGGTCAGAGCTATGGGTATCTACGGGGGAAATGGCTCAACAAACGATATCCCCTCCGGCACAAACGAGATTACCATGGCATTCCCCATCAACCGCTTCTTCCCTTTCTTCCGCCGCACCCTCTCCTTCACGCCCGTCTGGCTGCTCCAGTTGCTTCGGCCGAGCTATGCGCAGTCCCTGGCTGTCTTGAATGGGCTGCGGCAGCAATCTGAGGACGCACTTGCGAAGACACACGCCAAGACCCAAACGATGAAGTTAACCGCAGAGAGACTATCTTCAGCGCCCTTTCAAGCCCCAATATCCCAGCTTCGGAACGAACAGCTCCCCGACTGATGGACGAGGGGTTCGTCGTGCTAGCCGCCGGTACTGTGACGACCGCACGAACTCTGGCGCTGGCGTCCTTCTACATCTTCAGCAGTAAGGCAATTCTGAGAAGTTTGCGAAAGGAGCTTGTAGACTCTGTCATGCCAGACCTAGACAGCAGGTCCTCGTGGTCGGAACTCGAGCGGTTGCCGTCTCTGGTGAGTCCCGAAGATCCAAGCCCTCGATGCCTACATTGTTCTATGTACTGATATTGCTAGACGGCCGTGATCACCGAAGCTCTCCGCCTCACGCATGGCGTCACATTCCGCCAGGCCCGGATTGCGCCCGACGAAGCCCCTGTATTCAGAGACTGGGTGATTCCACCGGGGGTAAACATCCACCCCAAACTCATAACCAAGACCGCACTTCACGGATTATCGATCTAACTGATGATACTCCCTGACCCCTGTCGCAATCTCAACGTACCTAACGCACATGGACCCAAGCATCTTCCCAGACCCGCACGCGTTCCACCCCGAGTGCTGGATCAAGGCTAAGGAGCAGGAGTTTCCACTGCATAAATACCTAATGTCGTTCTCCAGGGGGAGTAGGCAGTGTCTGGGCATGGGGTACATACCAAGCTATAACTAACCCGGCGTTAATGTGGTTTGACCGAGCTAACATGGCATGGTGCAGTCTCGCATACTTCGAACTCTACCTCACGCTCGCACACATCGTCCGCCGATTCGATATGGAAATGGTGGACATTACCGAGGCTAACCTCGAGGTAGGACGGGATCTGGCGATTGCGTATCTAAAAAGAGAAGAATATCTGTTAAAGGGAAGGTGACGGAGTGCTTGGAGGGATAAACCGAAGCTGTAGGGACTTTCCGGATGGAGCTGAAGCAAGCAAGCAAGCACCACAGTACCATATCCATTCCAATCCAAATACGAAGTAGCGGGAAGAAAAGATCAGATCACCTTGTGCTTGTTGGTTCACTGCCGTGTTCTATAATGCACTAGATACAAACACCACATGGATACACCCCGACGCGGGATATTCAGTACGAGTTCAAATTCTGAATATGCTATGCTATCTGAGAACCTATGTTATGGTATGGTATGTGTCCAGCCTGTTTCCTCCTTTCTCCACCCCCTTGTAGACCCATCACACCCAATGCATCCAGCGACAGATTCCGGCGCTGTAACACAACAGCCGCAGGTGTCCGGGGTCGTTGAGGTTGACATGGCGCCCGAGGTCAGACTCAGACTCAGGATGTTTGGGTAGTCTATGCCTGGGCATCAGCGTCAGTACCGTCGGCCCCCTCAGCGCCAGCTTCTTCGACCGAAGGCAACCCGTCGTAATTGTAAGTGTAACTGATGCGCTTCTGCTTCTGCTGCTGCGGAGGGCTGTTCGTAGGCATATCCATGGCCATACCCATATCCATATCCATAGTCATAGCCATAGCCATAGCCATCTTCTGGCCGTCCGCGCCATCTGCGCGGAGTGAAGGCGAGGGCGATGACGATGGTGACGGGCTGTAGTTGTTGTCATAGATGTGTTTCTGCTGCTCGAGGCCGCTGCTTATTTGCTCGGTTTCTTTGCCCTGGGTGGTGGAGGGAATGGTGACTCCCTGGGCTGGGGTCTGCATGGTGGAGACGGACATGGGGAGGGCCATGGTCGCTGTCGCGGCAGCGAGGAGACCTAGGAGGTGAGAGAGATGCATTTTGCAGGTAGTGCTTGGTTCGAGGGAGTTTAGGGTTGCGGTGATGGCGGAGGACTGCGCTTGGTCACCGAGGAAAGATTGAAGGGAGCAGACGGCCGGGCCCCTTTATGGTGCTCACGGGCATTATATCTCTGGCCTGAATAGCCACCAGTTACGTGGAATTGGTGTATATGCTAGAAAATGCCGCGGGCACCGTTACACCCGCGGGACTTTGTCTTACCTAGGTACCTGATGGTACCATACCTACTACCAGTACCCTACCGTAGTAACTACAAAATAACCCGAGCGCAGTAGGTACAGGATACTCCCGCTTTGACACGAAATACAAAAGTACAGAGGACTGCGCAGACATGATACTGCGAGCTGTAGGGTTACACCGACTGCACCTTTCCGAGGTATGGTAGGGTACCAGGTAGTACCATGAGGATATCGTAGACAAGCTAATTGCCCTCCGCATCAAAGGGAAATTCTTGATGGGGAGGTTCACATGTAGTGGGTGAAGGCGCCAAAGAAAAGTCCCCGTGCAGTAGGGTATGGTAGACCACCTCCGTTAACATGTTACCTAGGCCATCGCATGCATCCCGATCAAAGGGCAATTACTCCAGCATACCAAACATCCCACAGAAGCTTCCCATGCCACTGGTTTGTCAATCATGGAGAAAGCTAGAGTCCTCATAAACCTCTGGCCAAGCTCCAGACAATCGCACAGATTTCAAGCCCTCAAAAGCGAAGCATACAGGGGAGATGACGACGACGACCACGAATGCATCGTCTCCGAAGCACTCCTGCGAACGAGGAAGCGAACCAACAGGAAGACGAAAAGAATCCCATCAAGACCCGCTCTCTCAATGAGCTGCATCTGCCTGACGACCGCAAACCTCGCCATGATGAGCATCACGGCATCCGTCTTCCTGAGCGCCAAAATGCAGGGGATCGGCAGGTCCGAGAAAAACGCCATCCTCCGTCCGGTCTCGTGGTGGTGTAAGTCTAGTCCATGTTGCATCCGCCTCCATAGATACCATACCATAAAGGAAAAACTCACGAGTCGCCTTGTAGCACCCATCCTCGAAGCCGTCGAGATCCCCTCCTACGAAACAAAAATGAACGGCACGCTCTTCCCCCTCCCCGAAGTCTCCATCGCACGCCAGGAGCCGGGCCCCGAGAACGACGCCGCCTGGTCGACATACGAGCACATCCGCACCGTACCCGTCACCCGCGAGAAAATCCTCAAGCTAGGAAAGGACCCCGAGACGGTTGCACGCTTCGACGACGCGTACTGGGGGATGGGCAATGACGCGTACATGGTGCAGTTTGATGTTATGCATGTGTGTCCCACACCCATTTCTCCTCCTCCCTCCTTGCTAGGTATGATATGATGGTAAGGGGAACGGTGACAGCAAATCCACTGCCTCGACATGCTCCGCGCCGCCGCATTCGGCTCATACCCAGGCTACAACAGCAGCATCTTCATCTCTGACCGGGTCGACAAAATGCACTGGCTCCATCTGGGGCATTGTGTTGATATCCTGCTGCAGAATCTGCAGTGTAATGCGAACACGGAGGTCCTGACGCTGGCGTGGGTGGATGGGCGCCGTGAGCCCTGGCCGGATTTTAGCATTAATCGCAAGTGTCGCGATTTCGGCGCGATTGTGAAGTATATTGCAGAGAATGCGGTGGAGAGGGAGAAGTTTGATAAGATGGAACGGCCCGAGGGGGCGTTTGTGTACCCGGCGCCGTGGGAGACGCAGGAGAGTGAGTTGGGGGTGAAGTTGGGAAAGCATCATATGCAGGAGGGGGGGTTCGGTAGTGGGTAGTTGTACTGAAGTTGAAATGTCATTATGGTAGCATTGCTGAGCCGGGCTGCGACAGAATCGGGGAGTTCCTTGTAGTTATGCGTCTCGTAGCGGTGCAGGCAGACTAATTATCTGCACGCCGTAAGCATCTCCGACTCCGATACGGCGGGAAAATGGTAGGAAAGCGTTGCTGGAGCGATTGAATATCTGACCTCGGGAGTTTTGAGCCGCTAGAGCCAAGGGATGTCACTATAAGCAATTATAATACTAGGTGGTTGTTGCAACTAGGCTTCAATTGCGGAGATAAAATGCGGGATTTTGCCGCCGGCATGGTGGCTGTTGATGCTATATGAGGCTATAGTCCTGGAAGATAGTGGTAGGGCTAGGCCTTGATGACTGGGAGTGGTGCCGTTACTTTATAGTCTTCGTGTTTATTGATAATATAAACGGTGTGTCATTATGCTTGCATTTTATACCGTCAGGACTGGGTGGTTAGGGCCACTGCCCTAACTGCAGGTGTTCTCCTTGAACTCAATTTCCAGGCATTTGACTTGACCGTCTAGAGCACTTACAGTCCAGGATAGATCAATGCTGCAAGCCCGAGTTAGGATGGGCTAGCCCAACCTGCACTAGCCTGTGCTTTATTGATTGGCCGCGTCATATGATTCATGATGTCATCCATTCAAGCACTTTCCTTCGCCAGGATCCAATTCTTTTCCTTCCCACCAGCCGATCAACCTGGGCACATAATGAAGCCCCTCCGATCTCACGCTTTCCGTGCAAACAAAAGCCCCCTCCAAGGCCACGAACCCAGCGCAGTCTCCGGACCCATCCCATTCCTCAACCCCACCAGAGCGCATTTCCACCTCCAACAACCCCACACCGATGCCTCAGTACCTCAACCAGTACCAAGGATCACACGCCTCTGGCGCTCCCGCGACAACCGCAAAGGCCGGCACGCAATCCAGGTCCAGAAGCAGGCACCAGTCGAGGAAAGAGGCAGAGCCCCCCGCAAAACATCACACCCAACCGCCATCTACCAAGGAATCCTGCGCATGCTAACGACCTTCCCGGCCTGGGACATCTCCTTCTGCGTTGCGTTCCTCTTTACCCTGGGGTCCGTGATCTGGGTTGTCAATGCTTTCTTCGTCTGGCTGCCGGTCGCCGCTCCCTCAACCGAGTTTGCGGGTGAGGTCGTGAGCGGCGGCGGGATCACGGCCTTTATCGGTGCGACGGTCTTCGAGGTGGGCAGTATCCTGCTAGTCCTCGAGGCCGTGAACGAAGACCAGAGCGGGTGTTTTGGATGGGCGCTGCTAGAGGCGGAGAAGGAGGCTAAGGCCGTCATCACGCATATCAAGCCGGATCTGGGTTCCTGTGTCCATCACCACGCGGACCATCGCCGCTTTCTAGGAGCAGGCCAGATACGCGAGGATGCTGAGCCATCTCGCTCGTTCAAATGGGTCCCAACCCTCACCGAACTCCGAACCCATTACCTCCACGAACTCGGCTTCTGGGCCTCAGCCGTGCAGTTCATCGGCGCGACGATCTTCTGGATTGCGGGATTCACGGGCCTCCCAGGCATCATTGGCACTCTATCTCCGGCTGTCGAAAACGGGGTCTACTGGGTTCCGCAGATCGTAGGCGGTTCGTGCTTCATTCTGAGCGGGCTGCTCTTTACGCTGGAGACGCAGACGCGGTGGTGTCGTCCGGCCTTCCATGTCCTGGGCTGGCATATTGGCTTTTGGAATACGGTTGGTGGAATCGGGTTTACGTTGTGTGGGTGCTTAGGACCGGCAGCAGGGAACTCGGGCGTCGAGTATCAGAGTACCCTGGCGACGTTTTGGGGGTCGTGGGCTTTTTTGCTGGGCTCGGTGGTGCAGTGGTATGAGAGTTTGGAGAAGCATCCCGTTGAAGAGAAGTAGCGCTGCCATCACTAAGAATTTTCTAAGAGGGGGGAGTTACTAGCATTAAGAAATATCATTGTACGTACGAGCAAAAGGCTTCCTAGGTGTCGGTGGTGATTAAGGTATATTTAGGTAAATAGATTCAAAAAAACCAAGGCAGACACTTTACCATAAACCCAATACTATGTAAACACATTAATCAAGGTACAACAAACACATCACAACATCCTAATTCAACTCTCATACGAATTTCAAAAGACACTCAAGACTTCATTCTCGAAGCAACTAATGAACCCACAACCGAAAACACAAAAATGGCTGCACATTCATACAAGACGTCAAATCCCCCGAATGCTGCTGAAAAAACGCATGCAGGAACTTCTCGCAGCTATGCGGGTCGCTCGACCCCGTCCAGGACTCCATGTACGGCGTCGTCGACAGATCCAGCTGCTCGCCGTCCTGCAGCGCCCGCGAGACCTTGATGCTGCTGCCGAACTCGGAGTCGATGATTGTGCCCGAGGCTTGGCCTGCGTCGACGGAAATATACTGTGCGATTCGGCCCGTGCAGTCGCGTTCGGAGTAGACGATTATGGAGATGGGGTCTTCCTGTAGGTATTGACCAGGGGGTTAGAGGGGGGATGTTCGTGTTGAGGAGGGTTGGTTGGGATGAAGGGAAGGGTACGTACCACTCCGGCGCAGAACCCCAGGGGGAGCATGGCGAGAAGGGATGTGATGGGGAGGAGGGATTTCATTTTGGGGAGAGTTTGCTTTCTTTCGTTTTGATGGGGGTTGGGGCAGGGGGTTCCGAGGGAGTCTTTATGTCAGGGCGCAGGCAGGTACGACTCCCTGAATTCTTTGTTCGTATATGATGTGGCAGCGCCTATTTATACTTTGAAGCTGCTTTGTTAGCAGTATAGCCTCAGTCGAATAACAACCTGCTGCTTGCCTAGGTAGGTCTTTCCCTACCATTACCAGTAAACCCCCCTCCCGCAATCAACAAAGGCTAGCACTTTCGAGGCCATACAACATCTGCACCTGTTACTCATGTGTCTGAGGGTCTCTTTCATTATAATTACCCCCTGTGACATCGAGCGGTCTTGAAGATCTACGTTTGGTATCCTATTCAAGAAGCATCGAGTGCGTTTCAGTTCTTTATCCCCCTTCGCGTTGAGGTTCGGGAATGCCAGCAAAAACATAGGTACCGACTCGTGATTTCGTAACCGTCTCGTCGGATGCAACTGAAACTCGCTGCGAAGGATCTGCCCTGCCAGCATGCCTTCTCCATCGGGTTCATCTGGGGGGTTTCAAGCCGATCAGAGAAATAATGTTTAGGCGCCCGAGTGAAATATAAAATTCCCAAAGAGCTACATGTGTACCGTATGCTAGCTTGGATCAAGTCTGCAAGCACCTTGTCAATCTGATAAGGGAATAGACGACGAGTATGGTAGCCACCGAGGTACTCCAGGGCTGTTGGAGACGTTCTCTTATCTCACCAAGCATCTCCAACAGATCGGTAGAGCATTGATCCGAAGCAGCTGTTGGAGACTAGACTGGCACTATCAACGATGACTGCACATGCAGGCTTGCTTACGTCTTATCAATCTTCCCCTCATCTCATCTTCCCTTCACGCCATCCAACCCCTCCTCCCACCAACACACGAACCCAACTCAATCCAAACCCTCCCCTGAAAGCACCAAGATGACTTCCACACAGAATGTACCCGACACCCCTACTGAAACGCAAATCCCCGTCGCAGCCACCTGGCTAACCCCCGGCCCAGCCGCTTACGACTTCCGCAGCGACACAATCACAACCCCAACCCTGTCAATGTTGCGCGCAATCGCCCAAACAACGCTCATGGACGATGTCTACCGCGAAGACACCACAACAAGCGACTTCGAGTCGTTCATCGCGAACCTCACGGGCAAAGAAGACAGTCTCCTCGTCATGTCCGGTACAATGGGGAACCAGATCGCGCTCCGGTCATTGCTCACCCAGCCGCCCCATGCAATCCTCGCACACGAGCGCTCGCACATTCTTACCTCCGAAGCCGGCGGGTGTGCGACGCTCTCGCAGGCGCAGATCCAGCCGTGTACACCAGCCAACGGGCAGTATCTTACGCTCGAAGATATACAGCGTACGGTGGTCATAAGTGATAACATCCACGTTGCGCCGACGCGGGTAATATCGCTCGAGAACACGCTTGCGGGTGTCATCACGCCGCTCGCTGAAGTTCGACGCATTTCAGCGTTTGCGCGCGAACACGGGATAGAGATGCATCTTGATGGGGCGCGACTTTGGGAGGCTGTTGCTGCGGGGGCGGGGAGTATGACGGAGTACCTGGAGTGCTTTGATACGGCGCAGCTTTGTTTCTCCAAGGGGCTTGGGGCGCCAATGGGGAGTATTATTGTTGGACCCAAGAAGACGCTGCAGCATTGCCGCTGGGTGCGGAAGAGTCTTGGGGGTGGGATTCGGCAGGCAGGGGTTATCTGCGCGGCGGCGAGGGTGGCTGTTGAGGAGAACTTTGGAAAGGGACCAACTGGTGAGGGGGGGAAGCTGGCTGGGACGCATGTGAGGGCGAAGGGGGTTGAGAAAATGTGGACTGGGAGGGGTGGGAGGGTTCTCAGGCCGGTTGAGACGAATATGGCGGTGTTGGACTTGGGGCATGCTGGGGTTAGTGTTGATGAGATTATTGCCGTGGGGAAGGAGGAAGGAGTGAAGTTGTCAGGAGGTAGGATTGTCGTCCATTATCAGATCGTTGACGAGGCTGTGGAGCGGCTGGGGAGGGTATTTGATCGCTTGCTATCATCAAAGAAGGAATAGATACGCAGGTGGTGGTTGCCTCTTCTCTCCCAGAGATACGGTATCTCTACGAGCACCGGTAAATTCCTAGATGATTACGAAGGTTGGAAGTATGGTAGGCTTTGATTGTCCATCACAGTTCCAGCAAGCCCCCCCAACGCTCCCCGAGGTTATGCCCTTGGCCTCTGGAAACGCGCACTAGATCACATAGGTGAGAAACAGTCAAGGACACTAAGCCATCCCGAACCCAATACTATACCAGACCAAGTCGTTCTTGCTCAGACTTTCCCGGGCAGCCAATTCCCAAAGGCCTTATCCAACTCGACGCTCATTCTTGTAAAATGCCCGTTGCAGAACCCCCATTACCGCCGATCAAGGACAAGACTAATCATTCGAAGTCGGGGACTCATCGTAACTCAGTTGACGTACTGACCCTGCGGAATATACGACCAATTCGAAAAGTACACAGGCGTCGTCCCCTCACCCCCATTACTCGTCGCATAAATCCCGACAAACGTGCCTACACACCGCGTCAGCATTGCCTTCAATGCACCAACCACAAAAAGGTATGGTACCATAGATTACTTACCTGTAAACCCTCCACCAACCGCCGAATTCACCGGATACGCCAGGGTCTTCATCTGCGCCCTGGAACTCGCCAGCCCAACCGAGAAGGCATAATGCGTCCAGTTGAACGCCTTAATCTCAAAGTGTAGTTTTCCCCCGACCCACGTGCTGGGGAGCGCGGTCTGATAATCCGGCAATGCGACGGTCGAGATCCCGCGGACGCGGAGGTATGGTTTCCCAGACAGGAGCACGAGACCCATGTCGACGTGCTTATTCTGCTGCAGGAAGACTGTCACGCCGGCTTCCTCGTTGTTGACACTGGGTGTGTAGTTGAGGTCGACGCTGAAGGTGAAGAGGGTGTGTTGTTGGCGGCGGCCGAGGAAGGTTTGCCCCCGGCCGTCTGGAGAGGTGGATTTCGCGTCGGGGCCCGTGAGGTTAGAGGGGGAGGGGGTTAATTGCAGGGTGTAGGGGTGTAGGGGTGGGTGGATGGGGAGATTGTGTATGAGGAGGTATTCGGGATTCGCCAGTACGTGAGGTGTGCTGGGAGGGAGGAGCCGGGGGCGAAGTTGAGGTTGTCGGCTGCGGAGATCTAGGGTCTATAGATGGGAGAATGAGGGTTAACAGGTTTGAGTTATGATAGGCATGGGAGTTGCAAAAACCCATCTCCTTGCACATCTAGCGATGCGGCTGGTATAGGGCCTTCCATCACTCCCTCAACAGCGGTAAAAACGGGCCACTCCCCCGTTTCCCAAGTGACTGAGGTAAGGACAGTCTCTCGGCCCATGGGGTGATAGTCATTTGGGGGGTCATTCCTCGTAGACAGTGCAACGGCCCACCTAAGTTAACATTAGCTTCCTACCCTTCGATTTTATCCAAACCTTGAACGTCAGGCCTTGGGATCCCACCAGTTATCCGAGGCGTCTTGGAAAAGGTCTGCATGCCCGACGTCCGTGACTGTGGTCGTAAATCAGCGACATTTCCAGATATCTGCGGACCCCAGCCAACATTGGAACTCACAGAACCGCGTTGTATTTGCAGCAGTCAGCACCGGGTTCGCCGGATTAGAGGTATAGGGGCCCAGGAGGTGCGATGACCGAGCTATAGTCTCCATGTGGTCTGCACCAGTTCCACCTAGACAATAGTGTGAGAAATGCGTAGGTTGGCTGGGTGGGTTGGAAATGGAAGAAACCTTCAGCGATCATGAGGTAGTATAGCTCGTCTTTGTAGTATATGTGAGGGCCTTCGGGTGCCTGACATCGCACGTAAGTCTGCTAGGAATCGATTGCCTTTGCTATACCATATGGTTAGACGTACCTTTCCTCCTGTGCCCGTCCACAGTGTTGACCAGCTGCCTGTTTCCCCTGTACTAAGATCGATCGTTGCAAGCTAGATTGCTGGGCTGTACGAAGACATTGTAAGCTGGAAGCAACGGACAATGGGTCATGGGAAAGCCGGTCACCTACTATACCTGCCATGCATGCGAACCCACCATGTACGATTTCCCATCTGTATCCCAGAACGGCGAGGTATCGTAGCCGTTGAAGGTAAAGTGCACTGGATCCGACCACGTCGATTCATCGTATGGGTTCGAGCTCTGGAAGATAATCTATATTACTTCGTTAGCAAAGTCTGAGATTTGACGTCAGAACGGTTGAATCGCGCACATTGTCCCATCTGGAGGCGTCATCCTGGGCAAAATCATCGTACACAAGCGTTGTGACGAGCCAGAAGGTCCCGTTGCGGAAGCGCAGTGTCGGCGCCCAAATCCCCCTGTTGCGTTGTCAGCCTCGACAGCAAACCTTCCATGATGGCTTGGATAATGTTTCGTACCCAGAGGTGCTATTGACCGTTGCAAGTGCCGGCAATTGGGCCTCGCGGTTCAGCACATTCCCGATCAGCTTCCAATTCTGCAGGTCTTTGCTCGCGTGGATTGGAATTCCGGGGAACGCTAGAAAACTCGAAGACGCGCAGAAGAATGTATTGTCCCATTCGGGCACGAAGATGCAGCTGGGGTCTGGATAGAAGCCCGGGAGAATGGGATTTTCGAACGTTGAATTCGAAGCGGAGGCGGCGGCAGAGACATTGAGTAAGGTAAAGAAAAGGATGCTCGTGAGTCCTAGAGCCGTTGGGGACATGGTTGATAACTTTTGTCGCTTTGGTTGAGGTTCCTATGGTATGATACCAAGCACGGGGAGGTTTGTTGCCCGTTACATATATCTAACGCACCGGCCCCGAAGTCGTGCGACAGAGGATTTCCCGTCAATTGAATGTAGGATTTCCGATAATGCGGAGAAAGATGCTACGCAAGCGGGGTATCATTCTTCTCAACGGTTAAAGGGGTATTGCTTGACCGAGTAGGGCTAGCACTGGGTACGATCCGTTTAGCCGCCCCCCCTGCAGCATCCTTCAGAGCTTAGCCTCCTCACAGACCCCTGAATCCTGCAACGCCATGCTCTTCAGCCTAAATGCACGATCCCTAGTAGGTCAATGCGTAACACACAGTACGATCTACAGAAGCCTACATTTTTGGTCCTGTGAGTGCTATAACGTGTGGATGAGCACGGGAGTGGAGATACCTACCATATTTTGCTTGGGTCCGTCGGCGCCATTTACACCGAGTGCGGATGACCTCCATGTGCGATATTCGCATGTACAGGGGATGTACCTCCAAGTGGGATACTGTTTGTAGCCAACATTGTGCCGAGTCCCGATGGGGTGTGCTGATTGCTGGAAACTTGGCTGCGACTCGGGTCAACGTCTGTCATCGCCGCCAGTCATAAACTGGGCTGAATGAACATGACAAGAATGTGCAATCAGACGCCTGATAATGAGTCTTCTGGTCATGTTGTTTTTTTCTTTGCTTCGCTGTATCCTCGTCGTGGCTCTTGGAACTGGCGTCTCTGCCGCACCACGAACAGGGCCGTATATCGACAAGCGAGAAGCGCCTCTGCAGAATATCGCAAGTCCTATCACATCAGTCGCACTGGGGGTCACACTGACAGATTCACAGGTAACATGGGACGACAAAAGCGTCACGCTCAACGGCGAGCGCATCATGATCTACAGCGGCGAATTCCACCCCTTCCGCCTCCCATCCCCAGGCCTCTGGCTCGACGTGCTGCAGAAGATCAAAGCGCTAGGTTTCAACACGGTCTCCTTCTACGTAGACTGGGCGCTCCTCGAGGGAAAACAGGGCAACTTCTCCGCAGACGGGATCTTCGCCCTCGACGCCTTCTTCCAAGCTGCCACAGAGTCAGGCCTCTACCTCATCGCCCGACCAGGACCGTACATCAACGCCGAAGCCTACGGCGGCGGATTCCCGGGCTGGCTGCAGCGCATGCGAGGCGACCCGCGTGTCAACGGGCCCGACTATACGCCCGCAATCAAGAGCTACCTGTCCAACATAGGCCCCATCCTGGCAAAGGCACAGATCACAAACGGCGGGCCGATTATCCTCGTGCAGCCGGAGAACGAGTATAGCCTTGTGGATTTGAATACGGATAAGACGCTGGATCCGTCGTACATGCAGACTGTTGAGGACGCGTTGCGGGAGGTGGGGATCGTCGTCCCGCTGATCAGCAATGATGCGCTCAACTATGGAAACTGGGCGCCTGGGACAGGCGAGGGCGCGGTCGATATCTACGGGCATGATGGGTATCCCGTTGGTTTAAAATGCGCTGACCCGGACAATTGGAATGCCAGCGGCTCGTTCTTTCCGCAGGATTGGTGGGCTGCGCATTTGAGGCAGAGTCCGAGCACGCCGTATGCGATTATGGAGTTTCAGGGGGGCTCGTATGACCAGTGGCAAGTCAATTTCCCTGTTAAATCTGATATGTGCTGATGGGGATTACAGGAGCGGAGCGGGATATGATGCCTGCGCTGTTCTCCTGAACCATGAGTTCGAGAGGGTCTATTACAAGAACGACTATGCTTCTGGGGTGAAGATATTTAATGTGTACATGGTGTTCGGTGCGTATCTATGGCTTCTATGTCGTGCTCTTGCCCTGCAGTACTAAAGTACATTACCGTAGGGGGGACGAACTGGGGCAACCTGGGCTTCCCCGAAGGCTACACCTCCTACGACTACGGTGCTGCGATCAAAGAAGACCGCACTGTATGGCGCGAGAAGTACTCGAAGTTAAAGCTGCAGGCCAACTTCCTCGCGGTGTCGCCGGCCTACCTGGTTGCAGAGCCTCAACACGCCTACCAACCACTCGGAATATGCAAACACAGATGAAGTGATGGTCACGGCTGTGACGACGGACATGACGAAGTTCTGGGTGGTGCGGCACACTGACTATACCTCGACAGCCGGGATCGAGTACACACTTCGTCTGACAACCACGGCGGGGAACCTCAGCCTTCCGCAGCTTGGAGGGAAGTTGACGCTGCCGGGGAGGGATTCAAAGGTTAGTATCTGTCAAGTGCTTCTTGGAAGTTGGCTAATCGATCCAGATCCATGTCACGGATTATTCAGTTGGCAGCTACAGCTTGCTTTACTCGACCGCGGAGATCTTCACATGGTGGGTAGAGCGAAGACGGGACAGTCTCGTATAGGTAGTCGCTAATTCACCACCAGGAAAGAGTACGCGTCCGAGACGGTGCTCCTAATCTATGGAGGTGTTGGAGAAACCCACGAGCTTGCCCTCAACAGCACTGCATTTCCTCAAGTTTTAGAGGGCAGACGTCCAGTCTTCCACTCGACAGCCGGTCAAACGGTTATGCAATGGAACGTTACCACATCCAGGACAATCGTCAAGATTGACTCGCTGCTCATTTACCTGCTTGGTACGTCTGCAGTCTCTGATGCGAAGTTTGCTAACAATGGCTAGATCGCAACGCTGCTTACAACTACTGGGTCCTCAATCTCCCAGACACAGACGGAAGCAGGTATTCCACCGCAAGTTCCGTGATTGTCAAGGCTGGGTATCTCCTTCGCACTGCAGAGATGAACGGCTCGACACTGGCATTGAGAGGTGACCTAAACGTGACCACCACAGTCGAAGTCATCGGATCGCCCTCAAAGCTCTCCAGCGTCACCTTCAACGGCAAAGCTCTGTCGAACCTGAGCACAAGCAACACTACAGAAACCCTCTCCGGCCAAGCCATCTACCAAGAGCCCAACTTTACCCTCCCTGATCTCTCAAGCCTGGATTGGAAGACCGTAGACAGCCTACCAGAGATCCAGTCAACATACAACGACTCTCGCTGGACGCTAGCAGACCACACCACAACGAACAACACCGAAACGCAGAACCTGACTACGCCCACGAGCCTCTACAGCAGCGACTACGGGTACAACATCGGCAGCCTGCTCTACCGCGGCCATTTCGCTGCCACCAGCAACGAAAGCTACCTCTATATCAACATCCAGGGCGGCGACGCATTTGGGATCTCCGCGTGGATTGGGGATGAGTTTCTTGGATCTTATGCTGGTGCTTCGAATAAAGCCACGTACGCTCAAAATTTCTCGCTGCCGGCCTTGACCGCTGGGAAGAACTATGTGTTTACGGTATTGCATGACCACATGGGCAACGAGCAGAACGGCCATGTCTACGGGGATAACTCGAAACGCCCGCGTGGTATTCTTGACTATGCCCTCGGCGGCCGTGACCAGAGTGCCATCGCCTGGAAGCTTACCGGGAATCTCGGAGGCGAAGACTACAAGGACCGCACGCGGGGACCATTGAACGAGGGGGGTCTGTACGCTGAGCGGCAGGGGTGGCACTTGCCCCAGCCTCCTACAGACAAGTTTGAGTCTGGCAGCCCGTTCGAGGGTGTAAGCAAGCCAGGTGTAGCGTTCTACTTGTGAGTGCTCCCTCACCATCTCTATCAAGCGTAAGGGACCCTACTGATGTGGCTTATCCAGCGCATCCTTCGACCTTGACATGCCAGAAGGCTACGACATCCCGCTGGAGTTCGCCTTCCCCAAGTGGTCGGCATCAGGCACACCATATCGGTGTCTCCTGTATGTAAACGGGTATCTGTTTGGAAAGTACCGTAAGTCACCCGGCCTGCCTTGCTTCCATCTCTTAATCAACACACGAAAGTGGATCCTGATCCTGAGACTGACAAGCCCCCAGTCCACGCCATTGGCCCCCAGACCAACTTCCCAGTCCCGGAAGGGATCCTCGACTATCATGGCACAAACTACATTGCGCTTTCACTTTGGGCTCAAGATGCAAACGGCGCCGCGCTGGATACGTTCTTGCTGAGGCCGTCTCACATCGTGCAGACGGGATACGGGGCCGTGGAGCTTAGTCCTATGGCGGGTTATGAGCTGAGGGAGAATGCTTATTCGGGGTTATGAACTTGGAAAATATGGTAGGCCTTTACATTGGGGACGATCTTGTTAGTTATGCTTTTGGAGCATTAAGTGTATTTCATGGTAGTTCATTCATTTGTACGTGATTTGTGAGATTAGCCAATTGCTACGCCTAATAGGAATAATTAATACCATGTAATAGGTGCGCAGATTTCAGAGGAATCTTTCAAGGGAATTTCTTGCCCAACGTTTGTTACAGGACGAGGCAGGGTATGGACGTATGTGGCTGCCTCACAACAAATACAGTCTGAGCGTAGCATAGACCGCACAGGCCCCTATGTGTCTAGCCGGTTGAGGCAAAAGACACCGATATATAGCGCGGTCTGAGATTGACAACTCGAAGCACCATCCAAGGTTCAAGCCCGGGACCAGTCCCCCCCCCTGAATAATGAGCTAGAGTAGTTCTGCGCCTCCTTCTAAAACTCCTGCTATTGGAGGGTAATCTCTTTGTGCCTCTTACCGCACCCTCCTGCAAACTACCATATAGCTACTCACTCCTCGTGCGGTGCACACCTCGGGATACTGAATTAGCCAGGAACGTTGCTGACCCCAGGTTCCTACCTAGGCACGATTCAGGCTGATAGCAACGATTCCGGCCGGGGACTAAGGCCGGAAATATCCAATAGGTGCAAGAATGTCGGGTCCATCTCTCGCGAAAGACGACAGGTAGGACAAATGTGTGCATTGATTTGGAGAATAGGGAACAGGTCATGTCCCGAGGTCTGGAAAATGCCGGGCTATATACGATAGTCCACTCTCGAGGGACAGGGGAGCAGATACATTCAATCCTGGGTAGTCAACATGTTTGGACTGACCTTTCCCGTGCTTCTGGCTTTGGCGGTTGCTCTGCCCACAGCGCAGAGCATTACCGTTGCACCTCAGCACCCGTTTAGGCCCTTCCCCCTGTCCCAACCGAGGCACAAGGTCTGCCATGTTAAGTCCCATGGCAATGGAAGCGATGATTCCACGTTCATCTTACAGGCAATCGACCAATGCAACAATGGAGGTCATGTCGCCTTCGACAAGAACGTGACCTACACCATCGGAAAAGCAATGGACTTGACTTTCTTAGAGCACATCGATATTGGCAAGTCAATCGTGCAACCTTTCTAGATAATGGCCCCGAGTAATCTAATGACAGACAGACATCCAAGGCAAGATCAACTTCACCAATGACCTGACCTACTGGCAAGACCACTCGTTCAAATACGCCTTCCAGAACAGCTCCAGCTTCATCCAGATCGGCGGTACAGATGTCAACATCTACGGCGGAGGAGAGATCAACGGGAACGGGCAGCTCTGGTGGGACACCAAGATTGATGATCCGACCCTCCTACGCCCGATCCTGCTTACCTTCCTTGGGCTGCACGGGGGGTCGGTGTCCAGCATCACCCTGCGAAACCCTCCCAATTGGTTCCAGCTCGTTGCCAACTCGAGCGATGTTGTTTTTGACGGCTTGCTCCTGAATGCCTCGTCGATCAGTGGGAATCCTTCGGCGAACTCAGGTAAGTCAATCACTCTATGCTTGTTCTCTCTTGATTACAGGCCTAACTTGTATAGATGGCTGGTGCGTACCGCTATATTATCTTATGCTACACTCTGTAGTTCTGACTAGGCAGGGATACATACCGGTCCGATAACATTGTGATTCAAAACTCACGCGTTTTCAACTCTGACGGTGTGCTTGCCTTGATTGCCCTAACCTCCAAGCATCCCACAGTAACCCTAGGTACCAGACTGCGTCTCCTTCAAGCCCAACAGCACCAACATCCTCGTCCAGAACCTCTACTGCAGCGGGTCCCACGGCATCTCCGTCGGATCTCTCGGGCAATACCTCGGCGAAGTAGACATTGTGGAGAACGTTCTTGTGTATAATATCACCATGGAAAACGCCACGGTATGCAACCAAGTGGTGACTCCGTCTTCCCCCTCCTTTACAGCCCGCTTCTAATATACAATGTTGATAGGACGGCGCCCGCATCAAGATCTGGCCCGGCGCCATCGGCAACGCAACAGACGCCGGCGGAGGAGCAGGATACGTCAGAAACGTCACGTACGACGGGATGCACAATGCCAACAATGACTGGGCGATTGAGTTGACGCAGTGCTATTATGCGCTGAATCAGACGGCCTGTGATGAGCATCCGGTTTGTGTTTTTTTCTCTTTCTCGTATAATATGGCGAACGTGTGATTTGCTAATTGTAGACTGTTTATGGTACCGTGTAGGCTTCGCTCATCATTGAGGATATCCTGTTCAAGAGCTTCGATGGGACGACGAGCACCAAGAGGGCGCCTTATATAGCGACGCTTGTGTGCTCGAGCCCGGAGGTACGAGCCCTTGCTTCCTGCCCGTACTCAGTGTTTTCGGCTAGCCAAGGGAAGCTGTGTGAGAATGTCCGCGCGGAGGGCATCAACGTCCTTAGTCCTTCGGGTACGGATAACGCTATTTGTACGAATGTAAGTTGACTGGAGCTCATGTTTAGGAGGACAGGGCTGACAGATGCTAGATGGATAGTTCCCTTCTCGAGCTGAACTGCACGCCAGGATGACTATGACTGGTCCTTGTGTGTCAAGGCCTGGCTTATAAGACACTTCGGAATCATTGTACTGCTTTTGTTTGCGGTAGTCTCGACCATTTGTCGCCTGTACTGCGTAATGATTGTAGTCGAGTAGTCGAGGTCGCTCATATCTTTCAAAGTTGTATATAACGTTCCCGACGTGACCATCCTCTCGATATCTTGGGGAGTAGAAGAACACGCTATAGCCAATTGGTTTTTTTTTTTTTTTTCTTTTCTTTGAATCCAGCGGACATGCCAATATATCGCACACTCAATCTGTACCAAAGTATGGTAGGTAGATGCCGGACCTTGAGCCATAAGCACGACGCATATTACTGGCACCAATGGGACTTCCAAGGTTGAATTAAATATTGCATAGACGGACATTACAAATGACACAAGAGCAACTAGTGCAAATCAAAGCAACCAAACCGTACTCGCACACGATCATGGTACCTCCACAGCCTATCCCGACGCACCCTCAGTACAGGGATACCCAATATCCCCATCCACATTAGCACAGAGGAGCGTCACCCCCCCATCCGGCGCCGTAACATTCAGCCCAGAAACACTGATCCCACACGTCCCGCCAACAGAGCAATCCAGATTCCCAATGACATCGCCATAATGCCCGCTGGTCGTGCCAGTGATGTTACTCCAGACCACGTCGCTCAGCGTGGCCGTACTAGGGTACTCCTCACAATACTCCGCCGTAGCATCATAGCACGTCTGGATCTGCAGCGCATAGTGACACCCCTGACTAACAATATCCTTGAACGTGATATTCCTTACGCTCGCAGAGCCGTGGTCCGGGCCTGCCGCAAAGATCTTGATCCCGGTGGCTTTGGTGGCGTTGATCATGACCGCGCGTTCGAAGATGCTATCGACGACATAACCTCTTGTCCCATGCTCCGACGCAAGACTCCCCAGCGAGAGGCCATGGCTGCCCACGCAGGTGACATCGCGGACGGCCACATGGTCGCTCTCGTTCTTGAGCGCGACGCAGTCGTCCCCGTTGGTTATGTGGATATTCTCTAGCGAGATGTACGACACAGCGCCGAGGTCGAACCCGTCCGTGTTGCCGGCGACATTGGCCGACGTGCTGACGCTGTGCATGGTGATATTGCGGAAGGAGACGTTGGATGACCATCCCTCTGTGACGATGTGGGCGGCCGGCGCGTTGCGGATGGAGATGTCGTGCATGTCCAGATTTGTGGTTTCGTTGATGCGTAGGAGTCGCGGGCGCACGTACTCGCTGTTCGTGGCGATGTGGTCCCAGAAGACCTGCCCATTACCGTCGATAACGCCGCTGCCTGAGGGCGAGTGAATTGTCATCCCGTTGATTTTGCTGACAAGGATGGCTTCGGTGATTCCGTCCCAGTAGGTGAGGTTGGGGGTCACTTGGAGCGTGCCGTCGATGGCGAGGGTGTAGCCTATGCAGCCTTTGAAGTCGAGGAGGCTGCCGATGTTGTAGGTTTTGCCTGTTGGGATGTAGATTGACCCGTTTGGGCAGTTCTGGACGGCTTGCTCGATGGCTGGGGTGTCGTTGGGTGTGCCGGATGCTGGGGTGCAGGTTGGGGATACTGCGGCCCCGGTGGACGAAGGGTCGGCCTGGGCGAAGGCCAAGGAGGCCAGGAAGATTGGGATCAGACTTGGTAGCATTCTGCTTGTTTGAGAGCAGGAAGGATGGCGGGCAGTTAAGACAATGGCTGATGTTCCTCAAGGTGCTGGGATACATCCACGGAGAATCATACGACGATTTATACCTCCGACTGCCCATCAGATGGACATGGAGTACTTGTTGAGACACTCGCTTGCATCATGGGTCATATGAATTGACATGTGTATAGGGCTACATGGTCAGAGTATGGTAGTATACCGTGATGGGAAGTCGGACATGGGACTTGGCTGTCGTACATTGGGCACTAGCCTTGAACTAGAGCAAGGGGTGACATCAGCTGCATAATCAATCTAATCATCATTCAGGCTGATTGAATCTCTCGATCGCCGGATTTACTAAAAGAGGTGCCGGGGAAATTGTGGGCAACTCTCCGCCAATGTCTCCAACGCTGTTATCAGATCTTTTCCGCAGTAGACCGAGGTTAGCGAAAGCTTGAATTAACCTTTTACCCTGAAGGTCCGGAAGAATATGGACGGAGCAGGGGTACGAGTCGTCTTTGAAGGTTGCTGATCTTTCTCGTGCGAGGTTCCACCGATAATGACTATTCTCGGTGTATCTAGGCTGCGACGGCTTGGAGGACTTTGCGTAAGTGTTGTATGTGCCTCCAGTCCTGCCATCCATCAATCTAATTGCTAGCCCGTTGGAGGATTAATTACGAGGGTCATTGCGAGTCAGCATCCACGACCCTCAGCAGACCCACCACTTGATCGTGCTCATGTTTCAGGATCCGCACAGCCTGGAACGGCTGAAGAAAGATCCTTCGGCTATAGCGCAGACTACCTGTTTATCTTCAACCTCTTGGGGCATCAAAGCCCGAGGGGATGTTCAGGAGCAGTTGACCTCGGAACCTGTGCCCACGATCTTATCTGCCGCTGCCTGCCAAACCATAGCTTGAGCGAACTGTCTGATATTTTGTGACTAAGGGATGACCGCCGTTGGAGTGGAAGTCTTTTATAATCGAAATTGAATTCTCTGATGGTCTGCCTACTCTTGTGCGTATGACACTGTCTGAAAGGGCCATGTACATTCCATGCTAGGGTATCTCCAGATACATACATTGCACTACCAACATACTCAACCCCCAATAACCTCCTTTTAGCCGCTAGCCCCGTCTGTACATTCAATACCAATGCCACTTTCCGTATTCGCACACAGAAACTCCGTACTGCCCCCCGTCGAAACAACATCCACATCAACCATGGCAATATCACAGCTCCCAGCCGCAGGACAATCGATATTCATAGCCACCGGCGCATAATGGTCACTAGTATACCCGCTCATATTCCTCACAACCACATCCTCAATTAACGCAGTGCTCGGGTTCTCAGCGCAGTAGTCCGCATCCTCCTCATAGCACGTCTGCACCTGGAACGCATACGCGCAGTTCTCAACGACCACATTCTCCCAGGTAACATTAGAGACAACCGCAGAGCCATGCTCGCTCCCACCAGGGAAGAACTTGATCCCCGCCGCCTTGGTGTTATTCACCATCGTGATCCCCGAGTAGAACCCGTTCGACACGGTATCCGTGACGCCCGGCGTGCTGGCCAGCGAGCCGAGCGACATCCCGTGACCCCCGACACACGTCACGTTGTAGACCTCCGTGTAGTTGGCGCCGGGCTTGAGGACAACGCAGTCGTCGTAGTTGGTGATGTGGACATCCCGGATTGTTACGTAGGTCGATGTGCCCACGTCAAAGCCATCTGTGTTCTGCGCCACAGCGTCGCTGGACGAGACGGCGTAGAGGACGAGGTTCTCATACAGCAGGTTCGTTGAGTCCCCGGCGATATGGTGGAAGGCGTTGGGTGCGTCTCTGAAGTAAATGTTTCGTACTGTCACGTCGTTGCAGGCGCTGAAGACTAGCATCGTTGGCCGGCTGTAGGAGTTGTCGGATGCGTAGAGGTCCCACGAGGCCTGGCCGTTGCCGTCGAATACGCCGTCCCCTGTGGAGGTGAAGGTTATCCCGTCGACGTTGCCGACTTTTATCATGGCCTCGACGCCACTCCAGTAGCTTGTGTCGTCGCTTGCTTGCAGGGTGCCGTCGAGCTGGATTGTGCACCCAGTGCATGCGCTGAAGTTCGTCATGGCTGAGTTGAGGTAGTAGGTTGTTCCGGCTGGGAGGACGATTGTTCCGGATGGACAGGCAGCGATGGCGGATTCGATGGCAGGGACGTCGTCGATGATGCTGCTGCCTCCTGCTGTTGGGGTGCAGGTGGCGTCTGCAACGGCCTGAGAAGGGGATGAGCCATGAGCAAGACTGGAAAGAGCCAGCAGTGCAAGGTGAAGCAACATGATGGGTTTCAAGACTCCCTTTGAGGCTGTGAGTCCAAGAGAAGTTCAGAAAGTAGAAGTTCACGTTTGATAGTCTGAGAAAGAATCGAGGAGGCGACCCCCTCATGTATAGGCATGTATAGGCGGCGGATTTCTCTTCAGGTTTCAATATATCCAAGTTCAGCCGATCCGTCTGCTTATGCCAATCTTCGTCCACTTTAGCCAGTTCTTGAATACCCACCCATATAGCCAGAGGTTTCAGCCGGATTCTGCCATATTGGCCTATTCACAGGATGGGCCGGATTTTGCACATCCCTACTCAAGTCGATTAGGCCACCGGAGAGCTTTACGTCAATTTGGCCATTTGCCTAAAAGACCTTTCTGGGTAAACAAGCCCAAAGAGACGCGTAATGCTGACGAACTTGGCACGGCGCGAGGTACACCACCAACCCTCAATCTTGTAGGAGGGTCGGCAAGGAGTGTGAAACATGAGCAGGAGCTAGAAGCAGGGAGTAGATTACCCCTACTTCAGAATTGGTCGAGAATCTAACTAGAATTATTTCTTGCCCTGAATACACGGCTGGCCCTCGGACATGGCAGATTCAGGCACGACCAACTGCATCAGAGAGACCGTGAGTCAGACCATTAATATACTGCGCGGAGAGAAGGAATCGTGGAGACAGATTGCTATTAGATACGGTTCGTGCATGAGTTACTAAGCAATCATTCTCAAAAAATAAGACCACTTTGCTAACAGAACTCCGCGAATTGACCAATCCTGCCGCTAGAGTTCAATGTTTCCATTGATAAAGCCCTAATAATCACTGTCGATCCAATCATATCCATTTGGCCAGAGCTGCTCCTTCGTGACAGCAGCAGTAGCACTCGTTTCGTACAACCGTTCAGTAGTCGAAGCCCCAGCACCTGTATTTTCGAACTCTTCAAACGTCCTGTCCTGCTAATTAGCATCATCTAATCGTGATATTCTTGAAAGGGATACTCACGGCGTCGCATTCTCCGCCATGGTCGTCCAGCCCTCGGGATTAATAATGTCGGAGAGGTCACAGAACTGGTAGATGACTCGGGCCTCGACGTCCCAGGGCCGGCCGAGATAGACCTTCTCCGTCAAGTCATAACCCGCAGCCGCGGCGATCTACCATAGGTACTCGAGTTATTTCTGCTTGTTCGACATGGAGAGAACTGCACTGGGGAACTCACCGTCGAGTTGTTAAAGACGTACCAGCTTGTCTCTGTATCCAGCGCGCGGTTCATGGCCGTGATTGCGCCGCCCCCGTTGGATGCAATCTCGTACTGTTCAAACCATGCGGAGGCTTTGCCGAAGATGTAGTCCACCGCGCCTGTCACGGACGATTATGTGTCAGCCATTTACGATGGACTTCATCGCAGTATAAAAGGATGCAGCCGTACCTTCGATATAGCAGTGCGAGTAATACTGGTCGCCAGTCTTCGCATATAGCCTGTTATGCCCCGTTAGTACTAAGTGGGGTGGCTCTGTTCACTCATGGTAGACTCACGTATCCTGGTATCCGTAGAAGCTACAGCCATAATATGCCTGTCTGTCGCCGCTTGCCGTCAAAGCCACAGCTTGCCATTAAAAGGAAATGGCAAGCTCGAGCAACGTACCTACGTAGTGGACAATGACATGACCTACCTGAGCTCCGTAGCCATACATGTTCTCAACATCGATGTTGTAAATGCTGAAGTTGGCGCTCTTCGCGTTGATGGCGCTATTTAGATCAAGAGTGCCGGCTTCGGGCGAGGATATGTTGCGCGTGATGGTCACCGTGTTCTTCTCGTATGTCGTGACACTGTCAAAGCAGGATTAGCTCTTGTAACCACAATTGCCTTCAGCGTCAAGGGGAAACGCCTACTCTTCGGTATATCCGTACAAGGTCAGAGCCCCCTCATAGCTGACCGTGAAGCTCTCGTTGTATGGATGCTCGTTTCTCAATAGCAACAAAAAAGAACGCGCTCAGCACTCAGACCTCTTAGTATAATAGTATTGGGGCCTACAAAATCACCTTTCTAGCCCTTCTACTCTTCTCGATCGGTGAGACTAGATCTCAGACGTTTTCGAAATCTGCTCTAGACTTCGAACGCAAACAAACAAGATGACCTGTAAGTCCCTTTCAAACCAACTGAAATTTCTGCTGCTTATAGATATTCCAGCTGCCGTCGATGTCAAGGTTTCGAGTGCGAGAGTCTTGGTAGACATCACTCCCACTACAGCCTCGGTCCCATCCTCGCCAGCAACGGAGATCACTGAAATTCTGGAAATTTCAGCGTCGTTGAAGAAGGCGACGCTTCAAGAGCATCCCGACTGCAATCTGGTAACAACAGATGCCGAAGTAGCCAATCGTGTTGAATTGCTGGAAGTCAATTCATCTCGAGAGCTTAGGTCAACACGGCCTAAGGTTAGGAAGGCTTGAGAGGTCAACCATCCGTAACAATCGACTTCTACAAACGCAAATGCTGACCAGCTATTTAAGAAGTCTTGGGATCGCCATCTTTGACTTTGTCGAAGGTGACTGAATGCACTCCATTCTACCACCAACCAAGGCTCATCAGCTCATGACACAGTGGTTATAATGTTGGACAATTCATCTATGACATACTGCCTACTGGAAAACCCCTCGCACATCAGCGTATCACTTAATAAGAGAAAATTGGATCTCAGAAAAAGCTTCCAAACCGCACAAACATTCTATATCTCGAACTATGAAGCTTGGATCTAGGGGTAGCATCAATTCAACTGCAGAAAGCCGCTACTGCTACCAGACCCAGCGCTTTCCTCACTCCTTTCACTCGATCCGCCAGAAATGATTCCCCACTGACGCATCCAATTGCTGATCCATAGCGTATTCACACACCCTACACCCCGAAGCAAAGGGCTCGCCTCTTGTGCACGGATGGGGAGTAACAAACGAGCCTCGACCGACTCCTGAACCGCTCGTTTGAAGAAATCAAGTAGTTTGGCTGCCGGGTTGTCTCGGGGATCGACTGTCGTTGTCTCGACGACTTTTTGCAAATTCTCTACCCAGATTTCGAAAGATACTGGCGTCATATCGAGCTTGTCGGGATAGCAGGCGAGCATTTCCGGCGCAATCTCAGACCAAGATGTCCATGATGGGTTGATGACGTGGTAGACGTGTGTCCTGGAGGACGACTGCGTTTTTGTTGGCTCCGTCGAGTAACGCAGAATCTCAAGCAAGATTTTGGAGAGCTTGTCGACTGGGATCCAGTCCAGACGGTCTCTAGATGGGAAGCTTATTGGGAACGTCTTCATGTGGGCCGAAGAAATGAATATCTGGTGGATAGTCAGCTGTGTTTCCACCGCACATAGGGATAGGACAAGGGCAAGGCGGTACCGAAGGAATGTATTCGTTTGGATTCCATAAGCCCAGAGGTTGTTCGATTGGACCTGCCACTATGCCGACTCGGCAGCAGGCAGATCTTACTCCGGAAACCTTTGCTGCTTTGTCGAGAAGACACTCTGAAATGAGTTTCGACTGGCCGTATCCCATATTCGCAGCGACCTGGTAGTCATGGATTGGCTCTTCGGGCACGGGGCGTGGCGAGTCCCAGGAACCAACGGCGGAGACACTGGAGATAAACGTGATGAATGGATGCAAGTCAGAGGCATGGGAGAAGTCAATCAGATGGCGAACTCCTCGAATGAATGGCTCGAAGCTGGAGATGTTCCAGTTGAAATTGACCGCCCATTGATTATCTGCTCACGGTGAGTGCCCGGTTAAGATGTGATCATGGGAATCTTTCTTACGAATCACATGGGTTACAGTCTGGAGTAGTCGTTCATATATCGGCTCCTGAAGACCGAATTTTGGCTCTGAGAGGTCTGCCTGCAGAAACTCCTCGCCGTTGAGATCTATAGTGTTGAGGCCTCGTTGCGGGCCAAGCTGGGCGTGTCGATGGACAGCGTCCGCACTCCGATCGAGACAGACAATGCGAAGCACCCTATCATCCCTTTGGAGCTCGTCGAGAAGATATGATCCAAGAGAGCCTGTGCTTCCTGTGAGAAGAACGACCATGTTTTCTGAAGGAGGTGGAGGGTGTCCGTTTGACTGAGGCAGGCCAGCAGAATATTTCTGAAACAGTCGGTTCATTTGCTCCAGTAGGGAGTTTTCGTTAGAGGAGCCGTTGGCCTTAATGGGAATGCTATCTGATGACAGCATGCCTTCCAATTGTTCCAGAATATGACCAGCCAGCTGGTCAACAGTCGGATGGGTGTAAATCGAGGTTGAAGGAAACATCCCCACGCTCTTATCTCCCAACCCCAGCTCTCTGGCCTGGAAGCGCAATTCTCGAGCAATCTGAATGACCTGCAATGAATCCATACCCGCAGCGAAAAAGTCGGTGTCGGGTTGGAGGAACTCTAAAATCGTGACTTCCTTTATCAACCGCTGCAACCACGAAGCAACGCTGGGTAGACTGTCGAGCTGCAAAGCAGGGAGATCCAGGAACTCGGAGTGCTCAACAGCCTCATCGGCCATTTTGTATAACTCCTCAATCTCCTCCTCATACAATTGAAAGGTGCCCTTTCGCTGAATCTTTCCTTGTCCCAGATACTTGATCGGTTTGGAAGAGTCCGCGAACAGAATATGATACTGATCCAACTTCCCATGTGCAGGCGCATGTGTATTGGCCTCAGCAATGGTATATTTCATGCTTTCCAGCAATTGATACCTTTCCGTCGAGTCGCAAGGCGGGTCACAGAGCAAGTCAATAAGCACAGCAGGCTGGAACTTGCCCTGGCCAACGACCATGGCTCCCTTGACGAGCGGATGGCTCATTAGCGTCGCTTCGATCAAGGCAGGAGCGATCTTTTCGCCATTGCTGAGGACGATCACGTCGTCTTTTCGGCATTGGAACATGTATAGGAATGGCTTGGACGGGTCCGGATGCCGTGAGTACAGGTCTTTCATTGACCATTCCTCAATCTCAGGGAATGTGTTGAACACTCCCTGGTAGAGCTTCAACTTTGGGTCTCGGACAATGAAGAGCTCGTATAGTCCGTCCAGCGCCTCCCTCATTTCGATACCGGAGTGTGTTGGGTGCCAATGAAAGTACGGCCAGTCGTCGATGGAAGGGGATAGTCGTTGCAGACAGGCAGTTTCGGTTGCCCCGAGATTGCAAATGACGCGTGTGTGCTTGGATATAAGGTCGCCAGCTTTGTGGGACAGCGGAGCTAAAGGAAATCAACATCTTGAATCTGTGGTCAGATGATAGAACGAAAAACATACCTCCACTGGCAACAACATAATGGAGCCCATTGACCCTCTCGAGCGTCTCCAGGTCACGGCATAGCTCCTCATATATCGACGGAGCTCCCATGGAGGCATCCACATTAGCATACTGATGCATCTGATCTGCATATGTAGCATTGGGAACCACCTGAGGCGCACCGTACACCAAGGTAACACCCAGCAGCATAGCCCACGTTATACCAGCATTCAGCCCACTCGTATGAAAAAGCGGCATAGAGGTATACGCTCGGCGAGACTGCTGATATACCTCTGTCGTCGGCACATAGCCATCAACATGGGGAATGGTCCTCCACGCTTCATATGTGCTAAGGATGCCGACCCTCCAAGTGATCGGTTTAGGAAGGCCTGTTGATCCTGTCGTATGAAGCACCAAGCAGGGATCAGACCAGGCTTCCTCAAAGGTCTTGTTGTAGGGATAAGTCGCCACTGGGTAGTCCAGGAGGAAGTCCTCCAGCTCCGGGACGACCCAGGAGAGCATCGGCCTCTCTTTCAAGATAGCGTCAATGTTCGCCTCCTTGGCTCGGAGAAATACATGGCAATCAACGCCGGCGAGGACGTTCACATGAGCTTCGACATTATTTCGTGGGGACACAAATACCATCTAGGAAACCAATTAGTATCTCATCATACAAAAAGCAAGCAGTCAGGTAAACTGGACTATAGATTACCTTATAGCCAACTTTGATAGCTCCGAACATGAACAGAAAGTAGCGTATATCACCTTTCCACGCTAAGGTCAGAACGATCCACGAAAAGATGACAGAAAAAAGCACTCACTGGGACCCATGTACCCAATAGTTTCGAAGTTCTTGGGAGGCCCCAAGAAGTACCTAAGGTACCAGCTCACTCTATTGACTGCATTGGCAAAACTTTTGCAGGATACGTCCACGAAGCCATCCTGAGGCCTGGACGTCTTCGGGTAGGCGAAGAGTGGATGGTCAGGGACCACATTTGCCAGCTCATCTGGAATCAAATGCACAAGTCGGTCTGGCCGTGCATTGGCGGAATGAAAGATAGGGTGAATGTCCTTGCGGAGAGGAGCCGCTTCGGACATGATGGAAGATATTTGAGCTATGCTCTGCTAATGAACAATAAGGGTACTAGGAATAGCCATCTGGTTAAGTAAACAGATGGAGAGGACGGGTATGAAGATGCATTCGTTTAAGGAACCGTTTATACCTCTCCTTTGATAATCAGATTCGGCTCTGATTATGTCTCCAATCTACCGTCATAGATCTTTCGGGTTAGCCTACGCGAAGATAACCTCAACTCCATCTGCAGTGGCATGACAAAAGTTTGAGTCGCCCCACTACAGGCGCTAATACCGTGCTTACTCATCTGACGCCCAAACTCACATGCCGCCCAAAATTCGACCCCCACCACGATGAAAAATTAAAGCAATTCAACGTAATATTAAATATATTAAAACCTAAGATTTTAGTAATAAATTTATTATTAACTAAAATCTTTATATAGTAATTTTAGGACTCCCAAAAGCACTATGGCAGTTAAATCTCGCGGCCTTAATAATTTAGGTAAACAGGCAAGTTGTCAGGAAACGCGGCCAGCGCGGACTGATGTCAGCTAATAGATCTGTTATAATAATACGGTGTGACTGGTTATCATGTTAAAAAACTGGAGTCACGGGATAATCTAACCTAATTATATTAAGGGTATAATGCTAGTCTAGGAAAGGACTATAGTTATATTAGTAGTATAATATTATTAAATTATTAATTTAAAATATTATATTACTAGTTTAAAATATTAGATAAATAATTTAATAAAAATTATATATTTAAAAAACTATCTTTATAGTATTAGATAGCTTTAGTTATTATTTATTATTTTTAAAAACTAAGCTACCTTACCTTTTAATTTTTTATTTAGTCTTTTATATAAGCTCTTTAACCTTAAGACTTGTACCTTCACCTCTTACACACAGAATACCCTTAAATCCCACTGGTTTAAGACAGATCAGCAGGCTTTATCTGACACAAGTTAGGAATAACTTTACAGCCAGAGGGGGTCTTTTTTTTCTTACAGGATGCCTTTAAAGTTACTAAAGGATTACTCTTGCCTAGTTTAGTTAATTTAAAGCTTTCCTAAAGTTATATTTTTATATCTTTATTTATACATGCCTGCTGCTTTTAATATTTTTTTTGCTTATTTAACTCTGCTGCTTTAAGGCATTATTTTTATATATTTATAACTTTTATTTTTATATTTTTTTTATTTATTTTTTTATTTATTACCTGTGTATTTTATCCTTTTCCTTTCTAGCCTTTTTTTATTATATAGCCTTATTCTTTTATTTTTAAAGATCCCGCGCCTGCTGGATCTTCCCTAAAGAATAAAAAATTATATTACCATTCTCCGGTGCCTGGAGTTAAAGAGTAAGTAGCTTTTCTATTATCTTTTTTTATTAATAAATACCTTCTTAAGGCCCTGAGCTTGTATCTAGAGGAGTATATGGTTTATACAGAGTATATTTACTATAGTCTAAAGTTTTTAAAAATTTTTAGGCGTAGGCGTGTTTTTTGCCTTTTTAATAAGTTTTTAAATATATTTTATATCTTTTGCGTGTAGTACTTACCTTGCTAGCTTAATAAATTTAAGAGTTTTATTTATATTCTTCCTGAATTATTTTAGTACTAACTTAGGATCCCAGGGGAATAAGCTAGTTAATCTTTATAAATTTTTTATATTCTTTGCGCTTAAGGCCTTGCTCCAGGCCTTTTAAAATAGCTTAAACAAGTCTTACTTTATAATTATGCTAAGGCCTTGGCAGGAATATAAGAATATATTTAGTTTATTATTATACACCCTGGTAAGAGGAGAGAAGATCCTAATATTTAAAGGCTGTAGTAAATATACTAAATAAGGCAGATATATGGCCAATAGTATTTAATTTACTTTAAAGTAATTTAAAAAATATACTATAATATAAAACCCATGGCTATTTAAAAAAAGCCTTTAACACCTCCTTGTTTAATCCCTTGTTTACTTATTAAAAATATTATAAACCCATATTATTTCTATATTATTATCTATCCAGCCTAATATAAAAATGGTAAAATAATACTTATAGGCCTTGGAATTAAAGTCTTAAAGCCAGGTATCTTATAATTTACTTATAATTAACTAGTATATAAGGCCTAGAGGCAGCCTTTTTTATTTGTTAATATATATATATAATAGTTATTTATTCTTAATTTTTATTTTAAAGATATTATTTAAGGTCTTTTTTAAAATAGGCCTTTTTAAAGAAGATTCTCTTACTTTTTAAGACTATTTTAATAAGAAATCCTTTCTTATTCATGTTATAGGTATTCTCGGCCCGGATATTATATTTATTGATTTTACGCCTTAAGCAGTTAAAGTATAAAAAGTATTTGTATATTAATTTAGTCTTTTTTTAAAAAAATCATAATTATATAAGCACTTATAAGTTTATCTTTATATTTATTAAGCCAGCGCGAAACCTAGTAAGTTTTTAGCTCTTTTTAAGTAATCTTACCTGCAAAGTTCTTAATTATATTATTGTCAGATAAAGCCTGCCAATCTGTCTTAAACTAGTGGGATTTAATAATATTTTATATGTAAAAAATAAAGGTATAAGTCTTAAGGTTAAAAAGCTTATATAAAAAACTAAATAAAAATCAAAAGGTAGGGTAGCTTAGTTTTTAAAAATAATAAATAATAAATAATAATTAAAATTATTTAATATTATAAAAATAGTCCTTTAAATATATAATATCTAATAAATTAATTATAATATTTTACTTTAATAAATATATTTAATTAAATTTATTATATTACTTTACTTTAATCAATATAATAACTAAAAAGTTATTATATTAATACTACTATATTACTATGATTAGTGCGGATAATTAATAACTCCGGTTTCTAACATGACAGCTTGTCACATTGTATTGGCAAGGCAGATTTATTGGCTGATAGCAGTCCGTGTAAGGCCTGGTAGGCATGTGATGCCTGAGGCTTACAAGGCCCCGGTTGCGCTACTTAATGGGTTCTAGGGAAACCGCAAGGTAACTTGCGGTTTATGTGGTCTTTTGGTAAAGTCTTATGGAGTCACGTGACCCTAGCACAAAACTCTTATACCTTTACTGGCCTGTTAATTAATATTATTAATAAGAGATCTTAATTACTAAGTACTAAGTAATAATAAGTTTTTACATTAATTTATTCTTATGCCCTGAATGCCTTTAAACTATCTAGATAAAGTAACATAGTTTATACTAAAGTTTTAAGTAACTTTTATATATAAAAAAGATTCTTCCTACTTTAAGGAATTAAGATATTTTATTGCCAGATTTATTAAAATAAAATTGGTCGAGTTATAAGGGGTTGAAATCTACAAGTAAATATCGGTGTGGGTATAATTTGGGCGCCAAGTGAGTTTGGGCGTCAGATGAGTAAGCACGGTAAAACCGCTTCCTAATTAGTCTTAGTGGAAGTTATTCTGCCCACAAAAACAACGCGTAGGAAGCTGGATGAGATGAAGTAATCCAGGCCTATTTACGATGCCTCAGCGCAAGGAATTAACACCTGATATTCGTGCCAGGCTTTGTGAACTGAAGTCAATTGGATGGACACTTATGCAAATACATCACCGGTATCCCCAGATTCCATATTCAACAATTCGAACTACAATTGCGCGGGAGAATAAGCGGAAGAACCAGCAAAGTTCTCCTCGATCTGGTCGACCTAAGAAGATCTCACCAGAGGAGCAACAACATCTACTAGAAATAGTAGAGCAGGACCAGCATATAAAGATATGTGAGCTCTCTGAGGCAGTTCAAAGCAGTCCTTCAGTCCGTACAATTCAACGCTTATTCTGCACGCTACACATGCGGAAATGGAAGCAATGTGAGCGGCCAGAAATCCCCCTGCCAATGCAGAAAAGAGACTAAGATGGGCACAAACATACGCAGAATATACTACTGAGGACTTCTACCGAGTTACCTGGTCTGATGAGTGCTTGGTTGAGCGAGGAGCTGGCGCGCGAAGGATATATACATTCCAATCTCCAAGACAATAACTTATTGAGCGAGATGTGCATGCTGTACGCTGCGGCAAGGGCGTGAGGCAAATGTTTTGGGCTGCCTTTGGCTTCAATCAACGTACTGGCTTATTACCTCTTGATGGTGATCCTGAGGCAGCGCGAGGGGGGGTTACTGCATGGGTTATACATGGTGTGTACGAGGCATTCCTCCCAGAAATTCTAGGCCCTGGGGATATCTTTATGCATGACGGAGCCTCTGTACATCGGCCATATATTATACGGGATCTTCTTGAATATTTTATGGCCCCCTTATTCTCCGGATTTAAATCCTATCGAGAATCTATAGGCTATTATGAAGGCTAAAATTTATGAGCTTTATTCTGAGCTAGAGAGGGCTCTGGATACTGAAGGCACCCTACAGAGACTTGTTCAAGTTGCGATAGAAGCCTGGCATGCAATTGATGACCGGATTCTGCGGAATTTATGTGAAACTATGCCTCATCGTGTACAGGCAATTATTGAGGCGGATGGTTGGTACACAAGTTACTAAGTTCTAAATAGCTTCGTACTAGCTTAGTTAGGAAGGCGGAATCTACTAGCGCCTACTTGCCTGCAGTGGGGCGACTCAAACTTTTGTCATGCTACTGTATCTTTAGAGAAGCAGGATCCATCCGAGTCTCACCTCAGACCGGAGATGGGGACGTGTTACCGCCTCGAAGGATCCATAAGTATCTCCTTTTGGAAACCCGTGGGCTCCGAAGATAACAAATGCCATTCAATTCTACAGGATTTGCGTGCAGTTGTCGAATATCCTCCACATGTTACACATCGATGTTGAAGCGGCTCATCGACCGCCGGAGTTGCATGAACATCAGCCCGGAGACACCTACATCGCACTCCGGATGGAAATGCAAAGCTTAGATGTTTTGGAGATTCCAGCATTGCGACACCTCACCTTGCAGATTGGGATCCAAAGCGACTTGTACAACTCCGTGCGAGCAGAATGGAAGGCGATCAGGCTATCTCAACATCCGAGATGTCTTCGTTGCCTGGAGAGCGAATATAAATATGATGCTCGACACCATCAACCATCCTCTATAAAACTTCAAGTTCAACAACAACTTAACAGCTCTTCGTCAATCACCAACACTGTCCAAATCCTCTTCACACACAACCAACTCTCAAGATGCTTACCAGCGTTCTCTCGTTCACGGTATGCAACCTCTACACTCACTTTGTTACACCCAACACAACATAGCCATTGACAGTTCATATCTCTACAGCCCGAGCAGGCTGCTCAGGTCACCGAGTACTGCACCAGCGTCTCCAACGATGTCTCGGACAACATGAAGGAGCTCTGGCACTGGACTGAGGACGAGTTCGAGGACGCCGACAAGATGTCCTCGCCTCTGCAGGGCGCCACTATGAAGTTCCTCGCAGAGCACCAGCAAGCCAAGCGAAGTAAGTCCTTCCTTCTCTCCCTTCTATCCCCTTCCACGACACTATACTAACCTCTCTTCAGTCCTCGAGATCGGCTGCTACACCGGCTACAGCGCCCTGGCATGGTACGAGAGCACTGTTTCAACACAGGCGGAGATCATCACGCTGGAACTCGACCCTAAGATGATCGCCGCGTCGCGTCGCACCTTTGACAAGTACGGCCTCAACGACCGCGTCACCCTCATCGAGGGCCCGGCCCAAGACTCCATCGAGAAGCTCAGCGGCACCTTCGACATCGTCTTCGTGGACGCCAACAAGGAAGGATACGAGGGATACGTCAAGGCTGTCTTGGACAAGAAGCTCCTTTCTCCTAAGGGCTTCATCATGTGTGACAACGGTAAGAAACAGAGAATCTCCGGAACCAAAACATCCAGAAATATAATGATAGATAACTAGCCGCACAGTCTTCGCCCGTGGGATGACCATCTCCGCGGACGCCAACCCGTACTTGTCGGAGAAGTCTCGCGCCTACTGGATGGCCAACGGCATCGCGCTGCGGAAGTTCAACACATTCTGCAAGAACGACTCACGCATCGACAGCGTCCTGCTGCCCGTCTACGATGGAGTCACTCTGATCAAGTGGAAGCCTGCTCTGGCCAAGGCGCTGAACGGCACGTCCAACGGAACCAACGGGGCTCACTAGGCAAGGAAACCGGAAGTTAGAACTAGAGGAATGAATGAACTGTTCTGCCTACCTATGATTTCATCCCACAGATTGTAATACTCAGCCGCATGCTTCTCTTGTTGCAGTAATCGGAGTCGCAGGACTTCCCGATTCGGCACTCCCGAAGCCTTGCATGGCGCAAACCCCGGTTCCTCGCAGGCTTCGCAATTATAAAAGCGTGCTGAACTTTGGACATTGTCTCTCTCCCAAGACTCAATATCATCATTCACTTGCCCTGTGAACGCCATCTCCAGAATCTATCCAATCCAAGTCAACACAATGTCGACTCAACCCTTCCCCACTCGCTCCCTCGGCCGCAATGGCCCCAGAATCCCCGGTCTAGGATTCGGCATGATGGGCTTAAGCGGTGCGTCTCTACCTAAAAAATATCACTCTAGCATTCTAACAATTCCTTAGCCTTCTACGGCGTCTCAACCCCAGACGACGACCGCTTCAAACTACTCGATCGTGTTTACGAGCTCGGCTGCATCCACTGGGACACAGCGCAGCTTTACGGCGACAGTGAGGAGCTACTCGGCCGGTGGTTCGAGCGAACCGGAAAGAGGGACGAGGTAGGTGCATGTTGCATGTGCATTGATTGACGTTATCATTGACAATTCGGCCGCCGATACGAGGTCTGGCCGTAGCCCTGGCTGATAATTGTCCGGTAGATCTTCCTGGCCACGAAATTCGGAAACAAAGTGGCGGCTGACGGGGGTCGTGAGATCCGCAATGACCCCGAGTATATCCGCTCGGCTGTGGAGGAAAGTCTGGCGCGCCTGAAGACTGATTACATTGATTTGCTGTATTGGTATGTGCTTTTTCTTGTTGTTTCTGGGCGGCTGCGCCCTTGTTGTTTACTTTTCCCCCTGTGATACATCATGTGGAGTAAAAGGCTGACGGAGGATGATTACAGCCACCGGTTCAGCGGCAAGACGCCCGTTGAGGAAATAGTAGCGGCCATGAAAGAATTCGTCGAGTGAGTCTGGCCTCCATCTGACACCTGACATGCAGTTCCGATGGCAACGGAGAAACTAACTGAGAGGGCCAAATCTAAAGCGCTGGCAAAGTCCGCTACCTGGGTCTTAGCGAATGTGGCGCCGACACTCTCCATCGTGCCAGTGCCATCCACCCTATTTCCGCTTTTCAGATCGAATATAGCCCGTTCTCCATGGATATCGAAAAGCCTGAGACCGGATTACTGGCAACCTGTCGGGAACTGGGCATCGCTACGGTGGCATACTCGCCGCTGGGACGTGGGATGCTAACGGGCGCTTACAAGTCGATTGACGATTTTGACGCGAACGATTTTAGACGGTCAATCCCGCGATTTTCTCGCGAGAATTTTCCGCGCAACTTGCAGCTGGTGGAGACTCTGCAGGCCATTGCCGAGAAGAGAAAGTGCACGTTCGGTCAGCTCGTGTTGGCGTGGATGATGGCGCAGGGGGAGGATATCTTTCCGATTCCGGGCACGAAACGGATCGAGTACTTCGAGGAGAACATGGGTGCATTTGCTGTCAGGCTGTCGGACGCAGAGAACCAGGAGATCCGTCAGGCCATTGAGCGAGCGGAGGTGCATGGTACCAGAGTGGCAGAGCGCCTGATGGGAGATTTGGTCAAGGACACACCTCCATTGTAGAGTCGGATAGGCCGAGAGGCCTAGTTAGGGAATACTAGGCGTGGCGGAGTTGCATTGCAGCAGATAGTTGCAGTAGATAGCAACCTTTTGGGCTGCCACTGCATGTAACACGGCCATTAAGAACTCCTCGTTTATCAAGTAGCGTTGGATCTCGTCAGCACTAGACAGGAGTTAACCTTTGGCATCGGCATTGTCCACCTGCAGGGTCGGACGGGGGCTTCCTCCGTTACCGTATCGTCCCCGCATAAGGTTCAACTGCGCATTGAACCCCACCGGAGGTCGATAGCGTCAAGTGCTGAGGGTTCTAGATAACTTCCAAAGAGATATATGCTGACTAAGGGTAATGGTTTTATATAAATATTAGAATCTATTAATTGCTTTAACTTCTTCCAGAGGCTAAAGCGCCATTTAAAAAAAAAGACATGTTTAAAGGTAATGTATGCTAGCTATGGTAGCAAGTTATAAATTATTTACTAGCACATGGGAATAAACTATTTCTAGATTAGGGATCTGGATATAAATATAAAATAGTAAGTCAATAATAAGAAAGAAAATAAGATAAAAAATATAAAGAAAGAGACCACTACTATTATTAATTATCTGCCTTAAAAAATAAAGAAGTAAGTAGGGAAGGAATAAAAGATAATAAGCCTAACTGGTAAACTTTTTTAATAACCTTTTTATAAACCTTGTTCCAGGTTTAATGCTTTAATTCTTTTTAGCGGTGTAAATGCAAAATATTTTTTAAGACTATGTTATGGTAAATAGTTAGGGATTAAAGCTTCTTAGTTACCTTTACTAGGTATTTTTTAGCTATAGTAATAATAGTTTATGCTTTATCCCTATTAGTAACTGCTCTGTCGCGAGCATGGATAACACGGTTGCACTCATGCTTAGCCGCTTACAGTAACTTAACAGCCTTATGTTTATGATTAACCACTTAAGCCTTATATAAGACAGTAATTTTATTTACCTTATTTAAAACCGCGCGCACTAAAGCTTTAACCTTCTTATGCTAAAGTAAGAGATAGGTTTTACTAACAAGATTACTAGTAAAAGCCTTAGCTATAATAAAAGCATATTCGCTATCTTTTAAGTTATCTTTCTCCTTAGTTTTAAACTTTTTATTAGTAATATATTTAGCCTGCTGCTTATTAACCCTTTTATAAGGAATATTTTTTATATTATATATATATTTATAGCCATAATACTTAGTAAAAGCATTATGTTAACTCCTAGTATTTAACTTTTTGTCAGATAAAGCCTGCCGATCCGTCTTAAACCGGTGGGATTTAAGGATATTCTATGCGCAAGAGGTAAAGGTACAAGTCTTAAGGTTAAAGAGCTTATATAAAAGACTAAATTATAATTAAAAGGTAAAATAGCTTAATTTTTTAAAAACAATAAATAATAATTAAAACTATTTAATATTATAAAAACAGTCCTTTAAATATATAATATTTAATAAATTAATTATAATGTTTTACTTAAATAAGTATATCTAGTTAAATTTATTATATTACTTTGCTTTAACTAATATAATAATTAAGAAGTTATTATATTAATACTGCTATATTATTATAATTAATATAAATAAATAATAGCTCTGGTTTCTAATATAATAGCCTGTTATATTATATTAATAAGGTAGATTTATTAGCTAATAATAGTTTATACTAGCCATATTCCCTAATAATTCCCCTTTTTTAGGTTCTTTATCCCTAAAAATTCTTTAAGTAATATAATACTTATAGGTAAGTTTTACATACCTAAATCCTTTTTTTTATATTTTAGTATTAACTTATAATGCCTTTCTTATTAATAAATAAAAAATAAAAACTTTATAATTATATTATAAAAAAGGGTTTTAAAATAGTTTCCCCTTGCAAGCAATGTGTTAAGCTAAATAAATCTTATATAAAAGTAAATAATTTAAGTTATTATAAAGAATATATTAGCACCTACTAAAAATATATTATAGTAAGGTTAATATTCTTAAATATTAACTAGTATTGTTTAATTATAATATAAAATAAAATAAGACTTTAAGAATAAAAAGAGTATTTAAAAATTATAGTAAAAAAATAAAGCTAGTAAAATTAAATACTTAAATAAATTAGCTTTAAAAATAAAATAACCTTTTATATAAGCATGCTGGCAATTTTATTATTTATAATATAAAAGAAATAAAAGAGCTTGAAAAGCTTGAGGAGGAGAAGTAAAAATAAAAGAAAATTAAAAAGGTAATAAAACAAAGTTATTTAGCTATTATAATAAGTAACAGGGGGTTGTTTATATAAAACTTTCTTAGTAATATTTATGCTGCGGAGGCTTTTTCCATGCCTTTATTTAATAACTCTTTTTTTAATTATTTTCTTGCTAAAATTACTAAATCTTCTTAGGGTAGTTAAGATATTTAACTAGTTTTTATAAATTATTTTTTAGTAAATAGCCCTTTTAGTAAACAAAGTACTAAATTTAATCTTTATGTATTTATTAGTCCAGGATTTATTTAACTTTATACTTTTTATTAGTATTAGTTACTTTATTATAATTATTTTTTAGATTTAGCATTAATTTAAGTAATAAAATATAAAATACTGGGTACACTTATATTTATGCTAGTAATAATAAGTAATAGTTATTATTAATAAGTTTTTTTTTTAATTTTAAATAGCCTATATTTTACTATATTAAGTTTATTACTTAATTATTTACTCTTAATATTAAAATTTTTCTTTCTTATTATTTATTATAGGAGATAAACTCTCTCCTTTTTTAAAAATAATATATTCTCACGCTTTTTATTATAATAAAATTTTATTCTTTCCTTAGCCCACTTAATATCTTATATAAGTAATTTATATAATATATTTAAGTGCTTAACTTATATTAAGGCTAATTTTAATTTTTTTAGCTAGTAATAATATTTATATTATCCTTGGGTTTCTTCCTAAATTTATATAATAAGGCAAGATATTTGTTATGGCATTCTTTGCATTATTAATAATAAACTATGCTATTAATAGTATTTTAACCTAATTATTTTAGTTCTAGTTAAGGTAATATTATAAGTATTACTTAATTAATTATATTATCCTTTTTGTTTATTTATTTATTTACTGGTGGTTTGCGGTTAACATATCCTAACTTATTCCGCATGCTTTTATAATTATTTCCCAAAACTTAGAGGTGAATAATTTATTTTTATTAAATATAAATTTTTTTAGTAGTTTAGTTTAAATAAATACTTTTTATAGTATTAGCAGTGCTAGTTTCTCCGCAGTAAGATTTTTTATAACTAGTTTAATAATTATGTATTTTATAAGCTTGCATATAATAGTAATTATATTAGTATAGGCAAGTCCTATAGTAAGATCCTTAAATAATAGTAGCCCTGTAATAAAATTAATAATAATACTTTTTTAAGGTCTTGCAGGTATACCTAGTATTTATATCTTTTTATATAACTAGTATTAAAATAGCTTATTTTAATTATATTTATTATACTTTATAATATAGTCTTGAACCTGTTAGTGTATTCTTAAAAAAAAGTATGCTTGTTAAATCTTTTTTATTATTTTCTTAATTCCTTGGTATCCTTTTAATAGCAGGTTATAATATAATTTAATTACTTCTTAAATTAAGCTTTGGGGTATTATAATTACTTTATTTTATAAAAGTATTTTATTACTCTTTTTCTTAAAATATACACCTTAATTTTATTTTTAAAGTTATTTATTATTTTCTTGCTCCTTCTTAAGTTATACCATAAACTTATAATTATTAATTATATATGCAGCAGCTAGCTTAACATCCTAGTTAAATTTAAGAATATCTTTATTTTTATAAAAGATATATATCTCGGGGTTTTTAACTTTAACCATATAATCTGGTTTTTAGCTTAGCGCATCCGCGGTGATATTTTTTTTCCCATTAATGTGCTTAATTTAAAAGTTATATTATAATAATTATTAAGCCCATCTAATCTGTTATCCATTAAGTTCTTTTATTATTATAAAGTATGTTAAGTTCTTATAGTTAGTTTAAATAATAACTTCATGCTTTGCTTCTTGGAGGTAATATTTCTATCTTTTAAATCTCTTTATAATTACTAACACTTCCTAATTATAAGTGTTATACCTTTATTAGTATTTGTTATTTATTATAAAAAGAACATAACTAGTTATAACTTCTTATTTTTATTTATTTATTTAAGGACCATTCCTATGGCTCCTTTAAATATATTTATTTTTATATAGCATTACAGTTCCAGGTTATAGGGTTATAGTATAAGTGCTTTCTTAACTTTTTTTTAATAAACTATATTACTCTTTCTTGCTCCCATCCCTATACAAAGGGTTTATTATTATGTAATAGTCGGGTGAGTGGTTATATATCACATGCATAGGCAAATAAGTATTTTTATATATATTTTAAAAGTCCTAGGAATCCTCTAACTCCTTTTTTATTTATTAGTATTAGGTAACTTAAGATTTCTTTTATTATTTCTTACTTAATTTTTTATTTTTCTGGCGTATATTTTATACCCAGGTATTTAATTTTATATATATTAAATTTACACTTCCTAATACTTATTATAAGTCCTGCGTTTATTAATTTCTATATAACTTTTTTCACATGGGTATCATGTTCTTCTTTAACTTTTAAAAAAACCACTATATTATTAAAATAAATAGCAATAGTTTTATTTATAAATTCCCTTAATCTATAAGTCATGTACCTAGCAAATTTAGCTAGTAGTTGCTTTAGTTCCATAGGTGCAATAACCTATTTATATAATTTTATATTTATAAGGAATACTATTTTATAAATATCTTTAACATGTATTTATAAGTTATAATAACCCTATTAAATATTAAAAACTATTAGGATCATAGCTCCCTATAAAAGGTCCCTTTTTTACCCTATATATAATACTTAATTAGTATTATTAATTATTACTTTGTTAAGAAGGCGGTAGTTAATAATTAATTATTTATTCTTTATCCACGCGCCTTTTTTATCTTTCTTTAGCACTATTATAGGTTTTAAGAATATATATAATTTTAACTTATAAATATATCCTGCCTTTTTAAACTTATAAATAAACTTTATTTTTACTTATAACTTTACTAGTAATTTTTAGTATTACTGTACCTGCGGTAACTTTTCTCCAGGTATTAAGGGTATTATAACTTTATAATAACTATTATGCTTTAGTAATTAATAATTAGGTTTTATAAATAATTAAATATAATTATAGTATTTTTTTAAAAGTTTTTTAAGTACTTTAATAAGTTCTTTTTTATATTCTTCTTTTAGCTTTAGTTTTAAAACCTCTTACCATGTTCTACTTTTTATAAATCCTAAGTTATATATTATTTTTTATTACTTATTCTTTTCTTACTTTTTTAAAGCTCTCCCTAATACTTCATAAATTACTTAAATATATATTATTTATTAATATTCTTTTTTATATTTAATTAAGTATTATTAACTAGCACTTTTTTAGTTATTTAGTTAATATCCAGGTTTTATTAAGTAAGCTATATTATCCCAATAACTATATTATAGAATCCCTGAGGCGTGGTTAGCATAACTTTAAATATAATATTCTTAATATATTTACTATTTTTTATTAATATACTATTAGTCAAAAGCTCAGGTCCTTAATAGATTAACTTTTTTTTAAAATTTAAAGATTTTTTAGTGTTCCCCTGTAAGCTTAGCTATTAATTAGTATATATTAATAAATCTTTTACTAATAAACTACTTAAAGTATCCTAAGTCTAGTAAGATTCTTACATGCTTTTTTTCTAACTATGCTATAATAATAATTAATATATTATTCTTAATTATGAAGAGTGTTACTTCCTTTTAATACTAATAGTAGTTTTATTATTATACTTTAGTCTATCTTATTCGTTAGAACTGGCCTGTCTTCTTATAGTGGAATATATAATTTAAAATGTTATAATCATGATAGTAAAGTTTTATATTATTTAGGTATCCTGCTTTGATTTTTATATAATTATAGTTATTATTTTTTAGAGGGTAGTTATAATTTAATTATATAATTATTTTAGGTACTTGCAGTTTCTAATAATATAATTCTTTAATTTTCTGGTATTATAAATATTTATTATTATAATATTTTATCTAGTTAATATCTTAGTATACCTTCTTGCTTAACTTAAGATAGTGTTTACAAGAGTACTTTTTTATATAATCTAAGACTTTATTATATAGGCTTATTTCTTATTTATTTAATACTTGCTTATATTCTTTTATAAATTTTAATATTAACTTGCCTATAAACATGGTATTCTAAGAACATCTAATCTTTATATATATTATATTTTAATATATAATCCTGCCATGTTTAGCTAGATTCTTCCTAGTAAACTGCATGTACTAATTTATAGTTATAAGGTTTATCTTTTTTAGTATTACTACTAAACAAGGTTTATGTCTGTGTTTCTTAAGTCTTATAGTAATTTATAACTATTTTATTACTAATTAAAATTATTAAAGGTATATAAAACTCTTCCTTTAAATTTAAAGGGATCCTATTACTTATTTATAAGTAATATTTTTTTTATTTCCCAAGAGGCTTGTTTTTAGGTAATTCTTATTTACTTAATATTATACTTAGGCTTTTTTTAAAACCCATGCAGCGTCCTGCTTGTTCTTTTAACTTATTATTAGTAATAATATTAACTTTTCTATTTTCTTTAATTTTAAGTTCTTATATATTAAATTTAATATATTTAAGTACTTTTTTATTTTATTTTTTTAAGGTCTTCTATGTTCTACTAGACCTTTATTTATAATTAGCTAATTTATGTAATTAATTTATTTATAAATTATATTAATTCCTTTTATTATTTTATAATAATTTTAAGGATTTCTTCCTTTATAATATCCAGGAAATTAGGTTTAATTATTATATAGGCATGATATATTTATAAATTATAAATAGCTATTTTATAATTTTAGCACTTTACTTAACAGTGTTTCTTAATATATCTAATCTTTTTATATTTAAAGTATTTTTTTTTAAATTACTTTTTTTCCTTGCCATTCTTTTATTCTCTAGTAATAATAGCAATATTTATTTTTATATCTTTATCTTTATCTTATTATAAGTTCTGCTTATTTCTTCCTATTTTATACATGTTATTTCTCTATTTTTATACTAATATTTATCCTGTTATATTTCCATCCGTGATGCTACTTTAATAAGCTTATTAAGAGTATTTAATAAATTATTAAATATAACTAATTAGTCCTTGGTCTTGCTCCTGAGTCCCTTATAATATTTTAATATAAGGGCTAACTTATTCCAGGTTAAGTTTAAGGCTATCTAGTAAAACTTTATAATATACTTACTAATAAACTATTTACCTTAGTATAATATATCTATTTTACCTTAGGTAGTTTATTTAAGATTTAGATTACTAAATATCTTAAAGATTTAAGCCTTAAACTCTTTATAATTCTTAAAAATCTTCCTAGTTATTAGCTTTCTGTCTTTCATAGCATACTCTTCAAAGTCGCGCATGTATAACTTAAACTAATTAAATACAGGGCCCTGAATGTATATACCTGTAAATATAACTTTATTATATTTATTAATATTAAATAATTTTACAGGGATAATTTCTTACCTTTAAATAATATTATTTAATTAACCTTAAGTCCCTTAAAACTTTTTAATACATGGATTTTATTAGCTAATATAATAATTACTCCCTTTATATACTCTAGTTCTTCTCTCGGGCCTAGGCCAGCTAGCATAATTAAAGCAGCAGCAGCAGCCTAAGCCTTTTAAGAAGTCTAGGTTTTTATAATAATAGTAGATATTTTTAAATTATTTATACTAAGGGTTTATTATTATTAAATAAAGCCTGCTAATCTATCTTAAACTAGTAGGATTTAAGAATATTTTACATGCAAGAGTAAAAGGTACAAGTCTTAAGGTTAAAAAACTTATATAAAAAACTAAATAAAAACTAAAAACTAGGGTAGCTTAGTTTTTAAAGATAATAAATAATAACTAAAATTATTTAATATTAAAAGACAGTTTTTTAAATATATAACTAAATTAAATCCCTATAAAGCACCTAATATAATTTCTATTATATTCTGTTAAAGCACCCGCTTTATAGCCTTATATTAACTAATATAATTATAATCCCTTTTTAGCTTAGTATCATAGCCTCTGCTATAATTAGGTCAGAATATCCCGTGACTCTGGTTCCTGATGTGACAGTTAGTCACACTGTATCATTATAACAAATCCATTGGTTGACATCAGCCCGCGCTGGCCGTGTTCCCTGACAATGTGACTAGTTATTATATTAGAAACTAGAGTCACAAGATATTTTACTTTAATTATATTAAAGGTATAATGCTAGTCTAAGAAAAAAACTATGGTTATATTAGTAATATAATATTATTAAATTATTAATTTAAAATATTATATTACCAGTTAAAAATATTAAATAAATAATTTAATAAGAACCATGTATTTAAAGGACTATTTTTATAATATTAAATAGTTTTAGTTATTATTTATTATTTTTAAAAACTAAGCTACCTTATCTTTTATTTTTATTTAGTTTATTATATAAGCTCTTTAACCTTAAGACTTATACCTTTTACTATTACGCACAAAATATCCTTAAATTCCACTAGTTTAAGACGGATCAGCAGGCTTTATTTAACAGAATTGCTTGGAAGGTGACTCTTTAATTAGTAAAGAGGTAAAGACCTGGATAGCCTTTTATAAAAAGCTAGGAGGTGTATTATTAAGCAGGCTTATAACCTTTTTTTTATTTAGTACACGGGCCTTTGTACAAGGTGGAGGATATGCTTGGAAATAGGAAGTTATTTAATACTAAGGGTCTGTACAGGGTTAAGGGTTTTTGCTTAAAGTAAGGCAGGATTTGTAAGATAATATATTCTTATAAGACTAGATAAATACAGGGCATAGTTTTAATAAAAGTATTTTAAGAAAGCTATATATAAAAAGGCTTTTTCCCTTTAATTAAACTAAGTTTTTTTTAATATAAAAAAGTGCGGATAGTGCTAGGTAGGTTAAGTAAGCTTGGAATTTTTAATAGGTTCTTTATTACACTTTACCTTTTTTATCCTATTTAGTAAAGCTTAATTAAAGGTCCTAGTAGGTCTTTTAAAGAGTTTTAGCTTTAAATAATATTTATTCTTAATAAAAGCCATAATTTAAGCCCGGAGCCTAAGATATATTATATAAAAAAGGATATATAAGTAGTTTATATTACTCTTGGCACCTTTTAAAGGGTTCTTAAGGTTAAACCCAAGCTTTAAAGCTTTATATAAGTCTAAGCACAGGTCTTAGCTGGTAAATGTTTATTAGGGTTTAGTATATATATAAAGGTTAGCTAAAATAAGAATATAATATAAAGGAAATATATACCCTAGGCTTGTATATCTTTTTAAAAAGACTTTAAAAGCTTTAAATTAAACTTAATCCCATAATTATATATACTAGCTTAGGGGTAATAATAGTTAATAAAGAGCTTGCTAGTAATAAGGTATAGCTGGTTTTATTATTTATAAATATTATGGTCATTCCAGGTCTGTATAAAGGAGGTAATCTAAATTAAAATAAGAGGCATGTAAATTATATATAAGGTAATTTAATTAGTAAGAATATCCTTAAAAAAGTGCCTATTTTTTATAAGGGCTTGAAAGTATTGCTATAAGCATGGTTACTATAGGATTAATATTAATATACAAAGACTTATTTAATATTAAAAAAGCACCCCCCGGGGTAGCTGTCCCTATCATGCCTTAATTTGCTAATTTAAAGTACTTGTTTTGTATAGATAGTAGTTTTTAATAAAGATTTTAGGATAGTATAACTGCTGGAGCTTATGCTAGGCCTTAGCTAAAAGAACTATTTCCCCCCCTTAATTTAATTATATAAATTCAGGCTGTTTGGACATAACTAAAAGAGTATTTAGGAACTGCCTAAGAATACTAATAGTTATATAAAAGTTAATACTAATATAAACCTGGATAATATACCGGGAATAGGCATTAATAGCTGTGTAGATCTTAATATTAAACAGGGCTAACTTAAGATACCTATTAATAAATTGAATAAAATTTAGCCCAGGCATAATATACACACCCTAATAATGCTAAAGGTTATGTAAATGTTTTTATATAGCTTTAGGTGCAAGTTAGGTATATATTAAGAAGCACTGGTTTTTATATAAAGTTAATAGATAAGTTATATATATATATATATAGTTACCTATACCTTTTAATAAGTAACCCCTTGCTCCAAAAATAAGTAGCAAGCATTTTTTATTTAAAACCTTTAATTTAGTTAAATATAAGTTTTATATAAAGGCTTTTTATAATTAAATTAACCTGTTCCTGGTCTTAAACTAAATTAATTAATAATATTTTATGAAGTAATCCAAGCTTTAAATAAATATATTTTAGCGTACAGGCGGAAACTTAAAAGTCTTTAAATTAAAAAACTTTTAATATATTAGCATTTCTAAGAGTAACCTAGCATATTAAGACCTTAATATAAGTATAAAAATTTAGTTTAATGCCTAAAAGGTATACTATTTAATACCCTAGCTTTTAAGGCATGCCTTAATTATATAGTTAGTAATTTAAATATAATACTTATAACTAATATATAAAGTAATAGTCTTAGTATAAAAGCTAGTTAAGTAAGGATTTATAATCTTTTACTTATATAGCTTAAGATTAATTAAAGGTTAACCTATTATAAAGCCTTAAAGAATAAGAAATAACTTACTTAGTAAGGAAAAGAAATCTTTTTTAGGGATAAAAGAAAGCGGTTAGTAAAGCAGTATACTATAATTACAAAATTTAGAGTTTTTTCCCGAGTGTCCGTATAGGCCTCCGTGCAAGACTGCCAGTGTCGACTAGAGAAACTTGAAGAGCCTCGGATCTGTTCCACTGTAGATGAAAATGCAGGCGCTCGAGCTGCCGGACAGCGAGCTAACCGCCGAAGTGATGTTGGGGTAGTACCCGTCCGTATCTGTCTGTGGAGGCTTAGTTCTTGATTGTGGCTCTAGGAATCACTTCGCTTACTCTGTTCGACGACCAGGCATCCGCTGGGAGGCCTTGTTCTTCCAGTGCTGGTTTGCTGACTGAGAGCAGAACTCCAGTATAGCCCAACTACAAGAAGGTGTCCGAGATAGCGCGGCATCCTATTCTCCGATTTACAAATGATAAATAAAGTAGGACGTTTTGTTTCGAAGCGGCGGGAATACCAGTAACTACTTCTGAGCAGAGAGATCTCATATACCCTGAACGGGGTTCCAGTGCATTGTACATGGTGGGTGCAGTATTCTATTGGGTATGATGCCAGGCACGAGAACCCCCCTTTAGCCGATGACATCCTTCTGACAGGCTGAAACCGGCTAAACCAGGAGTACCCCGTTACCAATGGACGGAGAATATGTGCTTCTCAGTTCATTGAAACAAGGCCGTTTCAGAAATGGTGCTGGCAAGGGGGCTGGGCAAGACAACTTCCGCCGTTTAGTCCACGGCGGACGAAGGATGGTCTGCCCAAGTCGGCCTTGTAAATCGCGCATAGCTTTAGCTTCAGCACAAGCACTTCGCTAAGCGAACGTCTCTTCTAGCTGAAACGGAAGCCTGGGGCTGGAGGTGGAACATGAGGGGCTGTCAGGGATCAAAAGCGAGATGCGCTAAAACTCGGCGTGTTTTCCCTGATCCGGATTAGTAGTGATACTTGTTTTAGAAGTGGAGGAACTGTACCATATTGCATGTCCCCCATATTAATGTGTACCGCTGGTCTGTCTTCCCAGTCAGGCAACTTGTAGCGCCCGCGCGCCTGAGCCCTCCCCTGGACAAATCAATCCTTGGCCAGTCCACCAAAGAGCGCTCTGCATGGCATATTCTCAAAGCCACAGTTGAGTTAGAGCGTTTTACCCTATTCTCATGTTTCCCATGGAGCTAGGATGGATTTTTCTCAACAGAGCTGCAAGAGGCCGAGTGAGCGGGGCGACCAGAATACATGGGATTTGGTGGGATCAAGCAAGCGAGGGAGTGCAACCCTTTGGTGACTAGCAAGTGTAAGTCTTAGTTCTGGATGGTATAGCTGATACTGTGTCTCCGAGGTATAGCGCTGACAGGAATACTTTGTGCTGTTTCCAGTATGACCCGATCCTCATTCTGGGTCCCTCCGGCTCGTTGTGCGACGAACTACCTCCTCCACCGGGCGTCGATGATGAGCTTAAGGCGCCTGGACAGGGACTGACCATCATGGTGGCTGGCAGAACAGAGACATCATCAACGTGCCCGGCGACGATGCCTCTTTTGTTCCTTTCCCTCGCTACGCCATTGATCTCGATATTCAGAGGTCTTTCGTCGCATGTACACCAACGTGGGTGCTGGACAACGCGCACGTCAAAGAGGTGCATGGTGCGGTCACTAAGTGCATGCAGGGGACAGCATAATGGGGAGGAATGGGCGGCAGTTCAAGAGCAACCAGAATGCCAGGTCGCGATGCCTCATAGAATGACTTTGCTGCTCAGATAAAGCGGACACTCAGCACTAAGCCGTCATAAGGACACGATGGCCCCGAACCCATTTTGTATCCGCATCGTCTGTGAATCGAATCCAATGTTCGCGCTGCTAAGGCCTGCGCTTTGCTGCGTTCGGATCTGCAGAGAACACGTAAGCCGTTATTCTCAACCAGCCGGCCCATGGCGGGAATACACAATGATTACCCTGGCCCTGGAATACCTGACCCTGGAATACCTGACCCTAAGACAGTGGGGGTGGGTTCGCTGAAAGGTTTTTGAGGCGCGACACTTTCCTGTCCGTCTCAATCACGATGCAGACCTGGACCATACCAAACGGAGCAAAACACACCCACTCGCACGCTCACCCCAAAGACGAAATCAGCGGTCAAAGATACGTTGTGTGGACTTCTTGACGCCCTGGAGAGCCGTGATCCGTTGCGAAAGGCTTTCATAATTGCGACCTTTCCGCCATCTCGGACTTGAAGAGCCTGGCACTCGCCGTTGCATGGATTGAATAAGGTCTTGGAGAGTTAACAGATACGCATTGAAATGCCCGCGCATGGTCATATCTATCCATGGCTATGATTTAGGGCCCAGAGCACCGTGGAGTGCCTCGGCATGGCAACATTGGCAACTCGTCACAGCATCCGCACCCCGCTTATCTCAGCGCCTATTTTCTTGTCATCATCCAACCAGAAGATCCTGATTAGAATCCTCTCAGCGTGGGATACGAGCTCTCGTATAAAGTTGTCAGAACTATATTAAAAGCGGCTAGAGCTGCGTCGATCTGGATCAATAGGGTACGTACGCAGGGCAGTGCGAAACCCTAATCCCGACCTTGAACTCCGGGGTAATTCCGAGGTCTGCACTTTGTATGCTGTACTGAGAAGGGATCGACAGGGCTGCTCCGAGGTTCACTGTTTGGTATAGGGACCGCTCCACAAAACCGTTGATTCTGGATGACCTTGGCGGAAAGGCGTTGCGTCTTCTAGAATGTGTCCGCGTAAGTGCCTGCTGCCGGCGAGGGAAGGGTGTCTATAATCTGGTCCGAGGGGAGATATAAAAGGTGAGCAGCACCGACGTGTAGGCCAATCTGCAAACCACAACAGCCCAACTCCAATCTACTCACCCAGCATGAAGTTCCCCATCATTGGAGCCGTTCTGACTCTTTCGACTGGCGTTCTCGGTATGTCCCTGCACCCCCACTACCGTATCAGATCAGGTGAATCCATTGCTAACACAAACTCACCTCCTCCACAGCACACCCCGAAAAACTCACCGCAGCCACCGTAGCCCACCACCTCACAACACGGTCAAGCACCGCCTGTGCCGCTCAAATCGAAGCCCGCGCGCAAGACACTGCCCTCCGTCGCCGCGAACGCCTCTCCCAACGCTCCCTCTCCAAGCGCAACATCTACCCCACGATCCAGAACGAGACATGCGTCCTGGCCCCCGAAACCGTCTGGGGCCCCTACGGCATCGACGGAGAGCTGTACCGGCACGATGTCCGCGAGAACCAGGCGGGTATTGACCTGTACCTTGATATTGGCGTTATTGATGTGGAGACGTGTGAACCATTGCCGGATGCGTATTTGACGATTTGGGTATGTCCGCCACCACTTCCCCCTTTCTCTTCTCCTCGATGATAGTGAATGAGCGAAGTGCTGATTGGCGTGTAGTCCTGCAACGCAACAGGCTCCTACTCCGGATACATCGGCATTGACCCGGACACAGCCGATCTGCTAGACGGATACACCAAGAGCGACCAGGGCACAACCGACAACGAGACGTTCCTGCGCGGCATCACCAAGACCGACAGTGAAGGGATGTCCGAGTTCCTGACGACCTTCCCGGGCTACTATGTGTCGCGCACGACTCATATCCACGTCACCGTGCAGACCAACGTCACCGACAAGAGCGAGACAAGCTACAACTCTGCTTCCGGCGGTGTGCAGCATCTCGGACAGCTGTTCTTCCCGGAGGACCTGATTAACGAGGTCTATGCTCTTGAGCCGTACGCTCAGCACTTGGCGACTCTGAACCGCACGACCAATGCGGAAGATTCGCTGTATGCGAGTGCCAGTTCCGATGGATACTCGGCGGTTGTTTCGACGGCGCTTCTTGGAGAGACACTTGCTGAGGGTCTTGTTGGGTATATCACTATCGGTGTGAACCGCTCTGCTGAGGCTGCGACTACGACTGGTGGCAGTGTTAACCCTCAGGGTTTCCTGCCTACTGCTAGTCCCGCGGCTGGTGCTCAGGAGAGTGCGTACGCCATTGATCGGGCGGAAGGCTATGTGGATAAATAAGAGGATGTCAGTTGATTTCCGTTATGTGTTTACTGCAACCGATTTCGGCTTTGAAGTGTACGGATTGTATATAATAATGCCTCTTAGGTTCAGTTGAGCAGCCGAGGGCTGCTGATCGTAATATAGCCACTGAGTGACCTTCAATCTGGAAATATATATATGTGCCCTTGATGTGTTTTGAGAGCCGTAACCGGCCGACTTCAATATTTCAATCTCTGCGGTTCTTGTACTGTAATATTTTGCCCCGTTGCCTCTCTTGATTGTCGGTAGTGAGGACTCTGGCCCGAATCGATTGACATGCCCGGAAAGTGGGTGGAATAGCATTTCCCGACGAATGCAATGCTAGTCATAATTGAATCAAAGTAGAGCAGCAACACCCAGCGCCAGCGCAGGCGCGGCAGTAACCAGTGCGGCAATGGGTCCGACAGCCCCAGCCGCAGCACCAGGCTGGTCGGTCTCCGTCGCTGTCGCGCCAACGCCGTCAGAGGAAGTAGTCTTCGTCGCGGTCGCGGTCGCTGTCGCTGTGGCACTACCACCCAGCTTGTCCAAACCTCCCGTAACCAGCATCTCTGCGCTCTCCACCAAACTAGTCGCAACCTCAAATGCCGTATCTACGTCTTCATGAAACGTCACCCCGTCGCTCGACCCATACGCACTATGGCTATACGAGCAGGATGCACTAGCTGAGGAGCTTTGGAATGTGCAAGCGTAATCCACGGTCGCCGTAATAACAGGAATCCAATCCACCACGGTGTATTCTCCTTTCATAACCCAGGTTTCAGGGCCCTGGACCATTGTGGGCTGGTTCTTGGAGTTGATGAGGCACGAGCTGGAGGGGGCGGAGTCGAGACAGCCGATGGCGTACGTGGTGGCGCTTGCATCGGCGGTGATGACACTGGCGGCAGAGCTGGTGTAGGAGGGAATGTTGAGCTCGAAGGCCAATGTGGCATCCCGGTCAAGGTGGAAATAGGGGATTGAGGTACTGCTCTTGTCATCGGCTGTGGCGATAGCAGCCAAGGCCAGGGCGGCGGTGCTAGGAAGGATTGAGGTGCGCATTGTCGAAAAAGATTACTGCTGGGTTTCAGGGATTTCGATTTCGCTGAGATCAGTGGTGGGTGAGGTTTATATGCACCCCCTTGTTGAATAGCCGCCCCCGAATTGTAATTGACATTTGGGAATGAACATCCCAGACCAAACGCCAAGTGTTAGAGCATGAAACCCTGCCAACCAAAACCTTGAGGCGATAGCTTAGCATCCTAGCTAAGGCTGATAGCGCGGTGGGTAGTGGCAAATGCGGTCCCAGCCGCTGGGGGATGTCTAAAGCTGAGCCCCTGATTGGACATCACGACACGCGACCCTTGTGAATATGGATTAGGGATGTTGATGGCATATCACAAAGGTACTCTGGACGTAGTGCTGGACCATGCTTAGTGCTCATCCGGAACAAGCTTTGGAATGCTGGAAGTCGCGGCTGATAGCCACTCTGCTTTATCACAAATGCGGCCGGTCTATTCGTATGAACTGTCGAGACAATCGTCGCTTAGAAGCCCAGCAGATGTGGATCGACTGCGCCCTGAACGCGTGGGTCCAGAAGGTCTGAAGGAAGCTAGGGCCAGGGGCAACCTCTTGGCAATCTGGGAAGAGGCTTAGCCTGTCGCTTAGAGCGAGGCCGAAGAGAAATCCCGGGTAACCGGCATCTTGTGACTCCGCTAAGAAAGCCGGAGTCTCAGAATTTCGGATGTTGATGTTCATAGTGTTGACGGTGGGCGACAGTGGAATGCGCAAAGTTGTGCCTTGCAGGGCCCAGCGATCTTGATCATCCAGATCTACCCGTCACGATCAATATCCAGCGCTGATCAAACAAGGCGGAAAGCCAATTGCTGTCTTGAGAACACTCTGAATACTTAGCACTCGTTGTTCTTTGACGAGAGCGACGGGATAAAGGGACAATAAGAAGTAACTACTTCCACTATCAAAGAGACTCCTCAAGAAGTCTCATCATCTGGTGGCTTTGGTGAAACCAACTTTCAAGCTGGGTGCTTGGGTCATCAATATCCATGCCTAAGCACTGATAGTAAACACTGGGTTCCCCCGTCGATTGCCGGGTCATCAAAGGTTCTTCTCTCGAATAGGGAGTCCAGCCTTCGTCGATGGAGTGCTGTTTTCGGGTCTCCGTGGCATGTGTCAGAGCTTCTGGTGCTATTCCTCGGACTTGAGTATCTTCTGCATCTTGCAACCCCTGAGTTCCCAATAAGTTGAGAAACGGAGGTGAATTTGCATACGCTCCAAACCAAACGCTGTCAGTGCCTAGGAAATGCGACTCAACATCGGTGTCTAGTGGCAAATGGGCACCATTCCCAGTGGACGACCTTGGCGGTGCTTTCCCGGACTTGGTCTCCACGTACTTTGCAGCGACGTGATATAGCGCTCTGAAAATGCGCAATTGTTTATTTAATGCACCGCTGGAACGGTCACTCGGTGGCCTCGCCAGTGCTATTGAGTGCAGGCCCTCGACCAAATATCGAAGATAAGCCAAGTCAGACGATGCAGAGGTAGCAACGGTGTTACAGAACAGTATGAGAAACGGGATGAACATCGCCGTCTGTATGACCTGGCTGATCCAGAGTTCGAGTGCACGGGATGGAGCGACCGGCGAAGATGCCGGTACTGGATCAGTGAGCATCACAATGCACGCTTTCGCCTCCGCAAGGGCGGCTCGAGCGGCCGAGATACACTGCGTACAAGGCGTCATGCTGGGTGTACCAAACGTCGTTGGCCTAACGATGCCTCGGTAGATCGATGCGAGGATCGAGTACTCGGTGGCTCTGTTTGCATGAACGGCGAGTTTGTGTGCTCGAGGTGGTATAACGTGGTTAGACCACTGGCCTGGGTGTTTCTAATACGTAGAGTTAGCGAAAGCTTTACAGCCGAGCATACATGTGCAGAGCTTACATAAAGCTCAGCCCGCATGGCCATCATCCTTTTGAGGTCAGAAGCCAGTGCATTAATGCGCGATTCACGAATAGAAACTGGCTCTGCCAGGGCAGGTGGGCTGTAAATATCCTCGTAGACCCGGCCGTAGAGCTCAGCCATCTCTATCCAGTCTGGTAGCTTGTTGTAGGATAACGATGCCATATTCCGGTCGAGTCGGAGCCGCGGAAGCGTGATATCGCGGTCTCGAATTGTAGAAGGCCGGCCAAGGCGCAATGAGACTGATTTCTCGAGGACATAGACCGCCCAGAAAAGATTCCTTTTGCGTTGTGCTTCCTCCGATGGTTCGGTTGATACGACAAGTGAGCTGTGCAAACCGAGAGCCTGGGACACAAGTGACGCGCGAGAAATAAACGTCCATGCCATAAATAGCTTGCCGCACTGAAGGGAGTAGAGTGCCTGTTTCTCGATCAAAACTGGCCTCGTCGTGTCAAAGCCAGAAGGTAGGTAGCACTTACGGCCATGTACAGAGCACAAACTGTGTCCACACTATCGGAAAGGTGGATAGAAAGATTTGACAGAATCGTTTCGAGGCTATTCCTGGAAGTGATCGCTTGCTGCGTGTAATCCTGCCTGGCGCTCGTATCATGGGCACTTTCCGAGCACTCGGTAAACAGCCAGTGAAGGATATAATGGACCATGATCAACTCCGCTTCCGTCGCCGGCCCAGGAGAGCAGGCCTTGATGACGTGTTTGGTGAAGTCGCCGAGGAACCCAAATTCGAAAGGCCAATATAGCTCACCTGGAGAGCGGTCTTCCGAAGGTTAGCATTTATACTGAAAGGAACAGATGCGAACCCACCGTGGGCAACCCGTAGCACTGCCATTATTCGATCTAGAGGCGGGATAGGCAGGTCTTTGAAAGGGAGGCCAGGAGGGAGATCCCTTGAGAAGGGGCGGGAATCCTCCAGTGTCTCAGTCTGATGTTGCTGAACTTGGACCGCATTGCGTAGGACGTCAAGCACCGATGACATCTCAGCCCCGACCTCAGAGTGCGGGTCTTCAGCTACTGCAGCTTGAATGAACTTGGATGCTTGGATGACATGAGCGAATAGCGTGGAGTCGATGGATTCGGCTTCTGGCTTCTTAGCAGGGACGTTGATTCCCCGAGTGATGTTGATCACTGGCGCTCGGGGTCCCTCGGCGGATCGAAGCAGGCCATGGTCCAGGCGCCTCATCCTCTCGCTGAGGGCATCGATCTTGTCGGAAATATGCTCGAGGCGACTCTCACTAGCGACAAGAAATGTTCATTAAGAAGCTATAGGGGTAACTAGCGAATAGACATACTATGCATTCGAGATAAGGATCCGCTGCTTCTTCTCCCTGACTCTCTGGCTTGATTTGTAGGTGCATTGCGAGTTGCTCTTGACACACACTGAGCACGGATGGATGCGGTCGCACTTGGTCTTTCTCGGTCTCAAGTTAGAAATGGAATCTAGCTACTGAATCAATGAGTAGCGATACCTTTCGTTGGCGACACCTATCGCACTGTGGAAGTGTTAGCGGCGAACTGCGGTGAAGAATGGGGACGCGTACAGCTAGCTTTTCTGTTGCCGGAGTTTCGGTGATATCCGCACCTGGCCAGTCGCTGCGAGTTGCATCGATCGATGACATTCTTGGGAGCAAGAAGTTCGGACGTTAAAAATTGAGCTGGAGGTGGAAAGAGTGGAAATGAAGTGGAAACGACGACCGAGATTTGCCGGACCTCGGGGCGCCAAGACTCCGCCGTCCGCTCTCCTGCTCCTAGGTCACGGAGGCATACGTCCGAACACACCATCATATAAGGGCATCCTCCTAATTTTATCTGAATATGCTCGAACAAATCAAGAACTTTTCTGTGTATGCAAGGCAGTTTCTGAAGCTGGTAAGGCCCCTTTCCATCAATAGACAAATTTTTCAACTAACACGGCACAGAACAGCAGCCACCATGAAATACCGCGGCGTTGTCTATGACGTCGGGCTCAATTTCAACGGCACCGGATACTCTGTCGAGCCCTTCTCTCTGAATCAAGTCGAATTCGACATGCGAGTCATCGCCACCGAACTCCACGCCAACGCCGTCCGCATTGAAGGGGAGGAGATCAGTCGTTTGGTCACGGCATCTCGAGCTGCCCATGCAGTGGGACTGACAGTCTTCTTCAACCCGTGGAAGATGAACCATAATGTCGCTGGAACTGGACTCTATCTTGAGGAGACGGCGAAGGAAGCGGAGAAACTGCGGAAAGAGGGCGTGGACATAATCTTCGTGGCTGGCTGCGAGTACACGATATTCAGCAAAGGTGTCTTTCCGGGAGGGAGTTTCAATGAGCGCGTGATGTGGATGGCGTCTCACTTCTCCGAAGGCAAGATGCCAGAGGGCGGGAATATGCCGCAAGCTTTTCACGAGAGATCTGTCGCACTGAACGAGGCGCTGCAGTCGTTCGCTGAGACCGTCCGCCATCACTTCCATGGACTTCTGACCTACTCCGCTGGTACCTGGGAAGCCGAGTTCATTGAATGGAGCATCTTCGACATGGTCGGCATCGATTACTACCGCCGCGGTGAGAGCGAGGAGCAGTACGTTTCAGGCTTGAAGCTCTACAAGAAGTTTGGCAAACCAGTCGTCGTCATGGAAGTGGGCTGTTGTGCGTACGAAGGCGCAGCTGAGCGCGGAGACGGCGGGTTTGCGCTCTTGAAGGGGACGAACCCAGACGGCAGTGGGATATTCGAGGGCGGAATTGTTCCAACGAGAAGCGAGGCCGAGCAGGCCGACTACCTCGGTGCTCAGCTTGGGCTGCTTGATTCCGCCGAGGCTGGTGTGGATGGGGTCTTCGTTTTTGTCTTTGCATTTCCGTGTATGAGAGCAGGAGAAGGGGATAAGGATCTGGACATGATGGCTTTCTCGTTGGTGAAGCACTTTCCGGGCGAAGACTTGAGGAACAATGCTATGCCATCCTGGGAACGAAAGGAGTCATTCCATCGAGTGGCTGAGATTTTTGGGAAGATGGAGTGAGCTACTCTAATCCGAAGCACGATGGTGTACAACACAATAGAGCAAGAAGAGAAATAAAGCAAGAGGAGAAGATATTTACGTTGGTAGAAGTGTTAAAGTTGATTAGAGAATTATTTTGATTGCCCGATGTTTACTATCGCTCAGATGCTATAGCTATCCAAGTCCCCATGAGGAGAACAACTTGTAGGAACAAAAACAAAAAACAAAAAACAAAAAAAAAAAAAAAAAAAAAAAAAAA